>NC_133545.1:74606696-74913392 GCF_048773025.1 Camelus bactrianus
AAGATTTCCTCTTTTTATGGCTGAATAATTTTCATATCTATATCTATATCTATCTATCTATCTATCTATATATATATATATCTCACATTTTCTTTTATCTATTCATCTGTTGGTAGACACTTGGGTCATTTCCATGTCTTGGCTAACTGTTAATAATGCTGCAGTGAGCATGGGAGTGCAGATATCTTTTCAAATTAGTGTTTTTGTTTCCTTCAGATAAAGTCAGGAGTGGAATTGCTGGATCGTATGGCAGTTCTGTTTTTACTCTTTTGAGGAACTTCCATAGTGTTTTCAGTAGTGGCTGAACCAATTTACATTCCCACCAACAGTGCACAAAAGTTCCCTTTTCTCCACATCCTCACTATCACTCGTCTGTCGGCTTTTGGACAATAGTCATTCTAACAGGTGTGAGGTGGTATCTCATTGTGCTTATAATTCATATTTCCCTGATGATTAGTGATGCTGAGCATCTTTTCATATGTCTGTGGGCCATTTGTATGTCTTCTATGGAAAAAAATGTCTGTTCAGATCCTCTGCCCACTTTTTAATCAAATTGTTTGGTTTTTTACTATTGAGTTATAAGAGTTCTTTGTGTATTTAGATATTAACCCCTTATCAGATATACGGTTTGCAAATATTTTCTCCCATTCAGTAGGCTGCCTTTTCATTTTGTTGTTTGTTTCCTTTACTGTAAACAAGCTTTTTAGTTTGATGTTGTCCCACTTGTTTGTTTTTGTTACCTTTGCTTTTGGTGTTCCTTTTAGTAAAGTGATCATCCTTTACCCTGATATATTTTCTTCATGACGTGTTCTTGTGTATTTGTTTCTTTGTTTACTATCTGATTTTTCACACTAATATATAAGCCCCATGAGGTATTGCTAATCTACTTCTGTTTTCCCAGTACTTAAAACAGAACCTTGTACACTGTAGGCATCCAATATAGTTGTTAAATAAATAAAATAAAATCTCGATTGAGTTCCTGCTTGTGCCAATCTATTAGGTTCTGAGGATAAAGAAATGTAAAAACTCAATAACCAGAAACCTCAATTAAATGGAGTTGGGAGACCAGAAGGGAGAGCCCTCATGCACCGTGAGGATAGCAGAGCCCAACAGGAAGAAGAAAGATGACTCTTCTTTCCTGGCAAGGACTCAGTCAGTGCAAAGCCATGGGCTCTTTGTTTACTTAGCCCTCCCAGCTTCCTTCTTATCCCTATAAAGGCACTCTCCTCCCCTTGCCATGGGGGGACTTGCACATGGCTCACCATGTTACAGACCTCCAAGTGCAATTCTCTGTTGATCCTGAATAAGCCCATCTTTGCTGGAGAATTATCTGACAGTGTATTTGTTTCAGGTCAGCAGAAATAATCAAAGCAGATGTAATCCCAGAACCCCAAAGGCATATGGTTTAGTAGGAGAGACAAACAAAAAACAAGAACACTATTAAAAATTAATAGCTACTTACAGTGAGAAGTGCCATGAAGGAAAAGAACAGGCCTTACAGCAGGGGCTGATTTTAGATTGGGTAATCAGGAGAGGTCTTTCCAGTGGGGGATATTTAAGCTGAGAAGTAAAGAAAGACCTAGCTAAGCTAACAGTGGGTGGAAGAGAGTTACCAACAGGACAGGAGCATAAGTGAAGCCCTCTGTAGGATTTTCTGCATTCACTTCTGAGATTTTCTTCTGCTGGGACGCTCGTTTTCATCCAGGAGTCATAAATGTTTACAGCGAAGTGATCCTAGAGGCCATCTCGTCCACCCTTATTTTACAGAAGGAACTACAAGTACTTATGTACTATTTCCTAGGGGTTTTCAGAGTCTTTTAACTGAGGGTAAGAGGAGTTAGATGCCCTGTGGGAGGTCAGCAAGCTGACAGAGCCAACAGGGCTAAGTCTAGAATCCCATCTTCCCACCTTTCTATTCAGTGGCTTCTCCATCATTCAGTCATCTGAACTCAACTTATTAATAATAGTAACTTCTACCTGAATTCAGTATATGCTGGGCATTGTTCTAAGCACTGTGTATTAACTAATTTAATCCTCACAAAATAGAAAAGGTGGGAGATATTATCCCCTCATTACAAAGGAGACAACATAGAAACAAGAGATTAAGCAAGATGACCAAGGTCATGCAGCTGGTGACAGAATTGGCCACCCAGACTCCAGAGCACACTCTCTCAGTTTCCACAGAGGTGCTTCTTTCCCTGCTAGTTTTTCATCTTACCAGCGATGTATCATTTTGCAAAGGTGGTTCCTGCTAAAATTAATGTAACATCTTTTACAATTTAAAAGTCATAAAAACTTTATATCAAAATCCTTCGTAAACTTCTTAACTTAGATAGCACTCCTGATTAGGGCTGAAGTGATAAAAGCCAGGCCTATGGGCAGAGCAATCCTCTACCAAAAAGAAACTGATCCTAAAGCAATTTTTAGACATTTGGCTTCATTTACTTTTTCACCCACACCACAAATTGAGCCAACACACACACATAGTTCTTTGATGGAGCAATGTGGTTTTGGAAGCTTCCCTTATCTGAAGTTCGCACAGTACATGCCTAAGAAACCTGGAACCACTCTTTGCTTCGGTGAATTGAGGTCAGACTGACCCCTGAGGTTATCAAAACATGGACTCAAAAAGTCATTGAGAATACTCTTTTGTTTTATATTTCTAAGTAATGTAATCTAACAGGCCTGAACCATCTGGTTCTTCTCCTGCAACATGGTACAAATTTTAACAGTTATCCAGGGATTTTTTTCCCATGTGAAAAGATGAGTCATCAACATTATGAGATCTGAAGGTGATTTTATAACTCTTATCAAGTCCACACACTGTTAGCTTTTACAAACAAACAAAAAGTTACAGTTGTTTAAAATGAAAGATAGCCCCAAGATACTACTTATGTTATTAAACTAATCAAGCAGTTTTTCATTCTAAGACAACTGCATTGCTTAAGTAGGTTATTTAGACTTTCCAAATTCTTCAACATAAGGGTTTTCTCTGTATTGCTTGCCAAGCTACACACATACAAAAGAAGAAGAAGAAGAAGAAGAAATAACTTGCATTTTCATGGAAAACTGTCTTTGCCAACCGTCCCACTGGCTCTGAGTTTGACAGATAGTATATGAGCTCTACCATCTGTTAACAAAGCTGCCTTTCCTAATGGGTAAATGATACTAAAGAAGAAGATAGTAAAACAGAATCTGACTTGTTTTCATGAGTTGATACAACTGAACCTAAAAAGCAAACCTGCAGTTTTCCGAGTTAAGTTCAGATTGTATCTCATTCCAGATGACTGTTTTCAATTACTCCCTCAAAACATTAGGCAGTCTAAATGCACACATCTCAATTTATTTCAAAAACTAACACTTCCAAAAGCTTTTAAGTTTAGACCTAATTCACATTACATTTTTATGATTTCACACCTTGGTTTCTCAAGTCCCTGAGAATTCATTGACCAGAGAAGTCACCAAATTAAATGCCATTTTAAAACTATGAGTTAAAAAATTAGCTAGGCAAATCTATTGCATTAATAAGCTTAATAAGCCCAACTGATCAAGACATGAATGTTAGAATCATTAATTTCCATTTTTACACTATTATATAAATTTATTCTTTAATTACCTGTGCACTTTAATGGCCATTCTTGACTATTTGATTGGGAAAAAATTGAGAATATCTCCAAAAATAATGCTGTGCTTTAGTGTCACATCAAGATTTAGTAATTTTTAAAAGTTACTCTTGTATTTTTTTAAGGGTAGTACAACTAAATAGATGTATAATGGTTCTTAACTATTGTTTTTTGTTTCAATATGTGTATGTATTATAAATGATCATTTTATATACATTTATGTATATAATCCATTTCTTTAGAATTCTCCAAGAGAGAAAACTAGAATGATGTAGAGGCTATAATTTTAGCTGAGGAGTCAGGAAAACCAGATTCTGTTCTCAATTTTGTGGTTCTGACTTTGCAGATGTCATTTAATTTCTCAGATTCTCAGTTGTACCTCCTGAAAAAGGTAAAAGCATAGCACAGAAATCCTTATGTTCTTTTCTAGATCATGCTGTGGTTTGAGCACTCTGGCAGACTCTGTAAATCTGATCCCCAAAGTGCTCAATATCATTCCACACAGAAGCAGGGAATTGGGGTAGAAGGAGGGACAGGAAGCCTGATCATAACCCATGACATGATATTAGAAAGTAATATTTAAAATGCAAGAACTCGCATTGATTTTCATTGTCCTGAGCAACATCCCCAGTAATTCTACCTGTTTCCCATATTCTGATATGAGATTTTCCCAAAATCATATCAAAATGAATCTAAACTTCAATTAATCCAACATAAATTCTGCTCTGTAAGTTTAGAGTTTGGTTGCGGAGATGAGAATGAGGAAGTTTTAAAAATAAAGGGCCAAGAGGGTTGAAACTGCCCAAGATTACACTCCTAATGAGTAGCTGAGGTGAGATATGAACCCAGTTCTCCTGAGCACTGTGCCTGGACTTTTCATCGCTACGTTATCAAACTGAAAGACTTCTTATGGCAAAGTATGCAAATTCATAGCTCATCATAACATTGAAGTTTCCATGTACAAGTTTCTGTTAGGCCCTGGATCACATTATGAGATAGTATGTTGGCTCTGGGTTCTGTGGTTCTTTATTAGTTGGCATTTTTTATTTCTCTGAACTGGAAGATGGAAGAGCATTAAACCAGAGTTCCTTTGCAGCAACTATGTATTGACTTCTTAAAGATCTTCTTGCTTCTTATCTGTTGTAGATGTTGTTTTGCTTTTTACTGAAACCAATACTTTTTTTTTCTGGCAAGGACGAATGCCTTTTTAAATATTGACTGATGACTGGCAGTTCAAATCCACCTTCAGTGAGGCTGACTGCCTGCTTATTTCACCCAAACCCCACTCAAAGTCCCCTCCTAAAAGGGAACCTTCCTATACTGTTGGTGGGAATGGAAATTGGTGCAGCCACTATGGAGAACAGTATGGAAGTTCCTTAAAAAACTAAAAATAGAGTTAACATATGATCCAGCAATCCCACTCCTGGGCATATATCCAGAAAAGATGAAAACTCTAATTCGAAAAGATACTTGAAACACCCCAATGTTCATAGAAGCACTATTTACAACAGCCAAGACATGGAGGCAACCTAAATATCCATTGATAGATGACTAGATAAAGAAGGTGTGGTATATATATACAATGGAATATTGCTCAGCCATAAAAAAGAATGAAATAATGCCACTTGTAGAAACATGGATGGATCTAGAGATTATCATTCTAAGTGAAGTACATCAGACAAAAACAAATATCATACAATATCACTTATATGTGGAATCTTAAATAATAATACAAACATACTTATTTATAAAACAGAAACAGATTAACAGACATAGAAAACAAACTTACAGTTACCAAAGAGGAAAAAGGGATGAGATAAATTAGGAATTTGGGATTAACAGATACACACTACTAAATACAAAATAAACAACAAGGGCTTACTGTGTTGCACAGGGAACTATATTCAATATCCTGCACTAACCTGTAATGGGAAAGAGTCTGAAAAAGAATATATATATGTATATATAACTGAATCACTTTGCAGTACTCCTCAAACATTGTAAATCAACTGTACTTCAATAAATTTAAAAAATCATTACTTAAGTTGCTTTATTACAGCTACAAATAAACTATACTTGATGTAATAAAACATTTTCAAATTAAACAAATAGTATGGTACTGGCACAAAAACAGACACGTAGATCAATGGAACAGAGTAGAGAGCCAAGAAATGAACCCACATTTATATGAGCAATTAATCTACAACAAAGGAGGCAAGAAAATACAATGAGGGAAAGACAGCCTCTTCAATAAATGGTGTTGGGGGGAGGGTATAGCACAGTGGTAGAGCGGGTGCTTAGCATGCATGAGGCCCTAGGTTCAATCCCCAGTACCTCCATTAAAAAAAAATTAGTAAATAAATAAATAAAAATTAATTACTCCCCCAAAAAATTATTAAAAAATCTGAGATTATCCTATAAAAAAGGAACTTCATCCTCTTGTCAACCTTCATCTTCTTTTGAAAAATAAATAAAATACAATCTCTTAAAAAATAAATAAAATAACTAAATAAATAAATGATGTTGGGAAAACTGGACAGCTCACGCAAAAGGATCAAACTGAACTACTTTCTCATACCAAGCACAAAAATAAATTCAAAATGGATTAAACACTTAAATGTAAGACCTGAAGCCATAAAACCTCTAGAAGAAATCATAGGCAATAAGTCTTCTGACCTCGGTCTTTGTAATTTTTGGCTATGTCTCCTCAGGCAAGGGAAACAAAAACAAAAACAAACAAATGGGACTATATCCAACTAAAAAGCTTTTTCACAGCAAAGGAAACGGTCAACAAAATGAAAAGGCCACCTCCTGAATGGGAAAAGGTATCCACAAAAGATAGATCCTATGAGGGGTTAATATTCCAAAATATACAAAGAATTCATACAACTCAACATCAAGAAAACAAACAACTTGATTAAAAAATGGGCAGAGGACCTATAAACATTTTCCCAAAGAAGACATACAGATAGCCAACAGATACATGAAAAGATGCTCAGCGTCACTAACCATCAGGGAAGTGGTAATCAAAACCGCAATGAAACACCACCTGTCAGAATGGCTATTATCAAAAAGACAACAAATAACAAGGGTTGGCAAGGATATGGAGAAAGGGAACTCTCGTGCACTGCTGGGAGTGTAAACTGGTGCAGCCACTGTGGAAAATAGTATGGCAGTTCCTCAAAAAATTAAAATGAGAACAATGGGTGGTTGCCAGAGGGGAGGATAGGAGGGGCAGGAAAAAAATAGGTGAGGGAGATTAAGAGGTACAAGTTTCCAGTTGCAAAATAAATGAGTCATGAGTATGAAATGTACAGTGTGGGGAATAGGGGAATATAGTCAATAACTATACAGTACCTTTATATGGTCACATATTGTAACTAGACTTATCATGGTGATCTTGTTGAATTATGTTATATATTAGGAACTAACATATTGTGTTGTAGGTCAGTTATACTTCAAAAACAAACTCATAGAAAAAGAGATCAGATTTGTGGTTATCAGATGCAGAGGGTGAGGAAAGGGGAAGTGGATTAGGGCAAGGAAAAGGTACAAACTTGCAGTTATAAGATGTAATGTACAACATGATACATATAATTAACACTGCCGTGTGTTACATGTGAAAGTTGTTAAGAAGAATGACTCCTAGGAGTTCTCATCACAAGGAAAACTTTTTTTATTTCTTTAATTTTATATCTACATGAGATGATGGATGTTTACTAAACTTACTGTGGTAATCATTTCATGATGTATGTAAGTCGAATAATTATGCTACACATCTTAAACTTATACAAGGCTGCATGTCAATTAAATCTCAGTAAAACTGAAAGGAAAAAAAAAGTCCCCTCCTGCCCATAGCAGTCGTGCAGTGAGACATGGCCTAGTGACAGAGTTCTAGCTTAAAGCACGTCACTGAAAGTCTTGCCTGTGGGGTCTTGGGAAAACTTTGGCTTTCCTAATAAACAAGGATAGACAACCTTTAGCCTTCTGCCACTGTGGTTTTCCCCCTTCTGGCCTGGTGAGTGAACATTAGGCTGGAAGAGAGGGAGCCATATTGCAACCATGAGACAATAAGCAAGAGGAAAATGAATATAAAGATGCATATGTATGACTGAAATGTTATGCTGTACGCCAGAAATTGACACTTTGTAAACTGACTATACTTTAATTTAAAAAAAAAAAAAAAAGGATGCTAAGGACTGTGAGGTGAAAAGACAGAAAAATTCTGTTTTAATTGGCATTATGGAGGCCCAGCCCTGGATTGCCTTCCTCTGGACTTTGTGTTATAGGGGGAATAAAAAAAGCCCTTATTTCTTTAAGCCCCATCATCAGTCATGTTTTCTTATACTGGTAGGTGAAGCCAGTATTAGCTGATACCTTAGAGAATTACTAGACCCAGAATGTTGTGGGTAAATTACCTACTTTGAAGCACATTGAAATGTTTGTAGCCAGTTAGCTTTGAAGACTATGGGCTTAAATGTTTTTATGCTCTCCTTAAATCATCTATATAGAGGCCCATAAATAGAAAGGAACTGTGTTCCTGGGGAAAAAAAATGAGGCCTAAAGATCTTTCAAAACCTTATCCCTTTTCTCTTCTATTTCAGCCAGCACTAAAATGTTTTTATAGTTACTGAAAACTTACCTCTTATGTCTATTAATCAAAATGGTTTTGTGATTTGACTATCACAAGCAAAAGAAATGGCCTGAGGAAAATTTTGATTTTTTCTTTATTCTAGATCTGTACCATCTTTCTTAACCTTAAATTGGAGCAACGTAAGATAATTTCTTAAATGACATATTCATCCACTTGATATTTTTTAAATATTTTGTATACTTATAAATCAGGAAATATAACATGAATAAGACATACTCCCAGACATCCAGGGATGATTTAGTATGTGTACACCATTGAGTGCCTCGACTAACAGGCAACAAAACTGTGTTGAGAAACTGTCTTGTATTTGAAATAAGTTACACAGCTTTCTGTCAACTACTCCTCATTGACTCAAACTGATATTAATAATGGCCTGAAAATTGCTTGCCATCAGTACCTATGGCAGAAACGAAAGAAAAGCATCTGATATAAATACTCTGCATTATACAGGCAAAATGCCCTTAGAAGAGAAAAGGAAGCAGAGATGCGTATGGATGGTACACTTGAAAAGAAGGTACAAAAATAAGGAAAAGAGGACCGAGGAAAGGAGTCAAGAGGTGAGTTGAAGGGGTTCCTACCTGCTGGCACATATTTTCTCAGTGAGGAAGGATGGAAAGTGAAGGGAAAGGGCAGTGAAGTGGGGGATACCACAGACTCAGTGGCTTAAGCAACAAAAGTGTATTCCTTACAGCTCTGGAGGGTTAGAAGTCTAACATTGAGGTTCTGGCCAGTCTGGTTCCTGATGATGGCTCTCTCCTGGCTTTCAGATGACTGCCCTCTTGCTGTGTGCTCACACTACACAGAGAGTGCTCTGGTATCTCTGCCTCTTCTTATACAGGCCACCACCCTATTGGAATAGGACCCCACCCTTATGACCTCATTTAACCCTTATCATCTTTCCCAGGCCCTATCTCCAAATACAGTCACATTGGAAGCTAGGGCTTCAACATAGGAATAGGGAGGGGAGGACACAAACATTTAGTCCATGCACAAGAGCTTAAACAGCCTCTGAAAGAAATGGAAGGAAGAGACCCATGGAAGGATAATCAGGCACTGTTTGAGCCACTGAAGTTCAGTACTACTCAGGTTCAGAAAACCAACAACAGTCTTCTACTTCCAGCCATGGAGAGGTTATGGTACCAGACTATCCTTCCAACCATATACAACTAGAGAAATAGATAACTTACATGAAACAACTGCTTTTACATGGTGGACAACAGTCCTCACAATATTGTGATCTCTAAAAGAAGAAAAATAAGTCAGATGAGACTTGCGCTAGCCCAGGCTTTCTGCCTGGAGGCATTTATTGACTGCTTGTGAGAGATAGAGTAGCAGGCAGTCTCACTAAGCCAAGGAGACAGAGAATGGGATTCAAGGATGTTGGGGTTGTGGGAATTTATTGGTAGAGTACTGAAAAAGTGGGAGTTACACAGAAAAGAGAACTTGAGAAGTCTGCACAGACATCCTTGCATCCTTGACTGCATTCTAAGCCGTGTGTGCACAGGGAACACTCCGTGAGGCTGAACAAAAAATGACTACAGAGGATGAAACATCTGCCAGGGATCTGTCAGCGGAACAACTACTCCAGTTCATACAGGACTGGGAAATTTACAAGTTGAGACAAATCAGAGTAGAGACATGTCATAGAACACTTGGGGCATTCAGTGACCCAGAAAGATCACATGATAGGAGTAAGGATAAACTCACCTTACAGTAAAAGTTATTCTAGTCTTCCCTTAACAAAGCTTAAATATAAGCTGAGAAAAGGTGAAGCTTATCTTCAAGTAAGTTAACTACAAAAACTGAATTCAATACTTCTTAGAGACAATGACATCAGGCATTCAACAATGTTACTATATCTGTAAAAAAGAAAAAAAGGCAGGAAAATCTGACATAACACATAACCAAGAGAAAAATTTTAAATGTAAACACAGAGAACTTATAGGGATAATAGAACTAGTAAGCAGTTCTTTAAAACAGCTATTAAAATGTTCAAGGATTTCAAAGAAAAATGAAAGAGAAATGGAAATTTTTTAAATGAACCAAATAAAACTAGAGATGAATACAATATCTATAGTGAAAAAAATTTACTGGAAGGCCTTAATAGCAGATTAGACACTGCTTTTTTTTCCCCCTAAATAAACACTGTTTATTTGTTTTGGAGGGAGGCACTCAATAAAAACAAACAAAAAAAAAAACCCTACTATAAAACTCACAAAAAGGCCACTAATGACTAATGATTTTCATGCTGAACATTATGAAGAAGTTATCGTTTATTGTACCCTTCCTCTCTCTGTCTCTTTCTTACATGTTTCTAAAATCAGGATTGACTACATACTTTTTTTTTCCCTTTTAAGGTAAAGAAAAAGGAGGTTAACAAAATGCTAGTAAGAATTTTAAACCATGCTAAGTGCATCTTATTTCCAAAATTCAACAGTGTGTTGCAGGCCACTTATTACACAAGTTGTTGGTGTCCTTTTCTTTTTCCAATTTTGGTGAGTAATGCTCT
This sequence comes from Camelus bactrianus, assembly GCF_048773025.1. NCBI lineage: Eukaryota > Metazoa > Chordata > Mammalia > Artiodactyla > Camelidae > Camelus > Camelus bactrianus. The sequence goes on from NC_133545.1 coordinate 74,617,483, forward strand.
CTTTACAGATGATTTAGACAAAAAGCTAATAGCTTTTTAAAGACAGTTGCACATATAGTGTGCTGAACTTCAAGGCATAGCAATAAGCACTATTCAAAATGAAGCACAGAAAGAAAAAAGAAGGATTAAAAAATTGAACAGGAACTCAATGACCTGCGGGACAATATTAAGTTGTTTAATATATGTGTCATTGTAGTCCCAGAAAGAGGAAGGAGACAGAAAAATATTTGAAGAACTCATGGCTGAAAACTTTACAACTTTTCTGAAAAATATAAACATGTATATCCAGGAGTTCAATGAATCGCAAGAAGGATAAACATAAAGAAAACTACAGCAAGGCACATCATAATCAAATAGCTGAAGATCCAGTAATAAAAAGAAAAGTCTTAAAAGCAACATGAAAGAAGACATGTACGTACAAAGGGAGAAAAAAATTATCCCACTGATTTCTCATTTAAAACAATGCAGTCCAGAAGAAAAGAGGATGGCATCTTTAAACTGGAATGAATGAAATTTAAAAAAAAAAAAAACCTGTCAGCCTAGAAGTCTAAATCTAGTGAAGCTATCTTTCAGAAATAGAGTAAAAATAAAGACTTTTTCAAAGAAATAATAATTGGGAAAATTAAGCAGCAACAGACCTATACTTCAAGAATTGTTAAAGGAGGTTCTTCATGCTGAAGGAAAAAGTTCAAATGAAAACTCAAATCTAAACTAAAACCAAGAAGAACAACAGAATCAGCCAATTTGTGGGGAAATAGAGGATACAGTTTAGGTTTTCAATATATAGAGGTATGTAGATATGGGTTAAAATGTGTACATGTGTGTACCTACTTAAAGTCTCTAGTTCTATCTACTGAGAAGGCACAGGAGAAGTGACACTCCAATGGCAATGAACACAGGTAGTGTTCAAATCTTGGTTTCTATGTACAATTCTCCATTAAAAAGGATTCAGAGAATCTTAGAGAAATGACCTATCTGGGGTGGAGCAGGGAAAGGACAAGATGAGCCTGGGACATTGTGCTTTGCTATCAAATAAGGAAGTGCTCAAAGGATGATAGTTACATGTCAAAGGGACACAGAAGGCAACTTGAGAGGACTCCCCATGTCTGAATCTGGAACAATTTGAGCACCAAAATAAATAGTGATAGTAATGGATTATAACCCATTGAATAGAAAAGAAAACTCTGAGCCCATGCTGATATAAACAAGCTGAAAGTTTGATGAGGAGTGAGAATACTCATGTAATTGTGAAGTGCCTACCCACAACATGCACACCCATTACAAAGGGGGCACCTGAATAGTGGAGAAGCCTAGCAGACACCATCTTCATCAGGCGATCACCACCAAGTAAGTGAACATCACCAATCATGGGCAGATCCAAATCCTGTGGCCCTGAGAGGATGCAGGAAGGAGAGTGCAGCATGACGTCTGCGGGATTTCTAACCAAAGTGCAGAACCCATATCTGTTCTTGAGGAAACGTAAAACAAACTCAGTTTAAGAAATATTCTGCAATAAACCTGGTCTAATCTTCTTGTCAAGGGAATGAAAATTAAAGAAAGACTGAGGACCAGTTACAAGACTGAAGAAGCCATGATGATCAGTTGTTCTGGGTGATTCTGGACGGGATCATTTTGCATTACTGTGACATTACTGGGACACCTGGAGAGACCTGAATTCAGTCTGGGGATTTTGATGGCTGACTATAAGAGAACACCCTTGTTTACAGTGAATACACCAATAATATTTAGGGGTGGTAGGGTATCACAGTAGCAACTTACTCTCAAATCATTGAGGGAAAAAAGTTCTTTGAGTTGTCCTTGCAACTTTTCTCTTTGAGATTCTTAAGAATTAAAAGTACATGTTGGGTAAAATATAATGGTTCAAAGCAAAAAAATACATTATAGTGTAGGTTTATAAATATATAGAAATAAAATGCATGGCAATAATAGCATGAAGCACAGAAGAGGGAAAATGAAATCACACTTTTGTTAGGTTCTTATATTATATGTAAAGTGGTAGGAAATTATTTTAAGGCATAGTCTGCAATAAATTGAAAATGCAGCCACTTAACAAGGAAATAAAGAAACATAAGCAGTCAATGCATAGGAATGCAAAGACAGAAAACCCAGATGCATAAGTGTAGGAAGGAATGTGATACGGCTTAGAAAAATAGCCAAGAATGACATATTAATATGACACAAAAAGAGAAGTAGGGCATTAGTAATAGACTTTGTTACATAAAGCTTTACATTTTTTCCCATTGAAAGACTCTGTAGGCAAAATTGAATGCAAACATCAAGTGTAGGGGGGAAAAAAATCTCAAATACATTCCAAAGGGTTAAAGAGCTATTACAAACTGTAAGAAAATTACAGGAATTCCAATTTAAAACAAGCAAGATACGAGCAGGTAATTTATAACAAGGAAGCAGTGGACAAAAATATCCTTATCCTAACTCTATGCTATACATAAAGTGTAAGATTAGATATAAATATAGATATCTTGTACCCAAAAATAACAAGTTCAATTTTCTACATTTAGAAGGATGTATATAACACATGGGATTTTATAATGTAGAGCTGCCATCAACCCGAATAAGGTGATATTTTACAACTGTTCTACCATTTATCAGGTAAATTCCACAAAGTAGAAATTACTTATCAAAACAGGACAGAATATAACCAGTAGTTGGTATTATACCTTATGTTTCACAGATCAATGAGTTGTAAAATAGAGATACATGAGTCTTGTTTTTATGAATTCATAGTCTAAGGAAGAAAGATGATATGCATAAATATTTTAACTGACCGAAATGTGCAATCTAACAAGCCCCATTTACATTCTGGAGTGGAGCTGTAATGTTAAGATTAAAGGATTAGAGATTAGAGATAAAAAGGTAAGCACTGGGGTACCTAAAATCTGTTTCACCTTAAATGACAACATATGCTTGAAGGAGGAAGAAAGAGAAACATTCCTTTCATTCTTATTTCCTATAGCTTTCATTTCTCCATTTCAACTGTTACATTTAACTTACAGCCATCCAGATGGATGACCTCCAGAAAATGAGATAGCCCAAAGGTAGTTGTAAAAAATATTTTTCTTCAAAATATGGTTCTATCATTCATGTAGGATTCATAAAACCACTCTTTAAACACACATTGTGAAAACAACTAGTTAAAACATATGAATTCATACGAACCTGTAATAATGCTCTTTTGGGAAATTCTGAAATGTCAAATTCAGGAATCTCACTTATAAGAGAGACTTCAGACACACAGTGTTCAGGAGAAATGGATTCTTCTTTAGCATTTACATTGACTTTTACCTTGCTTTTCCATTTTTTAAATTGAAGTTCATGCTTTAACATCTGCCACAAAAATAATTTACAAATTCCATGGAAGTGTTGTGAGGATTAAATGAGATGATATATAAAGCACAGTACTTGACACAATGATAGCACCAATTAAACATTATTCATTATCATCATCATCATATGAATTATCATTGTCCAGAGCATGGTCAGTGTTCTCTGAACCACCAAAGCACTATAGACCATTTCCATCAGTTGTCACACAACATTGGCACAGACAGTCACCTTGAAGCTGTGGTCCTGCCTTTTCTCGGACTCTGTGGTTTCTCTGAAACCAACAGAGTCAAGGTTCTGGTAATGACAGAAGTGGTATCTGGGCCATGGAAGGAGAGGGTTAGCATGGAACTATAGAGAGAGAGTCAGAAAGAAAGAATTTGGGGGGAAAAAAAAGAAAGAAAGAATTTGGAGATTTACCTGATAGATCATTACAGAAAGTCCCCATTTTAACTTTCAATACATTCCTGAAAACTGCATAATCAAGAAAAAACCCTAAGGATAAGTAAGTATTGCACACACGCAATTTGGGGGTAATACATGTACATGTCAAAGTCTAAGGAAGAGCATTGGAGAGCTAGCACATAGTGTTCCCTGCCTCCCCTCCAGCACTCGCCTGCCTTCCTCACTTCACCCAGGAGGATGCAGCGTTATTGTTAGGCCAAGAAATCACAGAGCTAAAAGAAAGCATTGTCTCTAAATACTCAATTAACTATATAATACATGTCTATACTAAGGACAAAGTTATTATATTACATGTAATATACATTATCATATATATTAATATATATCACCTACTACAAAACATTATGCTCAGTGTGTAGAGATGGTTAAGAGAACAATACTGTCAGCTCTCAGTCGCGACATTCAGGGGGGTAGAAAAGGGGCAGCCTGGTCATGCACAATTACCTATTTCACCATTAGACAATCAATGACCAGGCATGGGGGGTGAGGTCAAAACGCTAGCTTAGTACACAAGGCGGTGGAAGGCTCAGAATGACCAGACCAGAGCAGTGGTACCCAAAGTATAACTGTTTAAGTGGCATGTGGAAAATGCAGTCCGCAAAAGGCAAATCCTAGAGTTCATCCTATAAGCAGACCAGTTCAATACCAGTAGATGATAACCTTCTAGAGGGCAGGAATGATACTTCATGCTTCTCAGACTCCAGCACGGTTTCAAGCGTTATGTGTGCAATAAATCTGTTCCTACTTTCTTGATACATGTGTGGTATCATCAGTTGCAACATCTGAACCAATTTGGGGTGAGCGGCGTTGATGCTCCCCTCCATGGGGCAACCACAAAACAGGGGGGTTAATTTCTTCCTGTTTTTCTCTTCTCTATTTATCCTGACTCTGCATTTCAAAGAATATTAACTGTTATCTACTAAATAACTACAAAAAATTCCAGCATGTTTCTATGTCTGTTCCTAGTAGTTACTATGAATATCCTAAAACAGCATTAAATGATAATATACCAGTACTAATAGCTTAAGCAAACTGGAAATATTTTTAAGTTTTTGAGGAGTTTGCTTGGATCCTCTGTTTTAATTATATTAATTCCTAGTGGGTAACCCAGTTAAGAATGATCCTTTAAATTTAGCAATTTAGTAGCTTAAAAATAATCTAGTATTAAGATTATAATGTATTAAATTGAATGTTGAAAAAGAATAAATAGCAATTTAATCTTATCTAGAAAAGAATACATTTATTCATTCTATCATTTATGTCTCTATTATAATCATATCAAATAGTTTCTCTTCCAATTTAGACAGCTATATCCACCTAAACATTTGCTTAAACAAAATTCTTAGTGTCTTTATCAATAAATTTAAACAAAATATTAAAAGATTCTTTCCTGATGTTCATAGTTCAAATGAAACAACAGAATTTATTAGGAAATATTTGGGATGACTGAAGTGACATTTAAATTATTAACTTAAAAGAACAAAGACCCAACTAGAAGTACAGAATAGTCAGGATTTTAGTATTTTCCCCACACAGCAGTTTTATGAGGCAACATCAATAAAATCACAAAAACCAGTTTCTAAAAAAACTAAGTTTCCAATATGCCATACCAGCTCATCTTCTCTCTTTTTATACTTCTGTTTTGCTTTATCCCTCCATTTAATTAGGATAGTTACTAGCCTGCGGCAGTAGATTATCTGTTGAATCCGCTGTAGTATATCTGAAGAAAATGTATTAGATTACTATACATGGTTAAAGCGGTTTCCAAAAAATAAAATGTTTATAATATGTTGATCATGTTTATAACCTGAACCAGTGTTGCATCTAATAGTTTTTATTTTAATTACATCTGAAATTAATTCCTTTCAGCAGCAATAGATAGTACTCCTGAGACTTGATTAACCTGTAACATCACTTTTGCCCTTAAAAATTAAGATACAGTAGATGTAATAAAATGTCAAGATATACATCATTTTTTAAAGAAATTTGTTCTTTGTAAAACCAGAACTTCCAAATATATTAACAGGAAAACAATCATGAAGTAGTATTCTGATTTAGTTCAATGCCCTATGATTAAATAGATTGCCCCATATGTATTTTTTTAACCAGGATCCCAAGATCAAACACAGGGGCCAGGCCAGGAAGGAGGATGGTTAAGGCAGGCCCGGGGACACCACTCTTAGCTATAGATAATTGTTTCCTCTCAGGAAGAGAGGCCCACTACCCTTATGCTAAAACCTTCAGAAGGTCCACTCTGACTGAGGGGCCAACAGGAGCCAATCAAGAGGAAATGGTTCCTTGATTTATAGCAGCCACGAACAAACCAGTATCTGGTGAGCTGGATAAAATCTAAGCCAAAGGCTGGAGTTCTCTACCCCTGCTCCTAACAGCACATATGTACACTGTCCACTCATTACAGCTATCAAGGGTTTAAGTAAAAGAAAATTATTTTTCTTTGTTTCCTCAGGTATTCATTAAATATCTATAAAAGAATGAAGAGCTCTTTACAAAATATTGTCCATTTTGATATATATATATACACACATATATATACCACCTCTCCATTATGTAAAATAGCTAATAGTGGACCCTTACTTACATTGATACTTTTATAACACATCACACAAATACATCTAGAATTTTATTTTAAAAAAATGCTTGTTTTCTATTATACTAAAACCTTTTGAGACAACCCTTATTAAATATTTCAAATTAGTGGCTTTCTATTTCAGTATAATTCTCTAGATATAAAAATAATAATTCTCTAGTACAAACTATGTTAACTGTTAAGTTTGTCGAAACTTTGAATACACAAAAACAAAAGCTAATTGCTACTGTGTAAGGATTTACCTTTACGTTGTTCTTTCTGATGTTTCACATAAGAGTGCCAGTGATGAAATACACATTTTTGAAGTCTGAAATTGTCATATTCTCTTGCTCTTTCCATTTGTTCAGCCAGAATTTCAACTTCATTTGTGCAAGGTGTCATTGTCTCTCTCCACATGCTATAGGCAGAAAATGCAGAAACATCGTATTTTGATATGATGGAAATAAATTAGTAAATAAATTGAGAGAGAGAAGAAATAATACACTGGACCTCCTTTACCTCCTCAAAAGCCACAGCATGAAAGAAATTGTTAAATTATTTTTATTGTTTTATTTACAGCCTTTTTACTTGCATTTCCTTTAAACTTGCACTTCTCTTGTCTGCATTTCCATGTTCAGAAAGCTCTGAAATCCAAAATTTTTTTTTAAAACCTATTTAGAGACAAAACTAGACCTGACCTAAACTAATTTTGCATCAAAACCTCCCTGAATCTGACAGGTGGCTGTTCATTGCTTCTCTTCATTTCATTCAGTAAGAATATATATGTATGTTTTCACTATAGAAATACTGGTATGTTCAGATATGTTTGGTTTCAATGTGTCACCCTGAACACCACTGAAGATGTCATATCATACACAGTATGTGAAGTGATTGCCTTTCTAAAATTTAAAAAAAAAAAAAAAAAAAAGCAGGAATCTAAATCTCCAAAACATGCCTGGCTCCACGGGCTTCAGATAAGGAGCAGATAAGGAGACTGTGGACCTAGCCTTTCAGTTCTGAAGTTCTATGAAAGAAAAAAGACAAAGTGATTCCTCAAAGAAAAGCATGTTTTAACTAACTAAAAGCCAATTAAATGTAAAAGAAATACATAATACAAAATGGTGGAGACAAGATTAAATAGATAAAATCAGCACAAATGGCCAAAAGTGAGCTTTTCCTTATGTGGATAATGTCAAGAATAAGAACACAAACAGTGTATAAAAATCACGTTCTTACCAAAAGTGGGTCTTTAGTAAACGTCCAGTATAAAAAGTACATGCTTTTATCATTAATTCTGGAGTCATCTAAAATAAAGAAATGAAATAACAAGCCTTAGAAATAAATGGAACTCACGGGAAGATACACAAGAGAATGAGAGCGATGGTTGCATCTGGGGAGTAGAATTAGGCAGTAGGGAAACAAGAACAGACTAGAAGAACTATGTACTCTTTATATATTTTGGGATTGTATTGTGTATGCCTATTATCTAATTTTTAAAAGTTAAAGTCACAGCTTAACATTTTCCCATTATATTGCACTTACTTTAAAGCATTTTAAGGCAAGTACTATGGCATTATTATTAACTCTATTGTTAGGAGTATAGAATTGCAGGTCTGAGCGTCACTATTAAACTGGATGATCTTGTTTGCCTTCTCAAGCAGAAAATGAGATTCCCTGTTTTAAAGAAAAAAAAAAAGCAAACATGCAAGAATACCTCACTTTCCAAGCAGGATAGGAAAACCACATAAATTAAACATCTGAACTGTGGAATACGCTGAAAGAGATAAAATTTTTGCAAATTTATCACTTGCAACTATTCACAGTAAGACATATGAACGTGGGAACAGCCAACCAAAGATTCTGAAATCGTCTGTAATTATAATATTATATTAGAGTAAAACTAATATTATATTAATCCATTTATTATATGTACATGGCTTCTGTTAAGTGCTAATGGTATGTTTTTCTCTTATGTTATTACCCCCCTAATTATCATATACATGTGCCAAATACCATACGTAGCAGACAGACATAAATGCCATTTCATTAGCTGTTATTAGTTACTTTACACTTAAACTTATCCTAAAGTAAACAATATGAATCTAGTTCATATCTTCTTTATTTCTACACTTCATTATTTTTATTCCTTCCAAGTTACAGTAATACTTATTTTGATGCCTTCTCAGAAAACAGTAATCTGCCCAATCTCAAAAGAAAAGGAATAAGGATTTAAGATGTGGTTATCTTGTTTGCAAACCAGCAAGGATTTAAGATGTGGTTATCTTGTTTGCAGCACAAGATCTGTCTGCCTCTCCCAAAGTATTAGAACACCAGCCCCTGAGGTCATAAAGTGAAGTTTCCATCTCATAGTTAAACTTTGTTTGTTACATCAGTAAGACTTTTTAAGTCCACATCTTTCATTTAGATTGGGTTTTGTTACACAGTCCTCCCTCTAATAGCATAATTTTAAAAGTCGTGTAAGGGGGCGATCTCCAGGATGTACTGAGTGAGAAAAGCCAGAAGCAGAAGGCTGCATTGTCTGCTACTTCTGTGTAAGAAGTCAAAGGGGTGGAAGATTGAGTGTATTTGCTCATATTTTTTCAAAAAGAAACAATGGAGAGAGAAACTAAAAACTACCAAAACTGGTTACCTAGAGAAAGGAATGGAATAGGTTGGGTAAAGAGGCAGGAAAGGAAGCAATACTCTGAATACTCCTCATTTTATTGTTTTGATTTTGCTCTCAGGAATGTTATGCATAATTATATCAAAGAGGAAAAAAGATGACCATTGATACAAAAAAAGAATTATTCTAGGTTAACAAAAAAAAGTATTATTTTAATGAAAATACCAGGTAGGACATATACATATTAAAGGCAAAAAGAATTGCATGATTTTCTTAAACTGCTTTCCATATTTCTATGGTTAACAGTCTTGTATTGTTATTTCAAAACCATCATATGTGTATTGTGGGATGAAACTAACAAGGAATTAGATTGATGTCTACAGGAATCAAGATTCATTAAAAGTGGGTCAAGCAGCCCATGGGTGCCTCCTGATATGATGCACTAGGTGGAACCCAATACCCTGTCTGCAGTATCCTTGTCACCAGAGGAAAAAAGGAAAAAAGAACCTGACTCTCACTTGTGTAGACCTAACTACAAACTTGCAAGAAATACAAGAAATACAACAAATGGAAGGATTCGAGGAGAAATGAAAATGTGGGACATTTTGCAGATGATCTGTTTTTTTCCAACAAATAAGTTGAAGTATGGGAAAAAAGAAAAAAGGAGAACTATTGAAGATTACAAGAGACATTAGGTACATGACAAGACAACCAGGTGTAATATGCGGACCCTGGATGGATTTTGATTTAACAGAGCCATACGTAAAAAAGGCGTTTTTGAGGCAATTTGGGAAGCTCAAATATGAACTGAATATGGAATATATATAATATATATGAATATAATCAGCACTAGAGGATATGCAGGAATTATTGCTAATTTCATTGCATTTCACAGATAACGGCACTGTACTACGTTCTCTAAAATGTTATTTCTTGTTAAGAGTTACACACTGAACTATTTACTGGCAAAATAGTACAGTTCTTGGGAATTACTTTCTAATACTGCAGCAAAAGGGGGAGGGAAGAATAATTAACAAGATAGGCAAATATTTGTTCCTAAAGTTTCTACCCTATTTGCCTCACTCTGTTAATAGACAAATTTCTAAAATGAAAAAGTACACATGTATTGTCTCAATGACTTTAACCCCTGAAACCTGGAATAAAGTTAGCAGAAGACAATTTATGTTCTGAATTAAAGAAAAGAAGAAGAAGAAGAAGCATGCAACTGCCAAGTAGAAAATTTAGAAATCATACCTTTAAAAAATCCTGAAATAGAAAACATATCTCCCTGCCACCTCCAATATCTTTTTACTTAAAGGTCCCTGATTCAGGGGGCATTTAAATGAGAGGGGAAAAACCTTTCATTGATCCTGAAATCTCAAAGAAAATTTTTTAATGAAAATGTCTAGTGCCCTTTGTTTTGTTCTCCATTAGCATTGGTGTAAAATGGAAAGTAAAAAAAAAAAAAGTGCATTCAAAAATTTTTAAAAACCCACCAAAATTAGCAAAATGTTGATTATGGTTTCAGCTGAATGATAGATCATTATGTATTCTCCCTACTTTAGTGTTATGTTTAAATTTTTCTATAATTAAAAAAAATATTTTTAATGTTATAGATGCCTTTTCTCCTTATAATTAGTAGGCCCATCTGGAGATTTCATTTCCTAAAAAATGAGAATCAAGTCTTTGAAGTTAGTTTCCTCCTTACAATGGTTGGTTCTTTCATTATGGAGCACACAGTTAATCTGTCTTTCTATCTATTATTATGAAAGCAGTTTCTTTCTTTCTTTCTTTCTTTCTTTCTTTCTTTCTTTCTTTCTTTCTTTCTTTCTTTCTTTCTTTTTCTTTCTTTCTTTCTTTCTTTTTCTTTTTTATTTTTTTGATAACAGTTCAGCTTACTCACAGCTTCCTGTGTTCAACCTCTCTGCACAAATTGAAACAAACACATATTTATAAATAGGCATATAAGCAGGCTGTCTTGTTGTACAGGACTGTGTAGGGTGAGGCCATAAAAGTGACTACACACTGAAACCATGCAAGGCAATCTTAATGATCAATGGGAAAAATTACAACTGTCTGTGACTGTAAAATGTTTTATCAAAACATTGAAAATTCTCTGGCAGTTGTAACTGTCAGTTAGAAGGAAGAAAAATGGGAGTGGGGAGCAAAGCTAATATTTATTTAGTATATTATAATTTAAAATATTAGAAACATTGAGGATTAAAATGCCTGGCTTCTTTGTAAAAAAGTAAAATAAAATTTCATTTTTCTGTGAGAGTAAAGGAGAAATGAATTAATCTATCCAACCTAGGCTGAGCCCCCCAAGCAATGCTAGGCACTTACAGATTTACATTGGCAAAGTCATATCTAGTTTCTTTTTCCCTAACTTATGAATATAAAGCAGGCATCCTTTCTAAGCCTTGGTGAATTGTCATACTCCTTTTTAAATCTTATCAGGTTCCAATAGTTTGTGCTTTCAATGTCATGAAATATCTGAGAATTCCTTTTCTAAAAAAACTTTAAATTTGAAGTAGCTATGGTGTCTCTTAGAATTCAGTGAATATTTTTAAAGATTCTTTATAGGCTACTTGCTAGTCATTGGCCACAATCTGATTGTGTAAGGTCATTTTCAAAATATTGACAATGAGGTTTACCCCTCGAGATCTGTGGTTTACCCTTCGAGATCTGTGGTTTTTAATAATTTTAGTATCTTACAGCAGTGGTTTTCAAGCTTTTATCATGTGACATTACACTCAGTGCAGAACTGTTCTATGGGGAAAGGGGTAAGGAGGGGAGGACCAAGAATCCCATTTCCTGGGTCTCCCCCCACCCCAGCTCCTGATGTTGCCCCCAAACGCCTCCAAGAACGCAGTTTGCAGGTATCTGCACCTCATGGTGGATCAAAATTCTGTGGCTGATAGTCATTAAGACACCCACACGGTATGATGCAGATCAATGGGGATCAATCATGTGGGGCCTTCCCAGTGTGTTGGTGCCTCAGAATCATCCCAAGCTTGGCAGAAACATCTCATCCCTCTGTTTCTGTCTTTTTCTTGTAGACCACTGATTAGGATCTAGCGTTACTCTCCACCCATCCTTCTAAACGATGCTTCAGACGGTTCCAGGCTCTCAGCACCCACCTCGACCATGACTTTGATTCCACTTTACAGTGTCCAACTTCACCAGCAACTCCAGAGCGCTGCCTGCACTCACTGAGTTACCAGCCTGGGATCTAGAGGTATCATACGCTTAATTGGTGTTGCTGTTTCTCTCCCCACATATGCCTTTTGCTATTTTAGCTTCTCTCAGATACATAGTCTTTGTTCTAAAAGTCTCCATATCCTGGATTACTTCCTTGCCCTCTTGACAGGATCAAAACCAGCTGCTGGAACGGGTTGTTCCTTTCATTAAATTGGTCTGGCTTTTAACTTAGATCTCATTAATGTTTTAGCCGTATCTTTAGAAACATAATTCCTGGGCAGACAGCAGAGAGAATGGAGGGGGGATGGGATACAGAGGAAGTGATTAGAAAGGGAAGAAAATATCCTCCTTTAAAACTTTCCATAATGCTATTTTCTGTAAGAGAGGAGGATAAGGAGAAAGGGGGGAATTTAATAGAAAGATTTTGTTGGAAAGAAGAGGAATAAATGCCTGTCCAGATGCTTCTTAGAAATTTGGGGAAGTTACTGTGAGTGTGGCTGTGTGTTTGTGTGTGTGTATGTGTGTGTAATGGTCCTTCATTTTTCTGAATGCCCCTAGTTTCAAAAAGAGTCTGACCTCAAACCTCTGATGAAATCTAATGTCTGTTAGAGAGCTTCCATCCAAACTTAAGATTTAGAGTTTAGAATGCATGATTAATAATACTTACCAGTTGATCATCCAGTCCAAAAAGTTGTTCCAAGTAAGTCTCAGACAGTCTCCGAATTTTGGGTTTCATTGATGGATCAATGCATATATCCCTTTCATAAAATCATAAAATGCAGTCAAAAATTAATTTTGTTTCATATTAACTAGTTCCATATAATTAAATCAGTGATTCTAATGGGTTGAGGGGAAGCAAGAACACTTCCCTTTGGGAGAGGCATGTCAGAGTCACCTGGAGGGCTTTTTCAAACTATTCCCCTCAGGATTTTGCTGTGCCCCCCAAAAGGGCATGCCTCACTCTCCCCATCTCTAACTTGATATAAACTGCTGTATGAGCACATTATTGATGACAGTGTGTTATGTTTCTCAAGTTAAAAACCAGTGGGGAAATTGTTTCTATTTTGAAGCCTTTGGGACTTAGAAACCTATGAAGGAGTTCTCTAACAATCTTGAGATTAGAAACATTCATTAGCAAGACCTTTTTTTGATGCTATACCAATGAGTATTTTAACTTCAATATAAAATACCCCCTACCATAAATCAAAACAATACTTACCAGAGAAGACTTTCAAGGCCATTTTCCATTATAGCAATGATCATTTCCTCTAAATACTTCAGGGGATCCTCAGGACATGTAGCAAGTAGACCACATAACAGGGCCTGGGGAAAAAGAAACAGTATCAGTGTTTCTGGATTTTCATGTTCTTACTTGAAAGACTTTCTCTCAAACAATGACAAAGTCAAATAATGTGACAGGTTTTTTTTTTTAAGTAAACATGCTTTATAGATACCCCTTAATTTTTATTCAGTTACCAAATAACCAAACCAAAATGCAGTTTACCTTCACTCTTTAAAAAAAAATCCGCTGTAAATGCAAGAGTTGTTGTACACTGTTTTGCATTATATGAGGAGCACTTTATAGTCCCACTGAAGACATAATTGCGATTACCTTAGATCAGTGGTTTCTACTCTTTTTAAATACGAGGAACTCCTTTTTAAAGTCAAAAATTCCTCAGACCCAACCATAAAACTGATTAAGAAAATCCACCATCAATATCAAAATCTACTGTGAATTCAAAAAGTCTTTTTAAAATGCTTCTGTATTTTATCATTCACAGCAGCAGCAGAGTATGTACTTGAGAAATTATAGCACAGGTCGCATAGGTGAGAAACAAATAACTTACTGAATTCAATCCAAAATAACATTTAAGGCACATATATGGAACCTCAGGAAGCTGCTGCTGTCATAGTTTGTTCTATGAGTTTCTTCCCAAAAGAAGAAACTTCTTGTAAAAGGATTGGTGAGGCGTATATTGAATGTATCTCCATTTGAGACAGAGAAAAGGGTTTATAGCACACACCCCACAGAAACCACGTGCAGTCCTCCTTAGACATTCCTCTTTGCCTCTTTGGTTCACTGCTGGGTCTCCTGGTGTGTGTGTGTGTGTCCGTGTGTGCGTGCGCGTGTGCCTGGTGGGGGAGGTGCTCTTTTTGGCCCTTCTTCCACTAGGGCCTACTCTTGCTGGCTTTTTCCTACTCCTCTTTCCCATGAACAAAATAATTCCACCCCTGAGTCATGCAGAGTTATTCCCATCTCCAAGGGCCAAGTGTCAGCAGATCGAGGCCTGGGAGTCCTGTCTTAGACTCTCAGCAGTCCTCATAGTGTTCCTTCAAATAAAAAGAGGATAATTTCTCCTGACTGGCCCTGCACAACACATTTTCCCCTTTGCAGTAGCTATTTCCCCATCTTTGTGTGCAGCACACAGGCTGGGAACCCAGCCTTGAAGACTAGGGCAAAATGGTAGACCTTGATGTCTCTCCCTCCCCACCTCTGCCTCCTCACCTAGCCCCCCCCCCCACCAGCTGCTCTCAGAGAGCCCTCAGCCATCTGCAGACTGATTTCCTTCTCCACCAAACCTAGAGAATATAGTGACACAGGAGATCAGTGTTCTCACCAACGGTGGCAATTGGATTTGAATAGTCTTCTTAGTCTATTACTAAGGGCGGAAATCTTCTATGGCCTGGAGGCCACGCTTCGACAGCTCCCTGAATAACCCTAATGAAAAGCCCATCTGTTTTCTGACCCCAGAGTACTGATTTCCTCTACTCCCTACTCCACGTCCTCTGCTTCATCCTATTTTGGTACCTAGAGGACAGCTGCCTCAGAGTGACCTATGGAGTGAATTGGTCTCTGAGGATGGGGCCTTGATTAGCTCCCCAGGTGATTTCTAGCACAGTAGAATCTGAGAACTAGTGCTTTAGTGGAGTTCAACTTTAAAGTAAATTATTAAGAAAATTGGGATCTAATTAATGAGTATGAGAAATTGCTTATTTTCTTTTTATTTCTAAGCTCCAGGGACCAGAAAACTACTTTTTCTGAAAAGTTATCCTGTAGAAATCAAATCAAGTTGAAAGGATACGTCTCTGGAATGCTAATAAAGTCATACAGAAATAGCATAGTTCAGATGTTCACTTTTTGCGTAAGAAACCTCACTGTTCATAGTTTCTCACTGGGCAAAATAAAATATCCTGAGGTTTCATATATTATTGTGTGAACAGTACATAGCTACATGCAAATAAGAAACATAGTGAGTCAATATGTTTTTTCTTTCTGCTCAGTGAAAATAAAAATTATAGAACAATTAGCTTGGTCTTTATAAGCAGAGGTGAAATATGCAAACATTCCCACAAGATGAATGTTTGACTCTAAAAAAAAAGAAATCAGGGCTTTATTATTGCTAGCCTTCTTAGTGAAAACTTAGACAGTCAACGACAAAAAAGACTATGACTTAATTGGCTTTCTCAGGCTTGTAAATTCACAAAACAATTGTGCAATTCTCCACTTTCTTTTGGCTCTGCCTCCTTAATCTCACTGCGCCATTTTTCTCAAACATCCTGAAAAATGTCTGAGTACTGACAACAAACAGGGGTTTATCCAGGACAGTTGTTTTTACTCCTTCCCACTCCTACCCATCTTTCGAGAAAACAAGATAATGCAGTGAGTGCAGTCCACTGGGTTTAAATCCTGGATCTGCAATCCTGGATCTTGTGTAACCTCTGCCAAGTGACTTCTCTTGCTCCTCCATTTCCGTGACTATACGTGGGATAATAAAGCTACATATGTCATAGGGCTATCATGATAATGAAAGGAATTAATATATGCAAAGTCCTGATGAATATTTGCAGCAACTAGTCTCTAAAAAAATTCTGATAATACAACCTATGTGATTTAGAAATAAATATGATATTTTAAAAATACAGATTAGAAACTTAATCATGACAGAAACACAAAGCATAAAAACTGCATCAAAATCATAAAAATCTAAAATCATTTGTATATTTCTAAAAATAGAAAACTTTGCATAAAAATCATGATTTGTAACTTAAATATGCCCTCTGCTGGGCAGATCTAGTTTTGCAAACTCCTTTAATCTTTCCTAGCTGTTAAAATGGAAATCTGAACAAACAACTTGAAAAGCACTTTCTCACTCTCAGCTATAATCACTGTGTTTAGCTGCTTAATAATTTTATGGACACTGTTCCCTTAATATCTTGCCCATCTTTGGTCCCTATGGGCAGGCCTTGTTTGTAGACCATGCTGACTTCTGCCTAGTATGTAGGAAACTGAGGGAGAAACAGATTTCCAAATATTTTTGATGAACTTCTGTTTGATGTTCTGCCATAGGGCTTCATTTTATGGGCTCCTATCTAAATGATATCTTTTAAAATACCAATGTCTTTTGGAAAGAATATCTGCAAGGAAGGAGAGTCCAACAGCAGTGGAATGAGAATTTCAGAGTTCTCAGAGGGAGAGAAATGATGATTATAGTGAGAGAGAGAAATTAGAAGGCAATACTCAGTTTCCCCACAATTCCCCACGCAGGCTCTGAGTGTCTATATGTACAGTTTTTTAAAAAACTTTGAACTTCTAAAATGTATTTTCATTTTCCCCAAATCTTAAAATAATATATAGAGGGTATTTTATTGCCCAGATTTCCAAGTCTTTGATCATTTAGTTCATTTATTTCAAATCTAAAATTAAAGTTATAAAAAAACTACTTGACTCCAAGGTCTGAAAAACAAAGGCCACCCTGTGTCTCCATGTTTGTATCTGCTGTATAAACAATACATCTAGACTGCAGGGAAGCTGGGCTAGGGGCTGGTGGCCTACGATGGAATACCCAAGTCTGCAGCAACACAGGGGACATAAGCCATGAAGGAAACCGTTATCTCCTGTGATTGATCACAGTGGTTTCAAGTTAGCTTTTTATTTTTATATTAATTTCTTTTAATTGGAGTATAGTTCAAATTAACTTTTTAAGTCAGGGGGAAAAAAAATCTGAAAAAAACCCAAACTCCTGTCGCATCCCCAGAAGTAGTCCTCAGAACCCTGAGATTCTGCTTGAAAAAAAAAAGAAACCTTTGGAAATCTGTCAGTATGCAATTAGTCGCAGACAGGCCAGAGTGAGAGGGCTTTATGAAGGTGCCATCATGAGCTGGAACAGAAACTGGCTCTCTAAAAAACAGTATGTTCACACCTCAACTGGCACAGCAACCAGCGGAAAAGTGCTCTTGCCCCAGAGAGACCAGAGGCAGGCCTGCAAACTGGCCAGCCAGCTGGCCTCCTAGGATGGGAAACCAGCACTTCCCAGCAATGAATGCTTTTATATGCTTCCTGTGCTTTCTTTGTATGTTTTTCTCCTAATTCTCCATCAATAAAATTCATTTGATAATACTGTGGGAAAACAAAAAAAGAGGCATTTTTCCCCACACATAAGCCAACATTTAATTATTTTGTTTTAATATGTAAACTTTTTCTGATTATAAAAATATATGCTCTATGTAATTTGGAAAATTTAAAAAAAAACAAAGAAAATAAAAATCAGCCATCATCCTGGCAACCAGAAATAGCCTCTAATAAAATTTTAATTTCAATCTTGCCTCAATACATATAATTTTTACAAAATTAAAATTAGGATATAGCATATATAGTTTTGATTCTCCTTTTTTTTCCTGGCTAATTATTATATTGTGAACATTTATCGATGTCCACCAAAACTTCCTCAAAATATCATGTATTGAGGTTGGGTGATAATCTATTGCAAAAAAAAAAAAAAAAAAAAAATATATATATATATATATATATATATATATATATATGTATATATATATATATATATGTAAGTTCTAAATGGGTGGCATTTAGGTTGTTCCTAACTTTTTCCCACTATTAAATATTATATGATACACATATTATCACTATTAATGGTGAAATATACATATCTTCACCTGTTTCCTTAAGACAGAGTTCTATAAGAATATAGAGTCAAGAGGTGCATTTTGAAGCTCTTTGTACACCTTTCAAAATTGCTTTCTATAAAGATTTTATCCATTTGTATTTTCATTAGCAGCAAATAGGAATGTCCTTTCACCTTGCCAACAGAGAATTATAAAATTTTTATTTTTATTGATTAATGGGTGGAAAATAGTTCATTTTCAGGTACATTTTGTTTTTGTCAGTGGGGTTAGACTAGTTTTCTTACATGTACTAGCTGCTATAGACTGAACTGTGTCCCCCACAAAATTCATATATTGAAACCCTAATACCTAATGTGATGGCACTTGGACACAGGGCCTTTGGGAGATAATTTGGTTTAGATGAGGTCGTGAGGGTTGGATCCTCATGATGGGGTGAGCACCATCCAATAAAGAGACACAAACAGCTTGCTCGCTCTCTCTCTCTTTCTTCCATGTGAGGACACAGTGAGAAGGCAACCATCTGCAAGGCAAGAAGGGAGCCTTCACCAGAAGCCGGCTATGTTGACACCTTGATCTTGGACTTCCAGCCTCCAGAACCAAGAAAACAAACTTTTGCTATGTAAGCCACCCAGTCTAGGGTATTTTGTTACTGCAGCCCAAGCCGAGTAAGACACTAGCCATCTCTGATTTTCCATACATTTAATTTGTCCTTTACTGGGACAGGCTTCATTTAGACAGGGATGCAAGATACAACAGTATCTGAGGAGTGAGAACTTCAAAAGGATGGTTAAAATTCAGAAAGATAGCAAGGCCACTTGTTGAATCTCTATTCATGTCCCCAGAAGTCTCCCCTAGAGTCTTTCTCAGCTAAGGGTTTAAAGGGTATTGTGGTTTGAAATAAGCCCTGCCAACAGTTAGCCCATGACTTATTCTCCATCTCCATCCATTTGGGCTCCTATAACAGGATACCATGGACTGGGTGACTTATTAACAACACAAATTTATTTCTTATAGTCTGGAGACTGGGAAGTCCAAGATCAAAGTCCAAGAGATTCTGTGTCTGGTGAGAGCAACTTCCTGGCTTATAGATAGTGGTCGTCTCACAGTGCCCTCACGTGATGGAAGGGGCGAGGGAGTGCTCTGGAGTCTTCACTGTGAGGCTCTAATCCCATTCATGAAGGCTTCACCTCCCAAAGGCCCTACCTCCTAATACCATCACACTGGAGATTAGATTTCAACATGAATTTGGGGGAGACACAAATGTTCAGTCTAAAGCATTCTCATATCACTTCTTTAATTTTCACAATAAAAATATAATCACTGTGATTGCTGAAGATTTGAAAATAGATACTAATTTCTTTTGGTAGATGTGAGAACATCTATCCCATGTGTGACACTGATTACTGGGATGGAGGTGACCAACTTGACTGGACAGTAGACAGCCGCTCCACCCTCCCTGTGCCACTCAGACCCTTCCTGAAGTTCCAGAAGCTTGGCGCCTTTGAAAAGAATACCTTCTCAGAGACATGATCGTTTCTGGGTCAAAGGTAATATTCTTTGGCTTATTAAATATGTTTACATAGTCTAGTCCTGCATTGTCTAATATGGCAGCTACTAGTTACATGTGGCTATTGAGCACTTGAATGTGTCTAGTCCAAACCAAGATGTGCTCTAAGTATAAAATGCACACCCAGTTTTGAAGATTTAAAATGACTTTATATTGAGTCTATGTTGAAATGATTATATTTTGGATAGATTGATTTGTACAAAATTTATTAAGAAAATTAACTTTACCTATTTCTTTTTACTTTTTTTGACTGAAGTATAGTCGGTTTACAATGTGTTAGTTTCTGGTGTACAGTATAGTGATTCAGCTGTATATATAGAGGGAGATTCTTTTCCATATTCTTTTTCATTATAGGCCATTACAAGGTATTGAATATAGTTCCCTGTGCTATACTGTAAGACCTTGTTGTTTATCTACTTTGTATTCTTTTTACTTCTTTAATGTGTTTGTAGGACACCCAAACAGACAGATGCAGAGGACTCAGGAGAAAAGTTTGGGCTGGAGACAGCTTTAGGGTCACAGCTACAAGTGTTTGAAGCCATTGAAGTGTTCTTTACTAGCACATGGTAGATGCCCAGCAAATACTTGCTGATTAAATAGTCTAATGTAACTTTAGCTGACCACTCTTGCCTGAAGAAAAGGCTGGCTGGTGTTCAGAGCCTAAACTGTCAGAAAGAAAGAAAGAAAGAAAGAGAGAAAGAGAGAAAGAGAGAGAGAGAAGAGTAGAGAAGAGGAGAGGAGAGAAGAGGCAAAAAGAAAGAAAGGGAAGGAAAGGAAAGGAAGGAAGGAAAAAGAAAGAAAAGAAAGGAGAAGGGGAGGGGAGGGAAGGGAAAGAAAGAAGAGTTATCTAACTTGAATAGAATGTACAATCCAGCAGTCTCTAAGTTGGTTTGCAAACCTCTAGGAGCCCACAAAGGCTTTACAAGGGATACGTGAGTGTGAATAGTATAAAGGACTCCATTTCCAGATCCTCGCCTTTCCCGTGTATTCTTTCCTAAACTTGATTTGTCTCAGGGCACATTTTGCAATTTTCTTTTCCTGTTTTTCCTTTTCACAATCCCTTTCTCCCACTCTAGAAAATAAAGGCCTGTCTCTTATCCATCTGGAATCTCACTACAAAGAAAACTGAGGCAGAGAGATTTCGAAACTTGCTCAAAGTCACACAATTAGTAATTGGCAAAGCCAAGAACCAAACCTAGGCAATCTCACAATAAAAGATAATCCCCTTGTGTTGCTTCAGATGCTTTAGGTTTCAAGTAATAAACCTCAGCTCATCCCGGAATTCGTTGCCTCCTACATTCGAAATTCTAACGGTAGATCAAACTTTAGGGTAAGTTTAACCCAGTGACTTACTGATGTCACTAGAGACCTGATTTCTTTCCATTTCCCCCACTCTGCCTCCCTCAGACTCCACTTCACCCTGAAACGATCTTTCCTTGTGGACACAAGGTAATTACCAGTGGCTTCCAGGGCCACATGATTCCCCATGAACATCCAGAGATACTGTATCTCTGTCCCAACATTTCAACCAGCAACCTGATCTCAACTGGTTTAGATCCCATCTTCCGTCTCCCACAGTCCTCACCACCAGCTGCCATAGCCACAAACATTATGGCCAGGGAACCTGAGTGCACTGGTTTCATAAGCCAATCAGGGCCCAAACCCAGAGATCGGGATAGGCAGTTTCCCTGAAGCACACAGGCTGTGTGGGGTAGAAGTAGGGCTTGGAATGAAAATATAAGAAACATTAGGAAGAGAGAAGTAGATGTTGTGCAGGCAACTTGTTAATGTCCAGGACACGTGTGCTCCTGGGGGAGCATAGAAAAGAAAGGGTATTTATAGAAGGGTGGAAACCCACTTACTGGGTGATGCTGTTGTGATCCATGTGTTATTTGTTCAGATAATACTTTGAGATTCAACTTGATCCTGGATCCCCCTTGTATGAACAAGCCAGGTGTGGCTGATTGTATTTTCTAAAATGGCCATAACAGTGTCTCCCATGCTGTGAGCTCTATCTGCAATGTGACTCTGCTATGCCTCCCATCAAGAAGTGGGGTCTGTGTTCCCTCCTCTTGAATCCAGGTGAAATAATGTTAACGTCCAAGCTCAGGTCATAAATGGTGATTAAATTCTACCTAGTTCTCTCTGGGGACACTTGCCCTTACAACTGAGCCATCGTACTGTGAGGAAGCCCAAGCAGCCCATGGAGAGGTCCATATAAAAGAACCCAGCCCCTGGTTCACAAACCTAACTGAACTCCCAGCCAGCATCCAGCACCAACTTGCCAGGCATGTGAGTGAACCATCTTAAAAGTGGATTTTTAACCTCCTGCCTATCCGCCCCAGATGGGAACACGTGGAGCAGAGACAAGCGCTCCCTGAGAAACCTTGCAAGAATTTCAGATTTTTGAGCAAACTAAATGATCATGTTGTTTTAAGCCATGAAGTTTTATAGTTGTGTTACGTAGCAATAGATAATTGATACAGCAAACAAACAGAAAATGACTATACAGCCAAATCAAGCCTGTCATTTCATCCACCCCTCGCTACATACATTATGAGAAAAAAACACCCTACCATGACTATCTTTTATTTTAACTTTTTATTATGGAAAACATCAAACACATATAAACAACAGTATAATGAAATCCCATGTACCCATCATTCAGTTTCAACAATTATCACCATTCTGTGATCCTTGTATTATCTCCCTCTATATATATATATATATATATATATATCTCCACTCATTTTCTCACCTGTTCTCAATTACAATTTTTTTAGGTAAAATTTACATGAATTCAAATGCACAAATCTTAGCTGTATAATTCTGACAAAGGATACTCCTACACCTCAGTCATTTTTCCACCTCCCCAGAAAGCTGCCTTGTGTGGCTTTCCAGTTAAGCCTTCTGTATCAGTTAGGGTCCAGTTAGGAGGCATAAATCATACCAGTAATTTGAATAAAGAACATTTATTCTATTCTAATAATTAAACTAAATTTAATTCAAGGTTGTTTATATTAAACACAATGGTTTTAAATGAACAACTAACATGTTAAAAGAAACAGGAAATGATAGACAAAATGGATGAAAAGATGCAGAATTTTAATTGGAATGTATAAAAAAGTCAAATGAACATTCTCAAACTGAAAAAATATACTGTCTGAAATTAAGAACTCATTTGATTCATTTGATGTATTTAACAGTAGACGACTCAGCATAAAACAGAGTCAGTCAACTTGAAGACAATTGATGTAAAATATCCAAACTTTAATAAAGAGGGAAAAAAAGAATGGGGAATAAACAGAACAGAGCAAAGGGGGCACAGGCAAGGCAGACAAAGTAAAAAACGACAACAACAATAAAAACTAGCATTTGTGAATTTATGATTGGAGTCCCAGAAGGAGAAGAGAGAATTAGGTAGAAGCAAAATTTGAAAATGACCAAGAATTTTCTAGAACAGATGAAAAATATCAATCAACAGATTCAGTAAGTTCAGTGAATCAAGCAGGATTTTTTAAAAGCCAGACTCTGTTCAAGAGGTTTGCAGAGAAATGATACCCTAAGGAGATAGCCAGATTTTATTCAGGACAGGTAGATGGAGTTCAAAAGAGGTTAAATATACACGGAAATCTGTGATGAAAGATGATATATTCCAAAACTTGCAGAAGATGGCTTTTAGAAGAGTGCTAGGCATGGCAAATAGGGTCAGTTGAATGGATGTACAGGAATATGAGGCACCATTGAATTCATCCTGACAGTCACTTAGGGGAAGCAGGTAACCAGGGTAAGGTGGGTATGTGGGGCCCCAGGAAACTGCTCTTTTGCACCTGCTGGTAACGCGGTAGCAGAGGTGAGTGGAGGACTCCTTGTAAGAATATCATCTTAGACTGTGGGGAGCACTTCTGAGGGCCTCTTTTCTCTGAGGGCAAAGCAGTGTGGACAGCTGGTGAGGAAGAGGTGCTCTCACCCAGAGGAGGAAACAGGGATGCCTCATACAACTTTGTAGTGTTATGGCAATTGGAGAACAAGGCAAGGAGAGGTTACCACTTCCCTGATGTTCCCTGTCCCTCTACTCAAGTCCACTTGTACTACCTGCTCCATGGCTAATCTGGACTGAGTCATCACTCAGAATGGCTTTATCATGAGTCTTAAATATAGGCAGCCCTCTGTATCTGTGGGTTCTGCAGGCATGGATTCAACCAACCATGGACCAAAAATGTCTAGAAAAAAATTCCATTGTTTCAGAAAGCAAAACTTGAATTTGTTACACACAGGCAACTATTTACATAGTATTTACATAGTGTTAGGTATTAGAAGTAATCTAGAGATGATTTATTTAAATATTTATTTAGAAGTGACGTGTAGTAGGATGTGTGTAGGTTGTATGCAAATATTATGCCATTTTATATAAGGAGTTTGGTATCAGTGGGGGATCCTGGAACCATCCCCCAGGATACTGAGGGACGACTGTATTAGGTCCTTTGAGGAGGCTCCATCTACCTCCCCAGCTCTGGCTGTGAGGTTAGTTTCACCCTTCCAGGCCTACTTGCATTGATATAACAGTACAAAAATGGTTTCAAAGAAGGAAAATTGATGATTCACAGATTTTTCAGGATCTCCCCTTGGAAACTAAAATCCATTTTCTTTTTATAAGTTTGGAATTTTGCACTATGAAGTCATATGTTAATATATATCTGACCAAGAAAAAAAGGTCTAATAAAACAAAAAGATGAAAAGATACCGAGATAACCATACAAACAGTCCACTTTCTGATTCCAGCTGCCTCACTTAATTACTCCCTCTACCCCTCTTCATTCACCTTTTAGGAACTTCCACTTTCTACCCACATGTCAGCATCATGTCTTGTTCTAACTTCCCACCCAATCCTTAAAGTCCTTGGCCCATCACTTCAAGCACTCTGAACAGCTTGGCTCCCTCACCACTGCCCTTCCACTGTTTGCCTGGGAAACGCCTATCCTGGATGAAGCCAAGTTTATTTGCGTACCTGCATCTGGCTTACTGTGTGCTACTTGAGAAAATTATACAACTAGGAAGATGGGTACCATGCTTTCTATACATTTTCAAATATAATTGCATAGAGGTAAAAGGTGAACACAATTCATCATAAAATATTATAATACAGGTGTATATAGAGTAAAAGATTAGTTTCCCCCCAAAAACATTCTCCAAAACATTTGCTATTAATAGTTAGCCATATGTTCTATGCATGTATTGTCTTAAATATATAAATATGCACATACACATATATACATATAAATACACATATATACATATAAACACAGATATACACACATATGACATCAGACAGATAGCTACATTATAGAAGACACTTTGTTAAGCAACTTGCATTTTCTTCTTTTTTTTAAATTTAATGTCACGGAGAGCCTTTCTTCTCAAAAGGTACGGATATACTTTATTCTATACAATATCCCATTCCCTGATTCACATTTAGGTATTTACCATTTTCACGAAGCAACAATGTTATAATGAATATCCAGTACATCCTGCTGGTTACATGTGCAAGGATGTCTCTAAAGTGGATCCTCAGAAGAAGAAATGCTTGGTCAAAGGGTATGGTATATAAGTATTTAATATTTTAATAAGTATTTCTAAATTACTATCCAAAAAGGAGGGGGGCTGTACCAAATTGCCCTCCCACCTGCATCGCAGAGTGACTATCCCTAGCTGGGCTTTCAACGCTTCTGGCTGTCCTTTCCTTCCCTAGACTTCTCTCCCTCCTCCACATAACTAATCTCTACTCAAAACCTCTTCTGCACCTTCCATCTCCACCTGAACATACACACTCTTGGCAAATATCTCACCTTGTAGAGAAATAGAATATACTTGTAGAGAATATAGAATATAGAAATAGAAATACTTGTAGAGAAAATAGAAGTCACGAGATGAGAACTTTCTTGGCTTCCTACCCACCCCTATCTTGTCCTTCCCTCCTGTTATATAGGGGATGGGGGATGGGATGGGGAGGAACAGTCATTCCTCCAGTTTAAGTCCTGGTTGTGGGGTCCTTCCCTTCGCAAAGGGCTGACTATCTTCCATCTAATGGTCTCAGCTTCCACTCTCCCCTCAGCTAACTTTAATCAATTGTCTGCTTTCATAGCTCCATTGAAAACCCAAACTCACCTTCGGCCAAGTCAACTACACCTCTTCGGGTCTTTATTTTAGGTGACACTATTGCCCACTCTCTTCATAAAGCTACACTCTCCCGCTTTTCCTCCTCTGCCTCTACTGCACTTCTCTCTCACTCCTCTAGTCCTCAGGCTCCTCTTGTCCAAACCTTAAAAGTTGGGAGTTTGGGATTTCTGCCTTGAGGCCCTGTGCTCTTTCTCCCGGGGAGATGTCATCCATTTCCCCCTTTAGGCCACCACCACCCCTCTGTCTTCAACTCTGATCTGTATCTTCAGCCCAGACCGTTGACCTGTTCAAAGTAGACTACATCCTCTCCCTTTTCGCTCCACCTAACCGCCACTCCCCCTCCCCTCCAAACACTAGTTTCTCCGCTGGGAAATTTCTTCTGATCCCTCTTCTAACTCCTCCGCCGCGTGACTCCAGTACCTCGCAGACTTGAGGAATGTAGTTCTCCTTGAAGTAGTTCCTCAGCCTGGGGCTGGCAAAGCGCAGTGAGGCCATGACCAGAGGCCCCA
This sequence comes from Camelus bactrianus, assembly GCF_048773025.1. Lineage (NCBI taxonomy): Eukaryota > Metazoa > Chordata > Mammalia > Artiodactyla > Camelidae > Camelus > Camelus bactrianus. Next base: position 74,643,897 of record NC_133545.1, read on the forward strand.
CTGAAACTCTGCTCTCCGGGCTGCTCTCCACGCCCCGCGCTGCTCTCCACGCCCCGCGCAGCAGGAGTCGCGCCTGCGCCTGGGCTAGGGGCTAGTGCGTCCCGGCGTTGCCCTGGCAACCACGTAGCGGGGGGAGGGGCTGGGTGCTGCGTAGCCCCGCGCCCCACGTGGCCCGGGGCCGCCGGGAGAGAGGCGGGCCTCGGGCGGGGGTGGGAGCCAGCCTCTAGACAGCAGAGACGACCGGGGTGAGTGCCCTTGGAGCGCGCAGCCCTTGCAGCTCATCCTCGGGTCTACCCTCTTCTACCCGCGCCCCGCCCATCCTCGAGGAAGCCTCCCGGACGCGTCGCGCCCGAGTGGGCGGTCTTATATTAGGAGGGCGGTTTCCGGGAGGCGGAGCTCAGACCCCCATTTTCTTTCTTCTGCTGCTTGAGGTCGGGCGGCGGCGGCGGGACCCGCTCGCTCCGGAGCCTCCCGCGCCAGGCCCAGCGCTGAGCGCGGCTCCAGCGGCAGCATGGGCGGCGCCCGGGACGTGGGCTGGGTGGCGGCGGGCCTGGTCCTCGCGGCCGGAGCCTGCTACTGCGTCTACAGGCTGACGTGCGGCCGGCGGCGAGGCGGCCGCCGGCTTCGGCTGCGCCCTTCGCGGTCCGCAGGTGAGGCCTTGGGGTGCCCTGCAGGTTGGTTGGGACTGGGATACGGGCCTTCCCAGGGGTGGGGGTTGAAGACGCCGCTGGCGCCCTTGGCTTTCCAGTGCTGGAGTAAAATAAGGAACCCAGCCAGAGAGGGAGGGAGGGACGGTGGTGAGAAGGGCGATGTCGGGAAGCCCAGGTACAGCTGGTGGACCTTCGACTTGATTGGGTTAGTGTATTCACAGCTGCTTCTCTGCCGCCATTTCTTTGTTCAAAATCCCGGGATGAAAAATTGCCCAAACTTTCCTGCCTGAGTCTGGCGTCACAGCAGAGGATTAAGTTTCTCAAAAGCATGTTGGTTGTTGCTTCTTCTGTTGAAGCTTGATCCCGGTCTCTGTGTTACCGAAGAGATTCCCCGCTGTGCACAGAGTTTTGTGGGGCCTGGAGCAATAGATGAAATTCTGCGTGCAGTTAGCTTGGAAAAAGGAACGCTAGAGGGGCAGTTGTGCTTGGACCTGGCCCAGCCTCAAAGGGGAGGTACTTTAAAGTCACCGTGGTATATGTGTGCAAAGTTTGGGAGAGCTCTTGGAGATATGGATATAACTATATATCAAATTAGTAGAGTTGTATGCATGGCGGACACTTTCCTGGAGGACAAGTACTTAAGTTTTATCCAACAGTTAATTGGTGCGTTCAGAATTCTAACCATTAACTGAATGTTGTGGAGCGATATTTCAGGTCATGGAAGCTGTTACAAAAATAAAATAAAATCTGCCAACTAAGAAACTCCTCTTCACAAATGGAGGAAACAACTAAACAGCTTTATTATTAAATAAACATGACACCAGATTGCTACTTCTATCACAGGCAATCTGCCAGTAGTTTTACAAAGACAAAGAATCCTCAACCCTTAATGTACCTAGGCAGATATAACCTATTCATATTAAGTACAAGCCCTCAAGGTGACCAATAATATGTCCTTAAGGGGACTTGATGAACCATTTCCTACACATAGTTCATCCTAAACTCACTGGTCATGAGGATGGTTATTTGTATTAGCTAACTGCATTTATCCAAAGGAAAAATAAGACTTCTCAATATTTTAATGATAACCACGTAGTTACAACGTGGATCCAGGTGTCTCAGAGACAGGCAGATGGAGGCTCCATCTTCCTTAATGTTTAAATTTCAAACAGGTGATGCCAAAGCCCCTAAGAAAGATTTCCTTGGGTTATAAACTGGCAAGAAGCTTATTCAGCTTTTAAAAAGAGACAAAGGAATTGCAATTAGAACTTTGTTCAAGGAAATATCGTAAGAAAAGAGAGTGGGAGGAAAGCGCTCTTCCCTTTTGGCACAAGGGGAAAAATCTGTTGAAAGATTTGTGCTTAAACTTGCAAAGCCTAATTTGTTGTCTTTGTGCCAGAGGCATTTCTGTATAAGTAATTAGTCAGGTGACCTGAATTCAGATACCTTCTCACTAATACTTACTCAACATAGTGAACACTGACAAAGTCTTACTTTTAAATCCGATTTTACCAGTTCCCAAAATCACCATTACCTTGATCATGCAGCTTACAAAATAAGTTGCTCACAGTCCATTCTTCCTGAAGCTACTTTTTTGAAGAAGACTCGAGAAATACCCATCTTGTCAGCATCATCCTTACATTTCAGAGGGTGTTTTTTTTAAATTGAGCTATAACATTGTATTAGTTTTAGGTGCACACATAATGATTTGACATTTATATGTATTGCAAAATGGTCACATAAGTTGACATCCATCACCACAGATAGTTACAAATTTTTTTGTGATGAGAACTTTTAAGGTGTATTCTCTTAGCAGCTTTTAATTATACAATGCAGTATTGTTAACTATAGTCACCAAGCTGTACATTACACTTTCAGTACTTATTTCGTTTATAACTGAAAGTTTGTACCCTTTGACCAAAATCTCCCCATTTCCTTCAGCCCCCAAACCCTGGCAACCACCATGACACTCTATTTCTGTGAGTTGAGAGTTTTTCAGATTCCACGTATAAGTGAGATCATTGAGTAATTGTCTTTCTCTGCCTTATTTCACTGGGCATAATGCCCTCAAGGTCCATCCATGTTGTTGCAAATGGATTTCGTTCTTTGTCTTATGGCTGAATACCATTCCAGTGTGTGTTTGTGTATAATATATATATATACACATATATATATATTTAATTTATACATTCATCCATCAATGGACCCATAGGTTGTTTCTATGTCTGATATTGTAAATAATACTGCAGTGACCATGGGGGTGCAAATGTCTTTCTAAGATAGTGATTTCATTTTCTTTGGATAAATACCCAGAAGTGGAATTGCTAGATCATGTGGTGGTTGTGTTTTTAATTTTTTCAGGAACCTCCATACTGTTTTCTGTAGTGGTTAGAAATTTACATTCCTACCAACAGTGCACAAGGGTTCCCTTTTCTCTACATCCCCACTAACACTTGCTATCTCTTGTCTTTTTGAGGGTATCTCTTCTAACAGATGTAAAGTGATAGCTCATTGTGGTTTTGGTTTGCATTTCCCTGAAGCTTAGTGATGTTGAACACTCTTTCATGTACTTGTTGGCCTTTTGTATGTCTTTGGAAAAACATCCAATCAGTTAAAAAAAAAAAAAGCCCATTTTTAGTCAAGTATTTTTTCCTATGAGTTACTTTACATAACGTATACATTGTTTATATATTTTGGATATTAACCATTTATCAGATATATGCGCTAATATTTTCTCCCATTTTATAGGTTGCATTTCATTTTGTTGATGGTTTCCTTTGCTGTACAGAAGATTTCTAGTTTGATTTGGTCCCACTTGTTTATTTTGGTTTTGTTGCTTTTTCTCTCAAATCCAAAATACCATGTCACGACCTATGTCAAGCAGCTTGCCACCTATGTTTATTTAGGAATTTCAGTTCATTTTATGGTTTCAGGTATTATGTTCAAGACTTTAATCCATTATGAGTTGATTTTTGTGTGTGGGGTAAAATAGCAGTCCATTTGATTCCTTTGCATGTGGCTGTCCAGTTTTCCCAGAACCATTTATTGAAGAGACTGTTCTTTCCCCATTGTATATTCCTGATTCTTTTGTCATAAATTAAGTGACCATGTATGTGTAGGCTTATTTCTGGGCTCTCTGTCCCACTGATCTGTGTCTGTTTTTATGCCAAAACCATATTGTTTTGATTACTATAACTTCTTTTTGTAGTATAGTTTGAAATCAGGAAGCATGATGCCTCCAGCTTTGTTCTCAAGATTACTTCGGGGCTTTTGTGCTTCTGTGCAAATTTAGGATTGTTTTGTTTCTGTGAAAAATGACATTGGAATTTTGATAGAGATTACACTGCATCTGCTTTGGGTAGTATGCACATTTTAACAATGTTAATTCTTCCAAATATGGAAGCAAAGTTATCTTTCCATTTATCTGTATTTTCAGTTTCTTTCATCAGTGTCATAGTTTTCAGTCTACGTGTCTGTCACCTTCTTGGTTAAATTTATTCCTAGGTATTTTATTTTTTATGATGCAGTTATAAATGGGATTGTTTTCTTAATTTTTCTTTCTCATAATTCATTACTGTGCAACTGATTTTTTTATATTGACTTTGTATCCTACAGCCTTGCTGAATTTGTTTATTAGTTCTAATAATTTTTTGGTGGAGTCTTTAGGGTTTTCTGTGTATAATATGTCATCTGCAAATAGTTTTACTTCTTCCTTTCTGATTTGATGCCTTTTATTTCTTTTGCTTGCCTAATTGCCCTGACTAGGGCTTTCAATATTATGTTAAATAGAAGTGGCAGTCTTAGAAAGCTTTCAGTTTTTCACCATTGAGTATGATGTTAGCTGTGGGCTTTTCATATATGGCCTATATTATATTGAGGTAATTTCCTCTATACCCACTGTTGAGAGTTTTATCATGAGTGGATGTTGAATATTGTCAAAAGCTTTTTCTACATCTATTGAAATGATTGTATTTTTTTCTCTTCATTTTGTTATGGTGGTATATCGCATTGATTTGCACATGTGTGTGCATCCTACAGATAAATCCCACTTGATCATTGTGTATGATCCTTTAAATATGTTGTTTGCTAATACTCTGTTGAGAATTTTTGCATTTGTATTTGTCCGGTATACTGGTTTTTTAGTTTTCTTCTCTTGTGATGTCTTTGTCTGATTTTGGTATCAAGGTAATATGGGCCTTGTAAAATGAGTTTGGAAGTGCTCTCTTCTCTCTTTGTTGGAAAAGTTTGAGAAGGATTGGTACTAATTCTTTTTTAAATGTTCTGTAAAATTCACCAGCAAAGCCATCTGGTCCTCATGGGTTTTGTTTTTTGGGAGGCTTTTGATTACTGATTCAGTCTCCTTTCTAGTAATTGGTGTGTTCAGATTTTCCATTTGTTCATAATTCAGTCTTGGTGGGTTGTATGTTTCTAAGAATATGTCCATTTCTTCTAGTTTGTCCAGTTTGCTGGTGTATAGTTTGTAGTAGTCTCTCATGATCCTTTGTATCTTGTGGTGTCACTTGTAATGTCTCTTCTTTCTGATTTTATTTGAGTCCTCTCTTTCTTGGAGAGTCTAGCTAAAGGTTTATCTTAAAAAAAAAATGCTCTTAGTTTCATTGATCTTTTCTGTTGTCTGTCTAGTCTCTATTTCATTCATTTCTTCTCTGAAATTTGTTATTTCCTTCCTTTGTTTAATTTTGTTGAACTTAGTTTGTTCTTTTTCTGGTTCCTTGAAGTGTAAAGTTAGTCCCCCCCCCCCCCCGAATCTATTTAGTTTTTTTTTTTAATTGAAGTATAGTCGGTATAGAATGTCATATCAATTTCTGGTGTTCAGTGCAATGCTTCAGTCATACATGAACATACTTATATTCGTTTACATATTCTTTTTCACCATAAGTTACTACAAGATACTGAATATATATATATACAGTATAAACTTGTTGTTTATCTAGTTTATATATATATATATATCAGTTAGTATCTGCAAATCTGGAACTCCTAATTTAACCCTTCTGAGCCCCTTCCCTGCCTTGGTAACCATAAGTTTGTTTTCAATGTCTGTTGAGTCTGTTTCTGTTTTGTAAGTAAGTTCATTTGTCTTTTTTGGGGGGGGGGATTCCACATGTAAGTGATATCATACAGTATTTCTCTTTCTCTTTCTGGCTTACTTCACTTGGAATGACAGTCTCCACGTCCATCCATATTGTTGCAAATGGCATTGTTTTATTATTTTTATGGCTGAGTAGTATTCCATTGAATAAATATACCACAGCTTCTTTATCCAGTCATCTGTCAATGGACATTTAGGTTGTTTTCATGTTTTGCCTATTATGCACAGTGCTGCTGTGAACATTGGGGTGCATGCATCTTTCTGAATTAGAATTCCCTCTGAATATATACCCAGAAGTGGGATTGCTGGATCATATGGTAAGTCAATTTTTAGTCTTTTGAGGAATCTCCCTAGTGTTTTCCTTAACAGCTGCACCAAACTACATTCCCACCAGCAGTGTAGAAGGATTCCCTTTTCTCCACATGCTCTCCAGCATTTATTGTTTGTGGACTTTCAAATGCTGGCCATTCTGACTGGTGTGAGGTGATACCTCATTGTAGTTTTGATTTGCATTTCTCTGATAATGAGTGATATTGAGCTTTTTTTCATGTGCTTATTGGCCATTTGTATGTCTTCACTGGAAGATTACTTGTTTAGGTCTTCTGCCCATTTTTGAATTGGGTTGTTTTTTTCACTGTAAGTTGCATGAGCTGATTATATATTCTGGAAATTAAGCCCTTGTCAGTCTCATCTTTTGCAAATATTTTCTCCCATTCCGTGAGTTGTCATTTTGTTTTGCTTATGGTTTCTTTTGCTATGCAAAACTTGTAAGTTTAATTAGGTCCTGTTTGTTTATTTTTGCTCTTGTTTCTATTGCCTCGGTAGACTGCCCTATGAGAACATTGCTAAGATTTATGTCAGAGAATGTTTTGCCTATGTTTTCTTCTAAAAAATTTATAGTGTCTTGTCTTATGTTTAAGTCTTTAAGCCATGAGTTTATTTTTGTGTGTGGAGTGAGGGACTGTTCTAACTTCATTGATTTACATGCTGCTGTCCAGTTATCCCAGTACTGTTTGCTGTAGAGACTGTCTTTACTCCATTGTATTTTCTTGCCTCCTTTGTCAAAGATTAATTGACCAAAAGTCTGGGTTTATTTCTGGGCTCTCTGTTCGGTTCCATTAATCTGTATGTGTGTTTTTGTATCAATACTGTGCTGTTTTGATTAATATAGTTCTGTAGTATTGCCTGAAGTCTGGGAGGGTTATTCCTCCAGCTTCATTGTTTTTCTTCAGTATTGCTTTGACAATTCTGGGTCTTTTGTGATTCCACATAAATTTTAAGATTATTTGTTTGAGTTCTGTGAAAAATATCCTGAGTAACTTGATAGGGATCGCATTAAATGTGTAGATTGCTTTGGGTAGTATGGCTATTTTAACAGCATTAATTCTTCCAATCCAAGACATGGGATACCTTTCCGTTGCTTTAAGTCATCTTTAATTTCCTTAGTCAGTGTTTTGTAGTTCTCCATGTATAAGTCTTTGACTTCCTTGGTCAGATTTATTCCTAAGTATTTTATTGTTTTGGATACAATTTTAAAAGGGATTGTTTCTTTACTTTCCTTTTCTGATATTTCATTGTTAGTGTAGAGAAATGCCACTGGTTTCTGTATATTAATCTTGTATCCTGCTACCTTGCCGAATTCTTTTATCAGCTCTAGTAGTTTTTGTGTGGAGCCTTTAGGGTTTTCTATATATAGTATCATGTCACTGGCAAATAGTGACAATTTTACCTCTTCTCTTCCAATTTGGATCCCTTTTGTTTCTTGTTCTTGCCTGATTGCTGTGCTTAGGACTTCCAAGACTATGTTTAATAGAAGTGGTAAGGGTGAACATCCTTGTCTTGTTCCAGATTTTAGTGGGAAGGCTGTCAGCTTTTCACCATTGAGTATTATGCTGGCTGTGGGTTTGTCATAAATAGTTTTTATTATGTTGAGATATGTTCCTCTATACCCACTTTGGTTAAAGTTTTTATCATAAATGGATATTGAATTTTATCACACGCTTTTTCTGCATCTATTGAGATGATCAGGTGGCTTTGTCCTTTCTCTTGTTGATGTGGTGTATCACATTGATTGATTTAGATATGTTGAACCATCTTTGCGTCCCCGGGATGAACCCAACTTAATCATGGTATATAATCTTTCTTACGTGTTGTTGGATTCTATTTGCTAATATTTTGTTGAGGATTTTTGCATTTATGTTCCTCAACAATATTGGCCTATAATTTTCTTTTTTGGTATTGTCTTTGGCTGGCTTTGGTATCAGGGTGATGATGGCTATATAGAATGAGTTTGGGAATATTCTCTCGTCTTCAACCTTTGGAAGAGTTTGAGAAGAATCGGTATGACCTCTTCTTTGTATGTTTCATAGAATTCCCCAGTGAAGCCATCTGGTCCTTGGACTTTTGTTTTCAAGGAGGTTTTTTATTGCTGATTTTATTTCACTTTTGGTGATTGGTCTGTTCAGATGATCTGTTTCTTATTTTTTTTTTTTTTAAGGTACAAGAGGTTTTTTTGGGGGGTGGGGGAGGGAGGTAATTAAGCTTATTTTTTATTTACTGGAGGAGGTACCGGGGATTGAACCCAGAACCTCATGCATGCTAAACATTCACTTTACCACTTGAGCTGTACCCTCCCCCTGATCTGTTTCTTCTTGATAGTTTTGGTGGACCATATGTTTCTAGAAACTTGTCCATTTAAGTTGTCCAACTTACTGCCATGTAGTTGTTTTTAGTATTCTCTTAGGATTTTTTGTGTTTCTGTGGTGATGGTTGTAATATCTCCATCTTCATTTCTCATTTTATTTGTGTCCTCTGTTTTCTTGGTGAGCCTAGCCAAAGGTTTGTCAATTTTGTTTACTCTTTCAGAAAACTAGCTCTCTTGGTTTGATTGATTTTTTTCTGATTGTTTTTAATCTCTGTTTTATTTATTTTCTCCCGAACTTTTGGTTTCTTTCCTTCGGCTGACTTTAGAATTTTGTTTGTTCTTTTTCTGTTTCTTTTAGGTGGAAGTCTAAGTTGTTTATTTGAGATTGTTCTTATTTTTTGAGGAAGGCCTGTATCACTGTGAACTTCCCAGAATATATATTTTATTCCATAGATTTTGTGTGGTTGTGTTTTTATTGTTGATTGTCTCAAGGTATTTTTTTAATTTCTTTGATTTCGTTGTTGACCCATTGTTTATTTTAGTGGCATATTTTTTAGTCTCCATTCTGTAGGTCTTTTTCTCATTTGTTTTTTTGTGGTTGATTTCTAGTTTCATGCCATTGTGATCAGAGAAGATGCTTGAAATAATTTCTTTCCTTTTTTTTTTATTTGTTAATTGGTTATTTTTTACTTTGTATTTTTTGGTTTACAATGTTGTATTAGTTCCTGGTGTACAGCATAGTGATTCAGTTACACATATTCATTTTTCTTACTCTTTTTCACTAATTTCTTTCCTCTAAAATTTGTCAGGGCTTCTTTTGTGTCCAAGTATGTGGTCTGTTTTAGAGAATATTTCATGAGCGCATATTGATTTTCTGTCTGGAAGACCTGTCCAGTGATGTTATCGAGTGTTGAAGTTTCCTATTACTGTGTTTCCATTAATTTATCCCTTTATGTCTGTTAGCATTTTTTTTTAAATATATATTTAGTTACTCCTATATTGGGTGCATATATGTTACCGAGTGTAATATCTTCATCTTGTATTGCTCCTTTGATCATTATATAGTGTCCTTTTGTCTTTCTTTATGGCCTTTGTGTTAAAGTCTGTTTTGTCTGATATGAGTATTGCTACTCCTGCTTTCTTGTCATTTCCATTTGCATGAAATATCTTTGTCCGTCTTCTCACTTTCAATCTGTGTGTCCTTCACTCTAGAATGGGTCTCTTATAGGCAGCATATTGTAGGCTTTTGTTTTATTATCTAGTCTGCCAGTCTATGTCTTTTGATTGGAGCTTTTTAGTTTCTTAATGCAGGCATTTATTGCTATGAACCTCCCTCTTCGAACTGATTTTGCTGTTTCCCGTAAGTTTTGATGTTTTGTATTTTCATTTTTATTTGTGTCAAGATAAATTTGATTTCCATTTTGATTTCTTCTTTGATGCATTTAGTTGTTCCATAGCATGTCACTTAATCTCCATATATATGTGAATTTCCCATTTTCTGTTTGTAATTTATCTATAGTTTCATACCATTGTGGGTAGAAAAAAATGCTTAGTATTGTTTCAGTCTTCTTTATTAAGACTTTTTTTTAATGTAATACATGATCTATCTCGGAGAACGTTCCATGTGCATTGGTAAAGAATTCGTATTCTGCTGCTTTAAATTGAATGTTTTGTAAAAGGTCAGGTTCATCTGGTATAATGTGTCCAATGTTTATTCACTGATGCTCTGTCTGGATGATCTATCCTTTGATGAAAGTGGGGTTTTGAATCCCCTACTATTACTGTCTTGCCACCTATTTCTCCCTTTAGCTCTGTTAATGTTTGCTTTGTACATGTATGTGCTCCTGTGTTGGGTGTTTAAATATTTAGAAATGTTACATGCTTTTGTTGGATTCACTCCTTTATAATTATATAATGACCTTCTTTGTCTCTTATTATAATCTTTGTCTTAAAATCTATTTTGTCTGGTAAGTATAGCTACCCAGCATTTTTATGGTTTCCATTTGTGTGGAGTATCTTTTCATCCCTTCACTTTTAATCTTTCCTCAGTGTGTGACTCCTTAAAGCTGAAGTGAGCCTCTATAGGCGGCATATAGTTCATGTAATGTTGTGATTTATAGTAAGAAATATGTATTTAGAGAGTCAATCTTCTATAATAATGATAAATTGAGTGTAACCTGTAGAACTGTGGATTACTATATTGTATACCTGCAGCTCATATTGTACATCAACTATAGTTCAATTTAAAAAGTTTCTGAAGGTGAAAAAAAAGAAATATACATTTGGTCTTCACCCCCCATTTCTGGTAGAGTTTATAAAACCCTTGGAATTCCCTAAGTGATGTCAGAGATAAAGTGTCTTTGTTACATTACTGAGGTGACTTTTGGAAAGCATCTGAGAATGGGGCTGGTTACTAGTGGAGCCAACCATGTGATTAGAGGGTTGGAACTTTCAGTCCCACCCTCCTGACATCTAGAGAGGTGTTAGGGTCTGAAGGTTGAGTCAGTCACCATTGTTCTATGATTTGATCAATTGTGCCTATGTAATGAAGCCTCTATAAAAACCCAAAAGATTGGGGTTTGGAAAACTTCCTGATTGGTGAACATATGGAAGTTTCCCATACCTTGTCCAGTGGATCTCTTCGATCTGGCTGTTTCTGAGCTATATCCTTTTATAATAAACTGATGACCTAGTAAGTAAACTATTTCTCAGAGTTCTGTGAGCTGCTCTAGAAAATTAATCAAACCCACGGAGGAGGTTGTTGAACCTCCAATCTATACCTGATCAGTCAGAAGCGTAGGTGACAACCTTGGACTCAGCTTGCTTCTAAAGTGGTCATGGACGGGGGGAACCTTGTACGATACAGGCCTTAACTTTGGGGATCTGATATAGTCTCCAGGAAGATAGTGTCATAATTTAGATGAATTATAGGACCCGCAGCTGTTGTTTGAGAATCACTTGGTACTGTGGGAAAATATGCCAGGACCAGAAAATGAGTTGGGTGCTATTTTTTTTTTTAACCCATTCAGGCCCTCTGTGCCTTTTGATTAGATAATTTAGTCCATTTACAATTAAAGTAATTATTGATAGGTATGGAGTTACTGCCATGTTGCTCATTGTTTTTTGGCTGTTTTGTAATTCCTTTGTTCCTTTCTTCTCTTGCTCTCCTTTATGACTTGATGGTTTTCTGTAGTGGTTATAACAGTCTATTTTAAGTTGATAACTTAAGGTTGAATACATTCTAAAGCTCTACATTTTTACTCACACACAGACATTTTATGTTTTTGATGCCAAAATTTACAACTTTTTATCTTGTGTATCCCTTAACAAATTATTATACTCATAGTTATTTTTACAACTTTAGACTTTTAACCTTCATAAGTGATTTACCCACCACCATTACAACATTAGATTATTTTGAGTTTATATATTCATCTTTAACAGTGATATTTATGCTTTCATTTGTGTTCCTGTTACTAATTAGCACCTTTTTGTTCAGCTTAAAGAAGTCCCTTTAACGTTTCTTGTGAGGCCAGTGTAGTGGTGCTGAACTTCAGCTTTTGCTTGCCTGGAAAACTCTTCATCTCTCTCTCCTTTATGAGGGACAGTTTTGCTGGGTAGAGTCTTCTTGGTTGACAGTTGTTTTCTTTCAATGCTTTAAATATGTGGCACTACTCCCTTCTGGCCTGCAAAGTTTCTGCTGAAAAATCTGTTGATACTCTCACGGTGGAGATCCCCTTGTATGTAACAATTTGTTTTTCTCTTGCTGCCATTAAGATTTTCCCCTTGTCTCTTAACTTTGGACATTTTCATTATAATGTGTGTTGGTGTGGGTCTCTTGGGAGTCCTCCTGTTTGTAACTCTGTGCTTCCTAGGTCTGGTTGTCTGTTTCCTCCCCCATGTTAGGAAAGTTTTCAGCCATTATTTCATCTTAAAGTTTTCTGCCCCTTTCTTGCTTCCTCTGAGACCCCTATAATACAAATGTCGATCTGCTTCATGTTGCCCCATAAGTCATTTCAGCTATCTTCGTTTTTTTTTTTTTTTTTTTTTTTTTTTTTTCATTTTGTCACTGTGATTCGGTGAGTTCCACTGCCCTGCCTTGGAGTTCAGTGATCCTTTCTTTGCTTCATCTAGTCAGCTGTTGAACCTAGTCTGTTTTTCAGTTCAGTTATTGTATTCTTCAGTTCCATGACTTCTATTTGGTACTTTCTTATATTTCCTGTCTCTCTGTTGAAATTCTCACTGCATCTGTCCATTCTTCTCCCGAGTTTGGTGAGCATCTTTATGAATGTTATTCTGAACTCTTATCAGGTAGATTACTTACCTGCATTTCATTAAAGTTTTTTTCCTGAGGTTTTAATCTTGCTTTCCTTTGGAACATATTCCTCTATTTCTTCATTTTGCTTGACCCTCTGTGTTGACTCCTATGCATTAGATGAAACTGCCACCTCTCCCAGCCTTGAAGGAGTGGTCTTGTATAGGAGCTAAACCTTATTCAACTCTGCCCCAGCTCTTAGTTGTTTCTCAAAAATTTGTGATTGTCCAACCAGCCTATTTTATTTTTAATAGCTTCCAGTATTTGAGGGTGTGCCAAGAGCTGTCACTGACCCAAAGGGGAGGTTCTCAGTCAGCATCTCGATGCAGACTGATTGGAAGTCAGACCCTAAGGTAGCAGTTTTTAAAATATGCAGATATACCTCTTGCAGGGAAAGACTGGGAGACGGGTATTTCTGTCTGCTCCCTCTTTACTAAGCTGTGGAATGACAGATGATTAAGTACTCTTTCTTTGTTTGCTACTCTCTTATTGAACCCATGCATCCAACACCAGAGCCAGGTGATCTAGGGTGGCAGCCCAAAACCTGAGGTGCCAGATGCATGCACAGGCTCCTTTCTGGGAAATAGCAGTGACCTGCAGCAAGGTAGGGGAGAGTGCGAAGATGGCGCCCGTCTGGCTTCCTTGTCTCCAGAGGGTTTTGCTCTCAGCCTTTTTCGCTGGAAAGACTGATTCCAGTCTGTTGCTCTTGCTGTGCCCTGGAGGGTTAGCCATGGTGAGTGTGCAAGCCCTTCAGGAGCTGTTTCTTAGTTCAGCATAGCCTTGTGGGTCTTGTGAGGGCAAGCCCCGTTAACTTTCAAAGCTAGATGCTTTGGGGGCCTGTCTCTCAGATGGAAGTCTTAAAACTTGCAGCACGGGATGTGGGGGTCCTAAACCCCTTGCTCCTCAAGGAGAACCTAGAAATTTGTGAGTTCCCTGCCAGCTGTGTGTCACTGCTCTGAGGGTGGGGCTGGTGGCAGGATTGTGTCTCAGCCTTTCTTGTCCATTTCAGAGTGGGTTGTTTTCTCATTTGCCCAACGTGTAGGAGTCACTTGGTTTCTAGATTTTACTCAGAGGGAACTGTTCCATATGTAGCTATAGATTTGGTGTGTCTGTGTAAGGAGGTGAGTTCAGGATCTTGCTATGTCACCATCTTGAACATGAACCAAGTAATTGTTTCTTTGTCTTAAAATTTAAGGAATTTGTAATTCCTGTATTGTTCAGATTGTTTGAGAGCTTGAAAGGGGTGGAAATATTCCCAATTCATTCAACAACCTGACAACAAAACCTGACAGGGGAGCACGAAAAGACTATAAATCTGTCTCAGTTATGAATAAAGGTATAAAGTACTAAATAAAATATTAATAAATCAAATCAATCAGGCAATTAAAGTAGTAATATACCAAGACCAAATGGACACGCAGGGAAGATTCATATTGGAAATATATTGATGTGATTTTTTGCATTAATAGATTAAAAGCCAAAACACACGATGACTCTATAATTAAAAAGAAAGTTAACTTACGGTTCCCAAATGGGAAAGCTGGGGGCGGGGGATAAATTGAGGGTGAGGGATTAACATTACACACACACTACTATATATAAAATAGATAACAGGGACCTACTTATAGCACAGGGAACTATATTCAGTATCTTGTAATAATCTATAATGGAAAAGTGTGTGTGTGTATGTATGCATATATATATATATATATATATATATATATATATATATATATATATATATATATATATATATATATATATATATATATATATATAACTGTATCACTTTGCTGTACACCTGAAACTAACACTTTGCAAGTCAACTAGACATCAGTTAAAAAAAGGCATTTGAATATTATCACTTATGATAAAAACTTGCAGCAAGTTAGGAATAATAGAAAGAAATGTTCTTTAACTGATGGAAAGCATCCATCAAAAACCAAAAGCACATACTACATTTAATGGTAAAACACTAGTAGCATCCTTACTAAATTCAAGAAAAAGAAAAGGACAGCTGATATCGCAGCTGTTATTCATCATTGTCCTGGAGTATTTGCTAGCTTGATAAGAAAAATGCATATGATCCAGCAGTTCCACTCCTGGGGACATATCCCGAAACACAGAAATGCTTTAAGGTGGGCACTATTAACTCCCATTTAATAGATGAAGAAACTGAGCCTTGGAGAGTTTAAGTCTCTCAGCTGGTAGCTTACGTGGAATTTGAACTAGATTTATTTAGCCTTGGCTTACTTTTAACTACCACGTTGCCCCTCCTTCTACAGGTGAAAATTCTATGATGTTACACTTTTTCCTATAAAATTTTGTTTAGCTGTTTATAAATAATTTACATATCTATAAAACCTTTTTAATGGCTTTGTGGGAAAATATATAAGGCAGTTGCAGGATTTTGAAATACCTTAGAAGTGTGGATGAGTTAAATTTATATTTCTGCCATGTGAATGTGTGTAAAGTTACACAGCGTCAGAGCAGTTAGGAGCTTTGGGAACCAGTTACAGTCTTCAGCCAAGCCTTGTAATTTACAGATGAGAAAACTGAGACCCGAGAAGAGTTTAAGTGATTGCCTGCAGCTTTATATTTTCATTTTTCTGGTCTCTGCTAACTCCTGGCCTCAGTTTCCTTTGTAAAATGAGAGATTTTTTATGAACCCCCCCCAAAAAGTCTTTCCATTCTGAAAATCTGCTGTTTTGTCATTCTTTCATTTTCCTTTTCGAGTATTCTTTGGGTGAGGTACTTTCATAAAATGTAAATGAGGCAGGTAGTGGATTCAGGCGTAGCATCGGGGTCCAAGGGCTCTGATTATAAGACGTGGGAGTGGGAATGTGCTGGCCTTTTGGCTTCTAGATTTCCCTAAAGTTGCTTTCTTATTTGGCTTCCTCAGGACATCATATCATTTATTGGTTCCCATAATCTAAACTTGTCCGCTTTGTTCATATTTGTCTGTGATTGCTCTTTAAGCAATATACTCAGTTTTTTAAACTACAGGAGTAATACATGTTATTAAAAAGTACTTATTATTGTGGAGAAAAAATTAAGTACTCATGAACACAGGGTAGAAAATAAGTCATAATCCCAGCATCAAAAGATAACAACTTTTAATAATTTGAGGGACACTTTTTTAAAAGGCGCAGATGTGACATACAGCACCTATTGTTGTAAACTGCCCCCCTACCCCTCCCACTTCCCCACCCCGTCTCGTGGACACTTGCACTGTCTGACTAGTTAATTTTTTTGTTTGTGTGGTTTTTTTGGAGGGGGTAATTTGTTTTTTTATTTTTTGAAGAGTGAGTTATTTATTTAGGTTTTTTTTGAGGGTGGAGGTAATTAGGTTTATTTATTCTGTTATTTTTAGGGGAGGTACTGGGCTTTGAACCCAGGATCTCGTGCATGCTAAGCATGCACTCTGCCACTTGAACTGTACCCTCCCTGCCGTAGTTTCATTTTGAAGGAATCATGTTCTATGTCTATAACACAATGATAGTGTTATAAAAATGGCTTGTTTTTCCTGTGGTGATTTCTGTAAAGAGTATTTTTTTTTTTTAAAGATTGAAGCTATAAATTCTAAAAGTACCTGAGCATATCCAGCATTTGACCATGCTAGCTTTTACTCAGAATGACAGCTTTTGTCCTCACCCCCAGCAGGACTGTTATTCCAGCATCCCAGTCATTCTGCCTCCTCGTTCATATAAGCCAAGCAAAATGGCCTCACGGGCAGCATGACTGGGTTACTCTCATAGCCTTTCCTCTGGCCTGAGGCACTCTTAAAACTGTGTTCAGTGATAAAAAATATGAAAATGAATATATATATGTATGACTGAACTATTATGCTGTACATCAGAAATTGACACAGCATTTAAACTTTCTGTACTTTAATTTAAAAAAAAAAACTGATCGACATAGTTCTGCTTCATGCAAATCTTGGTTCTTAATGAATCTGTGCCTGTGGGGAAGTGTTCCCCTGGATGAGTGTACTTGATTTTTAAAAAGAAGAAACAGAAAGTGCTGTTAGCATGCAGTGCCTTACTAAAAGGGAAACGCCAGGTGACAGTTGGCTAATTTCTTAATGTCTATAAGTCTCAGTATTCCATCTGTAAACTGAGAATTCTAAGAGTATCTTCTTCCAAGGGTCACTTGAAGATGAAAAGGGATAAGGCATATAAAGTGCTTAAAAGTGTGCTTAGCATCAGACTATGCATTCAGTATTGTTTGTAAAAGAAAATTTAAGTCTCACATTGATTTTAAATTAGTTTTAAATAACTTTATTCTTATGCAGAAGACTTAACCAATGGCTCATACGATGACGTCCTAAATGCTGAACAGCTTCAGAAACTCCTTTACCTGCTTGAGTCAACTGAGGATCCAGCCATTATCGAAAGAGCTTTGGTCACCGTGGGGAACAGCGCAGCCTTTTCCGCCAACCAGGTGAGTGCCTGCGCCTCGCTCTCCCATCTCACACGCCAGGCGCGGCTGTGACCCCGGTATGTTACTGAAGCTCCCACAGCCACAGATTTTTCATTGGTAGTGTGGCTGTGTGTCCTTACAGCGTAACATTAGTTTACTTCTGAAAAGCACAGCTGATAGTAACACACTTAGTGGTAGTCTTCTAGATCCCTGTGAAGTTGGTCACTGGCATCACGTTCCTAGTAGCGAATCAACACTCTGTATTGCACGGCCTTTTTAATTATTTAAAATTCAGCAGTGCTGTAATAGAGCGATGAAAGCACCCAACGTCTGCATGCTTTACGTTGTATACGGAGCTGAGGAGGCTGGGTCTGATGCAGGCGGTCCCTGGTCCACGCTCTGACAGCCACAGGCCAGTGTAAACGGCCTCTGCTTCCTTCTCCCCTCTCCACGTGTGGAGAAAAAGTAAAACATGTCGTAGTTACTTAAGAATTCATTAACATTGTCATGAATGCAAAATTATTTTGAATCTATACTTTATTTCAGGCTCTTTTTCTCCAGCATGTCAAAGTTTACTTACTGTATAGCTCTAGAGAGTTACAGGGAGATATAAGGAATATTTGTGTACTGCTCACATTTCAGTTGCAAGTGACAGAACCCAGCTTAAATTATTTTAAACCTAAAAGGGAAAATAGTGAGCTCAGTTAACTTGGACATCCGAGAATAGCACTGGCTTCAGGCACAAGTGTGCCCATGGCTCAGATGTTATCAGAGATCTCTCTTGCCCTGTCTTCTGTCTTTTCTTACCCCCTGCTTCTTGTGTATTGGTCTTTTTTCCAGCCACAAAGAGGTTTTCTTCACAGGGATGGAAAGAAAGCCACTGGCCTCTTCAAGCCTTCATCCCTGTAGCTCATGATCCAAAAGGTGGAGTTGCTCTGCGAGGATCAGTTGCCAACCTTTTGGATCCATTGCTGGGCCCAGGCACCCAGGACCACGATTAGCAAGACCTGGCTCACGTGCACATCCTCCAGCCGGAAATGGCAGGGATGGCTGTGAACACGGTTGACCAGCAGTCCCACCAGGCGCTGTGTGGGATGGAGGAGCAGCTGTGTCTGCCTCATTGGATAGAGGGGTGCCAGGCAGACAAAAACAACAGATGGTGACAAGCTTATGCCTGTATTGGGGGTATTTCTGACGCCATAGTTTTATATTCCTCTGAAACAAACGGTGGTCAGAGTGGGTCAGTAGCTTTCTTGAGTAGTGGGAGTTGGTGTCCCGCTGTCACAGTGCGTTCATCCGCTCTAACAGTACAGGTTTAAAAAGAAAGGGCTGTTTTCTGGTACCCACAGATCCTTGGTAAGAACCTGGAATTGCAGAGGGAAAGCTTCTTTTTTATCTTTCTGATAAAGCGGCATGTTTTGGCCTGACAGGAGTCATTTTCAGCTTATTTTTCTTGTAAGAATTGAAGAGGTTAAAGCCTTTTTCAATGTTGAGACAAAGGCAGCTAGTAACATAGTGTTGCAGTTGATTGTGAGAAATCCCCAAATTATTTTTCCTTTGAGAATCTGGGCAGCATTTACAAGCTGTGTGGAACTTTAATTCCTCCAGATTTAATAAGTATTCCTCCCGACGCCCCCAACTGAAAAACGGCTCTCTTTGGGGGTAGAGTCCGTGGAAGTACTATGTTCAGTTCTCCCCTCTTGGAGATTCCCAGCACAGGAACACAGGAATGTGTCCCAGTAAAGAGACATGCTTACTCTTGTTATATACCCAGAGTTTCTCAGACTTGCTTAACCATGAAACCTCCCTTTTTTTAATGGAGCATCTGTTAACATCTTGAGTGGTTAGTATTCCAAAGTATACATTTTAGCTAAACACTAGTGTTCTAAACCTTAACGCATTTTATATTGTCCTGTAATAGAGAAGTTATGTAACTTACTTCAGGGTAAAATAATTTTGTTTGTACATTGCTTGAGATCATTGCAGTAGCTCTGCAAATCTTCATTGTATATCTCCGTGCTATGGTTTAAATATTACAGAGCTTAAGAATTTATTTTCAGTTGATTTTCTTTACCTGTAAAATTATGAATAGTAAGCTTTTTAAAAAAAATAGGAATTATAGATTTTGTATGGGAACACTACTTCCAAGAGTCATTAATTTTTATTTGTATTTGTGAATGTGAAGAATATCCTGAAGGGGGCCGCATACTGAAGTCGCGGTCCTGTGTCTTTCCCGTTAGGTCGTTATTCGTGAACTGGGTGGTATTCCAGTCGTTGGAAGCAAAATCAACAGTCCCAACCAGAGTATCAAAGAGAAAGCTTTAAATGCACTGAATAACCTGAGTGTGAATGTTGAAAATCAAATCAAGATAAAGGTAAGTTATCTGAAATCACAAATGTGTAAGGTTTTCTGTAAATGAAAGTAACAAGGAAAATAATGAAACTGTAGCAGACCATCCTTTATAAATTTGTAACCAAGAATTACCTGTATTTTTTCTAGCTTTATTGAGATATAATTGACTTAGAATATTGTGTAAGTTTAAGCTATACAACATGATGATTTGCTACACATACATATATATAGCAAAATGATTACCACTCTAGCATCAGCTAACACCTCCATCACCTCATCTAATTATGTGTGTGTGATGAAAACATTTGAGAGCTACTCTTAGCAACTTGCAAGTATACAGTATAGCATTGTTAAGTGCTGTCACACTGCTGTACCTTAGACCCCAGAACTTAACTTGTCTTATCATATTAAGCTTGTACTCTTGGACCAGAATCTCTCTATTTCCTTCACCCTACCGTTCTACGCTCTGTGTCTATGAGTTCGACTTTCTTAGATTCCACCTATAAGTGAGATTGTTCAGTATTTACCTTCTCTGTCTGACTTGTTTCACTTAGCATAATTCCCTCAAGGTCCAGCTATTTTTCACAAATGGCAGGACTTTCTTCTTTTTTATAAATAAGTAATATTCCGTTATGTAGATAGACCATATTTTCTTTATTCATTTGCCATTGATTGACACTTACTTCTATGTCTTGACTATTGTGACTAATGCTGCAGTGAACACAGGGGTACAGATACCTCTTCCAGAGAGTGATTTTGTTTCCTTTGGATATATACCCAGAGTGGGAGCGCTGGCTCATATGGTAGTTCTGTTTTTAATTTTTTGAAGAATATCTGTTCTGTTTTCTGCAGTGGCTGTAACCACCGTCAGTACACAGGGATTCCTTTTTCTCCACATCCTCACCAACACTTGTTACCTCTTGTTTCTTTGATAATAACCCTTCTAATAGTTTGTGAGGTTTGTGTGTGAGGTGGTAACTCACTGTGTTTTTGATTTGCATTTCTCTAATGATTAGTGATATTCAGCATCTTTTCATGAACCTGGTGACCATTTGTTTGTCTTTGGAAAAAATGTCTGTTCAGTTCCTTTGCTCTTTTTTTATGAAGAATGAGGCAGAGGAGGGAGGGACCTGAACCAGCCAATGAGAGGTGCAGTGGACTTTTGAATTTGGGGTTCAGTTTAATCCATGAGGTAAAGGAACCAGGGCAGAATCAGATAACATCAGCAGAAAGACACAGTAAGTTAGGAAATGATGTTAATTAAAAATTTATTGAGCTCCTGCTCTCTGTTAGAGAGTTTAGAAATGAACATGATTAACTCTTGTTTGAGGAAAGCCAGAAGGAGGGACAAGGCAAGTCCACAAATAGTCGTAATTCAAGGCAGAACATGATGAAGTACTTTAAGGAAAAATGTAAGTAAAATATCGTTGAATACACAGAAATGAGGCATCTTATTCACAAGTTTCTGTAAAAGGTAGCTCTTAAGAATCTCGCTCATCAGAACTTGTAAAGTTTCTCCAGGCAGAGTTGAGGAACGAGGGAATCCAAGAGAAAGGACCAAGGTGAGGTGGGCACAGCTCCAGGAGTAACGGAGCTGGGCCGTTTGGTCATCTTGTCGCTAGAACTGAAGAGATTCAGAGGTAATAAGGATGTGCATGCTCAGCACATTTTAGGAAACGCTTTGAAAGACATTAGCATCCTATGAAAATAGATGATTTGTAAAGGGCTAAGGAAATGCCATTTTTTGAAGGATGGATGGCTAATAAAACTATGACCCAGGAGAGCCAGATTGATTTGTAAATACTATTTAGATCTTGAAACCAGATTAAAAATTCTAATCTCTTTGCTTCACTGCTGTTACTTTAGTTTCGATGGTAACATGGATACATTTGGATAGTTTCAAAAGTCAGTACTGGCTCATGGGAAAATTGGCAATTTCTTAGAATTTCGTATTAGGAAATTTTTCTTACCTGTTAGAAGTTTTGGTGGAATTCAGACTTAGGTGAATACCAATTATTTTTAAGACGCAATGTTTCCAAGCTGGAAAGGCCAGACAGAAAATAGAGTTTTAGAAAACTTTCCATTACCCTGGGTTCACCTGAGATCTGTCCTGTGTGACATGGGTGTACCACTGGCACTGGGTTACTTTTCGTCAGCAGTGGTTTACGGTAGCAGGAAGGAGTAGTTCACGTACGTACACCTCGGTAAGTCAGAACCCTGGGCCCAGTAGTCTGGCCTCTGCTTGCTTCTGAAAGAAAGATCTCTAAAGAAAAGTTGTATTTCACTTTGTCCTCCCCGCTCCCCTTTCTTTTCTTCTAACGTGATGTGGCCCCTAGACCCTACTGTTCAGGGACTTGCTGGTGCAGAACAGCCCCACACATCTTCCTCCTGGCCCTGGTGTGCCCAGACACAGACAGGCAGACTGAGTTGGGAGGCCCCCAACAAGTGAGAGCCCCCACTGGTGTTAAGATCCTGGTCTCTGGGGTTGGACATTGCTCCACTGACTGATAAAGGTGAGCAGGGGAGCCAGGCTCCTTGAAGACTTTAAAGTCTTCATCTGTAAAATGGCCCTAGTAACACTCCCTCGTTAGCAATGTCCTGGGATGTCGGGGGGATCTCTATAAAAGGCCCAGCACGGCGCCTGCTGTGAACAAGGGCAGCTTTAAAAGGAAGTCGCCCACGTTTGAGGGCTGGATAGAAATGCCATCTTTCTCAAGAAGACAGTCTCATCCTGAGTAAGCGCCCTGCTCCACTGTGCATAAAAGCTACTGTTCAGTAGCTTCTAAGATGCTCCCTTTTCCCCCACCTTCAGGTGTATGTGAATCAAGTCTGCGAGGATGTGTTGTCTGGCCCCCTGAACTCCGCGGTGCAGCTGGCCGGACTGAGGCTGTTAACAAACATGACAGTTACCAACGACCACCAGCACATGCTTCGCAGTTACATTACAGACCTGTTCCATGTGTTGCTCACAGGAAATGGAAGCACCAAGGTACGAAGGAAGCTGTCATTACTTAAAGTGCAAAGAGCTATTGCATCCAGCTTACTAAGATTGGCATTGAATTTGTAAGTCACCTATATCCTAGTTGAGGTCCCTCAGAAAGAGAAAGTTAAAAGTTTAAGGGAAACCCTTACATGGGCCTCAGAAAATACATTATTTTTATCCCCTAGTACTGAATTTCAAAATTAATGTGTGAAAATAATCTCTTATTTTAGTTATCAATAGATTGGTATTCATTTGTGTTTCTGAAAATCAGTTTACTTTTTATTGAAATGAATTAGCTAGCTCCCCCTCAACCAGATACAGGGCCATCCTGATTGAAAGGAATCTCTGAGTGACGTGCTGGGTAATCACATTTTTTGCTTACTTCAGGGTTAACAAACATTTTGCTTGATTCAGCCGTTATTTGTTGAAAAATCATTCTAAACCTTAACACTTCTAAGCTTTAGTCGTGGACGTCTCTGCACTCCACTTTGACCCGTTACGTAGATGGAGCTGAGTTAACTGGGACACCCTGTGGAAATCACCTGAGCAAACCCCTCAGACAGGTATGCATTCTTATCCAGGGCCATTTGTCAGGAAGCAGCCTGGAAACAGAAGGGGCCTACGCGGAGGTTCCGATCAGTTGCATTGCTTAGTCATCCACATTTTGCTGCGTTGGTCTGTGCTCTCTGGCACCGTGGAGAGAAAAACGCAAGAGCATTTTAGAAGGCCCAGGTGTGAAGCCAGACTCTGGATAGTCCACTTCACTGAAGTTACTTCTGAGGTTATCAAACTGTGATTACAGGAGAGCCTCACTTTTAGTCCTTTTCGGATGTGTTGAGATGTTTTCACACGGGCTGTGTGCATTTCCAGTGGCCACATTTATTTGGATCTAGTCCAAGATGTACCTAGAGGCATTTAGAATTAAATGGAATCATCATATTAGCAATATTTTAGCAATATTACCCCATCCGTAGGCAATTTCCTAAATGCATACACCCACCAACACCCCTCTCCACTAGAGCAAGGGAACTTCCAGCCCCTGAGCCTCTGGGGAGACTCCGTTCCCCCCACCCCGTGGCCTTGCAGCTGTAGAAGAGAACCTCTCCTCTGCCTCTCTTGCAGCTCCCTTGCCCCAAACCTCCGAGGACACTGAATTCAAAGCCAGGCCATTCTGGCCTGGGAGCTGTATAGATCTGTCCCAGACATGGTGTGTGTTTTAATATACTTTATGACTTTTTAAAAGGTGACTCACACCACAATAGTATGTTCTATTTTTATTTTGTTTTTCCATTACATTGCGTAGTATGGTATTTCTGGGACAGAAAATTTGCTTTTTTGGTCTTTCTGGGAACCTAACCACCGATTGTTTCTCCATTAAAAAATGAGTTTAAAGTTCCAACTTGGAAGTGAACCCTTGGATAGTAATCCATTTGTAAGTGGGAAAATGTACCTGTTTTAGATATTTTCTTAGTAAATAAGCAAGATGAATTTTTAAAAGCTGTATTTTTAATAAGTGATCTCACTGTACTCTAATAACCTTTTGGGTTTAATACTGATTTTTAACTAAATGCAGATAATGGAAGATGAAAGTGAATAAACCTTGTGTTTGCTGCATCTGCCATGAAGACAAAACTAATGGTGGTTGGGGCAGGGCATAGCTCAGCGGCAGAGTGCTAGCCTAGCGAGCATGAGGTCCTGGGTTCAATCCCCAGCACCTCCATTAAAAAATAAATAAGTAAACCTAATTAGCTCCCCCAAAAAACAAACAAAAATTTTAAAAAGAAAAACTAATGGCTTAAAAGAAATGTTCTGGAGTCACCACAAGATGGCGCATGTGACGAGAAAAAACAGGACTGAACGCCCTGTTGAAAACAAAATACATGTATGTAGCTTTTTAATCTGTAGTTGTATCTGTGTGTTTTTTTCCTCACTTCTGTGGAGCACAGCAGCATGGAGTTTTAGTTCAGGCTACTAACTAGCTATTGCTCTTACTGCTCCCTGTTGTCAACCTGTCCTCATGGATGACTAGTGAGCCTTTTTAGATTTTGTTGACTTCATCCAGGCTTATTTCATAGGTTCAGGACTATCCTGTTTCATAACTCTCACCCTTGTTTTCCTAACTGAAACTTCGTTGATGTTGGAGACGAGTGTTTATTCCTTCCGACACTTAATCTCCTTACTCCCCGTGAGGCCGGACCAGGTCTGACAGTGACCACCAGGGGGCGCACTAAAGAAGAATCAGAAGTCGTCCTCACTTTTACCTTAAGAGGCTGTAATTTATAAAACACGTGCTTACAAAACATGGTCCACGCGTGGACAAGAAACTGTTACCGGTGGTTTCTGCTGGGGAGTGGGACAGGCAGACAGGATGGTGGCTTTTGTTGTTACTTTGTTCTCTTCTGCACTATTTGAAATTTATCATGACCATATATTTTATAAATATTTTAAAAATAATTGAAACAGTAAAGTTAAGCAAATTCTCACATATTCCTCTTTAATTAACAAATTAGTATGTACAGCCTGATCAAAGGAATGTGTGAGTATATAGGATCTGTGCATAAGGACCAGAGAGAAAATGCAAAACTTAGTAAGTTATTGTTTCTGGTCGGGAAATGTGGGTGAATTTCCTTTTCCTTTGTGCTTTTCTATACTTAAAAAAAGAAATGTTCTGCCGTAAACACATGCCTTGGTCATCCAAAAAGGGTTTATGGAATGACATCTGTTCCTCCCCAGGTCTAGTGGAGAGCACAGTGGTCACTTTTCCTGACTTGAGTATCCTCTCCCTGCTCCTCACTTTCCGTAATTTCAAGTATCTTGTAGAAAGTATAGTTTTACATGACCTCTGTTTTTAAAGGAAGAATTCTATTTGAATGTTTTTGTTACTGACTTTTCAGTTATAAGTGATAAGAATGCTGATATTTTAGCTAGTCAGCTCAAAGTTAATTGTTTGCTGATTATTATCTTACTGTCTATTTAAATGATTATAAAATACTGCACATTAAAAAAAGCTCCAAGAATCATAGTAACCTACTAAAAGGGGCCATATTGTTAGTCTTTATAACCAAACTATCTCTGAATTTCATACTTTAAGTAGAAGTAGACGGAGCTTTGAGAGATTCCTTTTTTGTTCCAAAGATCGTACTTTTACTTAACAGTAATCATAGTAAAGATCGTTTATGTTACATGTTAGACTTACCCTGTGTTGGGTATGTATGTGGGTGGGGGGTGGCTAGTGAAGACATTCACTGTTTTCTCCCTGTGTCCCTAAAGTGTAATTGGGAAACTAAGGATTTTAAATAAGATGAATGGAGGAGGTTTCATGAGTGGAGAGAATTTGAGTCAGATCTTGAAGAATAGGCAGGTTTTAAAACGTGGACATAGTTGGTGGGGGGCGGTTGGGGGAACAGCATGCCAGGGAGAGAAAATCCATGCTTGCTGATCTGAAATAAACCCATATTCTTATTTCAGGTTCAAGTTTTGAAACTGCTTTTGAATTTGTCTGAAAATCCAGCCATGACAGATGGACTACTTGGTGCCCAAGTAAATAGCCTACATACTTGTTTTATAAAAATACAAATATATAGATTTGGACAGATCAGGTAGGAAAAGATTTATCCCAAAATGTTAACAGGGATTCTCTCTGTGGGTATTTTGTTTTTGGTTCATTTTGCCTGTATGAGTTTCCTAAACTTTCTGTAATGAATATAGTTCATATTTAAAAATCATTTTTAAAAGTTCTCCTTAGCAATAGTAAATTATGTTTCTGACTTTATCCAATTTGGGGTACTTGGGTCATCACATCTTTTGTACTCGACCTGTTTATGTTCAGTGCACCTGAGCATCCCGTGAAACAGTAGCATTTATGGAGTCCCCGCTGTGTGGCTGGGCTGAGTGGCAGTATACGCCAGGGAGGACGGCACAACGGTGCTTGTCCTCATGGAGCTTACAGTCTAGGGAGAAGAGACAAACATATGTGAGAAGTGAGCAAGAGAATGAAAAGCTGTGCTAAGTGCTCTGAAGGAAGCGCAGGTAGTGCTGTGGTAGAATGGACCTCGACTCCCGTAGCACAGGGGCCCTGTCGTCTTCATCTGCTCAGCCCCGTGCCCCGCACTGTAAGTACAGCTAATGTCTGCTGAGTCAGTGAGTGTCTATGATGACTGTGTGATGGATCTTAAAAAGGAAACGGGTATTTGTCCAAATGACTACGTTCTAGGATTCCAAGGAAATTGTATTTTTGAGCCAAAACACGAAACCTCTTTTTCCCGATTTTACACATTTATATTATGCAGTTTCAGGGATAATTTTCTGACAAGATTTTTTTTAATGTATTCAGTGCAGTTTTAAAATGTGAAAATATACCTGGAAAATGTTTTCATATATTTTTAACACTCACTGTTTTGCTGTTTCAGGTGGATTCATCATTCCTTTCGCTCTATGATGGCCATGTAGCAAAGGAGATTCTTCTTCGAGTTCTCACGCTATTTCAGAATATAAATAACTGTCTCAAAAAGGAAGGCTGTTTAGTTATTCACCCTACTTTCACTAAAGGTTCACTGTTTTACCTGCTATATGGAGAAGAATGTGCCCAGAAAATGAGAGCTTTAGTTTATCACCAGGATGCAGACGTGAAGGAAAAGGTAACAATGCTACCAAAATTCTAACTGGTTGGTCATATTTTTTTTCCAAAGAGCAATGTAGTGTAGACGTAATCCACATAAACTTCTCATTTTTCACCTTCTTAGAGCTACTGAATTGAAACAGTAAGTGTCATGTTTTAGCTTTAACACAATTACAACTTGCCATGGTCTTTCTGGTTTATTTTGGACCATGTTATTGACACCAAATTAATATAAGAGCTTGTTCTTATACCATTTTCTTTTTATTTTGCTTTTTGCTGAAACACTTCAGTTATTTCCTCTGCATGGAGTGACAGTGACCTTTTTTGTGTGTAAGCTACCCTTCACTGTCTGAGGTGGCGTTAGCACGTTTCATAACTGCCCTACGAATGACCTTGTTCTTTTAGCAGAGGTGAGAACCTGCACTCCCACGCCCGCCTGCCAGGTTGCTTTCAGGTCTGTCCTAAATCTGCAGGCTCTATTCTAGTCCATGAAACCTGTAAACTGTCAGGAATACTTCCCTAGCACTCACCCGCTCCTAGTCAGTGTGCTCTGTGTAACATGCTGGGAGCTGTCAGAATCCATCCGAAAGCAAGTGGTTAACTCATCTATTTAGTCTTTAAAAGGAAATGTGCTAACGTGGAAAGACATCCATGAAATGTTTGTTTTTTAAAATATTGAAGAAAAATATGTATAATGTGACTCCATTTATGGATTTTTAAACACAATATATGCTTATATATGGACAGAACACTTCTGTCATTCATATATAAACAATTTGGTATATCTAGACTTACGCCCAAACTCCTGGGAATAGGACTGGAGAGTGAGGGAATGACTTTTCTATGTACACCTTCTATTGTTTGAACTTTTTACTCTGAGCATAAATTTTATAATTTTTCTAAATAAAGAAGAAAAAAAATCACAAGGTTATTTCTCCCCTTAATTGAAAGTATTTTATTCATTAGTTTTCATCCTTATTTTACATGACTAAAATTACACTGTGTGAGAAATTCTCAGCAAGTATTTTTAATAGTATTTTTATTTCATAAGCTCCTAACAGTTTTTATTGATATATTTGAATTCAGCCAGGTTTTTATTCCCCTTGCCCACGCACCCCTCCCCCCAGCCAGGTTTTGTAATGTTCATAACCCCCACCATGCTTAATTATTAAGTAAATCAGTTTGCAAGCAGAAGCTTTCTTATTCACGTATTTAAGGCTAAGCTTTAAGAAAAAAAACTTCATTTGTAAATACATACAATTCCATAGGAAGTCACAAATCCTCAAAAAAATCCTCAAAACAGAAAAATGTGCTTTCTCAGGGTTATCCTGATACAGAAATGAAACCTGGGAGAAATATTTTTACAATAGAAAAAGGATTCAGTATATGGTGGAAACATGGAGTCCCAATTGGCTACAGTAGTAACGTACATTGTAAGAGGTAAGAGTGATACTTTTATTTATCAGTGATGCAAACTTAATCCCTGAAAGGCACATTCCTTTGTAACAATTTTGTTTAATCTTCTTCCTTGTTTGATGAAAATATATATACAAAATTGTACACATTAAAACCAGGATTTGGTTTCAATGTGCTTTAGCAGCATTGAATTCTAAAACTCTTCTTTTCCTCTATTATTAGTTTGAATAAATAATCACATTTTCTGGAGATCAGAGCATTCAGTATGAAATGTCAAAATGCAGGAGAAAAAAAGAGGAGTTGTTTTTAACTAGCCAGAAAGAATTACACAGTGAAAGTGCACAATGAGTCCTCCGTCTGTGTAGGTCACGGCACATCTTGCCTTTTTCGGTGGGCTGTCTGCTAACTGATGGTCCCACGCTCCAGGGCAACAAGGATCCCAGTGTTCCTCAGTTTCCACAAGAAAAAGGTAAGTTCAGAAAAAGAAACTGACTTAGGGGATGAGACAGACTAAAAGGTATTAATTATGACGTATATTTGAAACTGGAGGGAAGAAAGTGGGTCTGTCTTAGTTTTCAAAATTTGTTTTTGCTTTGCACATTAAACCCTTCAAAATATAGGTAAGTGAAAGGTAAAATGGAAACCATGCAACAGTGAGATTCTATAAGGTGAGATAAAGTTTGACCTACTTCTTAACAAAACATCCAAATGGAATGTGAATGGTAATGAAAATTAAAGCTTGTGAAGAAGCCTAGAAAAATGAGGCAAGCCCAGAACTCAGAGCGTAATTATAAAGTGCTTAGAGCCCCTTAGTTAAACAGCCCACGTGAATACAAAATTAACCTTAAGGCCATTCAGGGAAGAGAAATAATTAAGCAAGATGTGAAACGGCGAGGAAGGCAACCACCAACATGGTTAGTGTCAGGGCAACACCCGCCAAAGCTCATCCACCATGAGCCTAATACCTTGATTCCTGTCTGCTTGCTAAATGTTCCTTTGGAGTAAGAAAGTGTGGTTTTTTTCCTGAAGGTTTATTTTATGGGGGAAACTTCTTGTGCTTTAATAAGGATTTCCCCTGGACAGATGTGCATCTCTCTAGATAAAGATCATTTACAGTTATTTTGCTGTTACTCCAAATTTACAAAATGCAGCAGATGAAGTTGTTGGTCCTTGGTGTTTAGTGTCCTTATCTGCTTGAATCTGCAGCAGGAAGGATACATTATCAGACAGCATTAGCCTAGTTCCCATTTTCAAATCTACCTGTGTCAGCAGTGATATTTTAAGAAATCATTTTCTCCTTATATTCTCAAAGAGCTTTTAAAAAACAATGACTTTATTTATTCTTCACATTTTTGGAGGTAGGTCAAAGATACCCTCTTGTTGCACGTGATGAAACTGAGGCATAGTGAGCTTAGGTGACTTGTTTCCGGGAACACAGAAAATCCATGGTGGACGAAGGATGAAAATTCAGAGTAAGTGGCCAACACGTGGCATGCATATTATATATACTTTTATATGTGACAACAAATTACAGAGCACTGCCTGGGTAGCACTTGGTAAGGAAAACCTGTTTTGATTATTGTTCATTTCACTGAGACTGTGGACCGGGAAGACAGAAGGGGCTTCTGTCATCACCAGCTCTCTCACCTGGGAAGATTCAGAGTCACCAAGGGACTGCAGAGCCCATCAGGGACTACCACTCAGGTCAGCTTGACTCCAGAATTACCGTCTTTAACCACTAGTATCCACACTGGCTTAATACAAGTAGAACTGTGCTTAGGGAGTCATTTCATATAAAAACAAGACATCAGAATCTGTAAAACATGTTTATAAATCTCACTGACATATTGGTGTTAGAGCTAAGAAACCAGGAAAAAAATCAGTATATGGAGAGAAGATGGAATATGGAAAGGAAAGAATTCAAAGTGTATGGTCTGTTAATATTGAAGATCTGCACTTTACCTTTGTACATTATTTCCTGGTAAACTATTTCCTTGCAGCTATATTTGTACTTAGCAGGGCTGACTTTTCTGTATGTTTAATCTCCAATTCAATAAATCATATTCTCGTAACCATATTTCTCCTCCCTCTGCCCAGCTCAGAGGGCTTTTGATTTGGGGATTGTAGACATGCCATAGATCCTCTCTTTTAAAAAGTTAAGTCTTTACAAATGATAATTTAGCCTAAACTCCTATGTTTTTATGTTTAAAAAAATAAATCACTTAATATTTGGCATATAAACTAATCTTGATAGAGCAATCATTGCTCTAAGCATGTGGGAATGTCATCATTTACTCTAATATGAGTATAAGAACTATTTCTACGTGTAGGCTTCTGAAAATCTAGACAGGCAGACAGCCTTGCCTCAACTCACAGAAGGCCCCGAAGAATAGAAAAACAGAAATGAGTCTTTAAAATCAGTTTTCCATAATGTCAAAATCCTACCACTAAAGTAGAATGCTTTAGTAAAAAAAAAAAAAATTCCATAGCAATACTTAGGTCATCGAGACGTGATTTAAAATCCACATTACCCAATTCATTATTTAAATGACCCATCTCTGAACTGTTTATATGATTGGCCATCATGTTAGTAAGCAAACTGTAACATAAGACACAAACTTGCAGAAGTGGTTTCCAAATGTAAAAAATCATAATGTTCATGAATTTTAGTCTTTTCAGATTTTTATCAGATGGTGCCTTTTTCATTGAAAGCTCCTGTGCTCATGTTTATTCAAAAGAGTTTTAATCATCAGTATTAAGGTACCTTGATTCTCCATGCTTCAAGACAAAAAAATCTTCAGTCTTAAGTCCGTATCTTTCTAGAGCCTCACTCAGCTTCACTGGAGGTTCTAAGTAATGCTGGCAAAGGACAGAGGAAAAAGTGGAAAGAGAGTAAGCATACGTATATTTGGGATGATATCTCAAATAAAAGGTCAAAGTAAAAGAACCAGCATAGCCTACGTAAAATAATACTCTTTCCACTGGAGTGTTAGCAAATAAGCCAGTCACAGTGTCTTTGATTTTTCCTTCAAGTTAGGAAAAAATGCTGAGTAAGATAGAACTTCATAGTAGTAACAGCCCAAAGTGTTAAAACCTTGCAAGTAAAGGAGAAAGATAAATTCAATCCTGATGCCATTTTTAACACTTTAATTTCCAGAATCAAAGCTGAAAAGCATTAGAAGTCTATTGTTTTGTAAAGCCCCACCCAAAAATCCATTCCTTCCTATCATTTTAAACACTATGTTATTAACACCTCATAGCATTATTTTATGTTTTCCTAGCAGAAATGATGCAGTTCCAGAAAGCACCTTCTTTCTGTAGGTCTAAGAATTCTGTAAATAACGGTATAATTCTTTTAATGTACTCTGCAGTGATTATAAAGACATGTCTTTGCATCTTGATAGAGTAGTGCTTTTTTCCTTTTTCATCTTTATTAGGTAGAACTGTTAGTTTGACTGCACATACATATTATATTGCAGGTAAGTACATGTACAACATGCTGCACACTTTTAGTTTATATATATACGCTGGGCATTGTTTCTAAGAATTGATTAGGGCTTTAGCTTTTTAAACTTACATAGTTACCAAAGTTATAAAGCCAACCACAAAATAAGAATTAACAGAATGTGGTAATATAATTAAGTCAATCTATTCAAACTTAGGCTGAACAGCATAAAATCTGATTTCCCTACATGAAATCCCAGTCTAAATGGGATCCATGCTAAAGATACAGTTAGAGAATTAAGTGTTACCAATACTTTGGGAGAATGTAAACGCGGAGATTGTACGGAGGGTGAGTGTGTGTAAGCAAATGCTAGGGAAGGTATTTCAGGCTGAAGGAGGGCAGTTACCCTCAAGCTGCAGCCAGACTCTGATGCTGTCTAAGGAGTGAAGAGGGGCCTGGGGAACAGAGCTGGTGGGGGGAATTTTTGTTCCCTTTTTCACAGCTCAGAAAAAAACCCAGCACCTTGTTAAAGAATAGACTATTTGAATATGTATTGTTCTAACTACTGAATAGTTATTAAAGGTATAAAAGATAAATCATTTCACCAGTTATTTTGGTCTAAATCTTTACATTGTATAGTAGCTATTTTTACAATGAATAAAGGGGAAAAAATAGCTATTACACAAAGGGTTTTTTCCTGGTTTCAGTTAGAAAAGCTGTAACAGGTGGATGTTAAAGCAGGAATAAAAATCCAGTCTAAGTCTGCTTGTGCTTTTCATGCAGCAGGGCCTCCCGAGCACCCAGAGTAGCCAGGCGAGTGAACCAAATAAAACTTGCTTTCCTGGAGCTTACATCCCACTGGAGAGACAGATAAGAAATGAATAAGAACATAGGTGGTACCTCAGTGGTTGATGCGTACTGGGGAGAAACTGGTTGGTAAGTGTGGGAAATGCAAGTTGAATTCTAAATACAATCATCTAAGAAGTCCTTTTCGAGAAGGCAGCATCTGAACAGAGACCCAATGGAGCAGGCTGCGCTGCGCTTTGTGGGCGAGTGCGATGGTCCTTCTGGAAGAGGAATGTCAGGACCAGACTTAAGGTAACAGTGCCTCCCCTGTGCAGTGTTGAGAACAGACTGTAAGGGGGCAGTGTGGCGGCAGAGAAGGTGGTGAGCAGTCGTCAAAACAGCATCCGGAGGGTGAGCTGAGTGCATGTTGGGGAAAAGCCGGATGGGGGCTAGGAGAGAGAGAAGTCAAGGTTTTGGCTGGACTAGCTGGAAGAAGGGTGTTGCCATTGAGATGTGATAGAAACAAGTTTGAGGGAAGATTGGGAAGTTTGGTCTTAGACTTAAGTTTTGGGTACCTACCAGACATCCACGTGGAGATGTCACGAAGGCAGTTGGATATATAAACGTGGACTGTAGGGGGGAAGCAGGCTAGAGAGGTACAGTGGATGGATGCTGTTGAAAGCCGTAAGACTGAAGAGATCGCCAAAGCAGCAACCAGCTAGAGACGAGAAGGGCCCCCAGACTGAGTCCTGAGGCGCACACAGCTGAGAAGGAAGGGAGGAGGGCAGCTAGCAGCAGAGATTAAGAAGGTGCATGTACTCCCAGGAAACCCAGCCAAGTTTTCTGTGGCTTAAGATGGACTGGTTCACTAACAGTTACTGGCCACACATATCTTTTCTTCCCACCTGCTCACCTGTTATGTTAGGGGGTCAGGGGTGCCCTTCTGAGGAACTGATGTCAACTATGCTCTGGTTACCCATTATTCCTAGAGATAACCACTTACAGGACTAGCCGACAGCAGGAATCTACTTTTAGCCTTTTTTATGTACACAGGAGATTGCTAACCATGCCCCCCAATAAAATGTAACTTTAAATAATAGCCTAAGGCAATTAGCTTCCCTTGCAAAGCTGTTTTGAAGAGATTTCAAATGAAATTCTTTTTCCCCTGTGCTCTGCAAGTCTTGGTCAACAGTACACTTACACAAATAATTTCTTTCCTAAACTGTAACTTTAGTTACAAGCTATACCTCAGTGTGGATTTTAATGCTCCCGTATCTTTTTGAGTTTCTTCATAGGTCAATTCTTGGCTGTTTCAACCACCTAGAAGATAACTCTAGACAGAGGCAAGTGACTGACAGCTGTCTCTTAGCACAAGTGCTTTAGTCCCACAGGGAAGATAAAAATGCCCAACAGCCAAGGGACCAAAGCAAGACAGATGGGAGACAGAGGGGAGCAAGCGGTGAAAGCAGATACCACCAGGACTCTGGCCCCGTTAAGGGCCAGGCCGCCCGCCCCATACGAGGGCCACTGTTCCGCAGTCTGTGCCAGCAGGGGTTCCAAATAAAGACCCTGGTCATTTAAGAAGTTAGACGTGTATTACATAGTCCTTGAAATTTGTTTCCACAAATAGTAAGTTTTAAGTGCTTAAATACATGAGGAAATTCACTCATTCTTTAGATAAACCCAGTGCTGCTCTGTGTCCAATCTAAAAGTGTTGCCAAGTCAAGGACATCGTTAATCTGCTCATATTATAATAACCACTTTAAAATGATTTGCATTTAAGTGTCTGCAAAGCACAGGCTAAACATCTCCCCCAATTCCATCTACTTTTATAATTTATTTAGCAAACTCATAGTTGTCAGATTATGCAATTAATGTCACAAAGACAGTGATGTTTCATTAAGAAATACGTTTAAGAAATAGATGTAGGTTAGATTTATAATAGGGATAGTTCTTGAAGGCTGAGGTTTTCTCTCATCTTCTCATGCCAGTGAAGAGCATAACTCTCTTAACAATTACACAAGTTAAAAATCTAGGAGTCATCCTTGATTCTTTTCTTTGCACAGGCTTAATAAATACTGCTACTTCATCTAAGATGCTGGAATATATTATATATGGAACATAAACATCCACATCTAAATAATCTCTACACACATGGAACTCATACATACCTGGAGTAAGAAACTGCCACCTAATACAGTGGTCTCCCAGTGGAAACCAGTATCCGCTTCTCCCTTCTCCAGGTACACACACACACTCAGATTCTCCTTCACCCTTCTCATGCCCATCATTCATTCACTGATTCTATTCTGTCCCCTCCCCGGCGAGGCTCAGGGTTGCAGCATCACAGAATCGAAATTTTGATTGGGGGGAGGCAGACAGTGCATTAATTTTGGAACAAAATGCAACTAGGAAGAGGGCATGTCAGAGGCAGTGCTCAGAACAGCGTGACAGCACACGCCCCCGCAGAGCCACACAGGGATGTGGAAGAGGCCACACAGCAAAGCAGAAGCAACCAAACTCAACTGTCTTTTCTAAATTTTGCTTAGGGCAGGCCCTGAATCCAGGAAAAGGAGAGAAACCATTTTGCTAAGCTTCTGCTTGATTCCAGAACTCTGGCTAGTAGCACAGTTCTGGGTTTAGCTACCATAAGGAAAAGTCAGCTCTTTCTGTGTTAGTCTAGGAATAAAACCACCATTTATCCCAATGCCTGGCACACAGCAGACACGGAATCTGTTTACTGTCAGTAAAGTTCCAAGCTGCCCAGCCTTACTTCCCCCACTGCCCTCTGTATCATCCACACACTGGCTGAACTGACTCCTCACCAGTCCCCGTGCTCGCTGCCTCCAGTCCCACACGCACCTTCTCACAGCCAAGGTCAGGTGCCACCTCTTCCATGAAGATCTCCCTCATCCCTTCAGTCAGGAAGTCCCTGCCTCTGAGACCACTTCATCTGTCCCCCTTTACAGCACTTACCCCTTTAACACCTGTTTTAAAGTAATTATGTAGATGTCTTCTATCTTCCGCTAGAGTGAAAGCCTCGTTTCCTAAGACTGCACACATTTTTGGTTATATAAACACCGCTGCATTAGCTACAGAAGTAAAAGAACAGCATGTATTGAAAGTTTTTTTCACTGTTAAGAGTGTTTCACTAAAGTGATTTACCACCCTGCAGGTTCTGATTCCAGTTTGGTTTCCGAACACACAAGGGTACAGTGGTGCCTGAATCCTATCACACACAACCCAAGTTATTTTTATCACAATCATACTCACCTCATTTGCTAAGGCAAAAGTTCCCCAGTGAATTGCCAGAGATTTCTTTGCTTGAACATCAATATGAATCCGTACAGCCTCTTCTGGATCTACATGCTGGTATTTCATAAACCACCTGGTAAAACACAGCAATTTATTAATTCTGGTCTTTGAAATTAGTGTTTATTTCTAATCACTACATCTAGTTAACCTTTAAGATTCTGCACCGGAATAAACCACAGTAGGCAAAACCATCTCTCTTCATTCCACTTTTCTGCTGGAAAAAAATAAGCAAAATCTTTCTTGTACAAACTGCCATACAGTTAAGTCTCAAGCAAAACTCCTCCTTGAATAGTAAGATTTTGTTTCACACGTCTTATGATTTTTTTTACTGATTTATTCTGAAGATATACCTTACCATTACTTGAAAAAAGTATGTATCTTGCAATCCTGGTACTAATCAAAGAAACTGAATAATGGGTAAAGAACTAGAAACCAAAACTCCAGTTGCAGAATGACCTGAAAAGCTTGCCGAAACTTACTTTTCTAAATTGTGCTAAAGAGAAAAGCAAACAAAAATTAGTGTATAATTTGTTAAGGTTGGGAGTAAAAAAAAAAAATCCAATTATTTACAAACATCGTACAACTGAGTGAGGTGTCTGCTTGGGAAGAAGAGGGTACATCAGGGGGACAGAATGGAGACAGTGGAAACCCTGAAAGGCCGCCTCATGCCTGGGAAGCACTGGGCTCAGGAGACAGGGCGCCCGGCATGAATCCCAGTGCTGCCCATTGCTAGGAATGCCTCTGGGGCCACTTCAAATTCTCTAGCTTCCATTTCCTCATCTGTGAGGTGGAAGCTATGCCACCACTTCACAAGGGTGCTGGGAGGATTAAACAAGGCAAAATTTACTGAAAGCATCCAGCACAGCACCTGCTTCACAGAATTCTCCCAAAAGAGAGCTGACAGAACAACACTTTCAAAAGAATTCCGATACAAAGCAAAAAAAGTATACTATCAACAAGCAAGTCCTTCGCTTTCCCAGCCATCAGTTTAGAAGAGGAAGAACACTGTCTTCACACTGTTCCTGTCCCAAGTCTGCTACTGCAACTCGGGCTGCAGTGAGGACGAGGGAGGTGGGTCCAGCACCAGTGCTCCTGCGCTTTACACAACACAGCACGGGGAAGCCCCTCCAACGGCGGGAGGGCTGTTACTTCCTGTTCGGAGCTGCCGGCCAGATGGGCGCCCAGAGACAAAGCCCCGTGTGCCTCCCAGGGGCAGATCAGAGAAGCACTTGTGCCACCCTGTCCCCTGACACTCCAGATTCAGAGCTAGAGGAAAACAGGTTTGGGTGTTTTCCACTTTTTTTTTTTTTTTTTAACTCCTTCAAAGCAAAGGAACAGACGTATTCCTTTATACCCTGATGTCTATCTGAAATAAATTTACAATGTTAATTACTTCGGTATGAAAATCAATAAAATCCTCATGGATTTGGATAGACCACCTCGTGACAGAAGGTCTCAAAGTAAGGATGAAAACATTCCAGCATCTCACTGAAAGGCACTGTGGGGTGAACTGTCTTACATTTACAGAGTACTTGGGAGTTTTGTTGATAACATTATTTCTAAAATTTTAGTCCTGACCAGAGAACTGTACTGCATAGCAGACACTACCACAATTTAGTTCTTTTAGAAGAATTTAGAACTTCTTTCAGAATGTTCTCCCCATCCTTCTCCCACCTTAGTAACAAAACAGCTGCTGAGCAAGCAGGAAGGGGGAATCAAGTGAGTGCATCTGTGTAGTTGGGCTACACACATTTTATCACATGTATATGCAAGTCTCTTCTGCTACATATGAAAATTTACTTTCACAATTATCAATATTCTAATATATTATCAGATACCAATACCACATATCAATATCATAAAATTCATTTGTAAACAAGTTGATGTTTTGAGAGATTTCATTAGAATTCAGAATTAGAATTATGTGGAAAAGTGAAATTGAAGCACTATTATTCACCTTATATAAAAAATTATAAACAAAATATACAGTCCCTTGAATGAAGAAAAGGAAAAACATTAATAAAGTGATGAAAGTGTTTTGGTGAACTTCAATGATCAGATCTGCTCAACTGACCTGTGTGTCACTGCTCTTCCCGGTACTGTACTGCCTACGTGAAGTGCCATCCTACACGCCAGTCTGTGTGCACACGCACATTTCAGGAAATAAAACATATTTTAATTCGCCTTTTGCTACTTTTAGTGTTTCTTTCATTTCACTTCAGCCAGAATTGACTGAAATCTAGCTGAATTCTTTTGAAATCACCTCTCTTCCTTAAACAGTATTGAGGAAAACACAGGCAGCAGATGGGTCTCTTGGGTCTCAGATGCTAGTGTGACCTTTATCTACTCTGAAGACAGGTGATGAGGATGTTAAGGCTGGAGGGTGAGGAGTGAGTAATGCAACAGTGTCTTTACCAGACTAAATAAAACCATCACAAGGAACTAATGCTACTGGCCAAGTACTTGCTTTTTCTCCATTAAACACAGGACAGGGGACGGGTAAATGGAACAAAAAGTGGTCACAGAATGAGAGGATCCTCAAGGAAGAGCAGAGTTAGGTTTGATTACTGGCTGATCTGTTTAACTTGAGTAGGAATGGTACGTGAACTTCTGGCTAGGTAGACTAATTCTTTAAACATTGGTCCTTTTTTCTTGGTAATATGATTTCTAGTTTTAAATAATTAACAGGTATGACTGTGATTAAAATATTTTCATACGAACTATATGGAAACAACTTGGAAAACCTAGAAGAAATGGACAAGTTTCTGGAAACAGCGCACCAAGACTGAATCAAGAAGAAATAGACCACTTGAACAGACCAATCACTAGAAACGAAATAGAATAAGCAATTTAACAACCTCCCTACAAACAAAAGTCCAGGACCAGTTGGCTTCACTGGGGAATTCTAGCACACAAAGAACTCATACCAGTCCTTCTCAAACTCCAAAAGACTGAAGGGGAGGGAATACTCCCTAACTCATTCTATGAAGCCACCGTTAATCACCCCGATACCAAAAGTCAGACAAACATACTAACCAGAAAGGAAGGTTACTAGCCAGTATCACGATGAACATAGATGCAAAACTCCTCAACAAAATATTAGCCAACAGAATTCAACAAATGAAAAAGTCCATAAACGCCACGATCAAACTGGATTCATCTCAAGGACACAGGGATGGTTCCAGATACACTACGCAACATGATACACCACATTAACAATAAGGGACAAAAACCACATGATGATCTCAAAAGATGCAGAATAAGCATTTGATAAAATTCAACACCCATTTATGATAAAAACTTACCAGTAAGAGCGGGTATAGAGGGAACATACCTCAACATAATAAAAGCTATTTATGACAAACCCACAGCCATCACAGTACTCAATGGTGAAAAACTCAAGAGCCTTCCCACAAAAATCTGGAACCAAGGATGCCCACTCTCACTTCTATTCAACATAGTTGTGGCAGTCCCAGCCACAGCAATCAGGCAAGAACAAGAAATAAAAGGGATCCAAACTGGAAGAGAAGAGGTGAAATTGTCACTATATGTGGATGACATAATACTATATATAGAAAACCCTAAAAGCTCCACACAAAAACTATTAGAGCTGATAAAAGAATTCAGCAAGGTAGCAGGATATGAGATTAACATACAAAAATTAGCTGCATTTCTTACACTAACAATGAATTAGCAGGAAAAGAAAGAATCCCTTTTAAAATTGCATCCAAAACAATAAAATACTTAGGAATAAATCTGACAAAGGAGGTGAAACACTTACACATGGAGAACTACAAAACATTAATTAAAGAAATTAAAGATGACAAAGATATGGAAAGATACCCCACGATCTTGGACTGGAAGAATTAATATTGTTGAAATGGCCATGCTACCCAAAGCAATCTACAGATTTAATGAAATCCCTATCAAATTACCCAGGACATTTTCCACAGAAGTTGAACAAATAATCTTAAAATTTGTATGGAATTACAAAAGACCCAGAATTGCCAAAGCAATACTAAAGAAAAAGAATGAAGCTGGAGGAATAACCCGCCCAGACTTCAGACAATACTACAGAGCTACAGTAATCAGTGTGGTATTAGCATAAAAACAGACATATGGATCAATGGAACAGAACAGAGCCCAGAAGTAAACCCACAGACCTACAGTCAACCTTCAACAAAGGAGGCAAGAATATACAAGGGAGAAAAGACAGTCTCTTCAGCAAGTGGTGGTAGGGAAACTGGACAGCAGCATGTAAATCAGTGAAGTTAGAACACTCCCTCACTCCACACACAAGAAGAAACTCAAAACTGGCTTAAAGCCTTAAATATAAGACAAGACACAATAAATCTAGACAAGAACACGGGTAAAACATTCTGACATAAATCTCAGTAATGTTCTCCTAGGGCAGTAGAAATAAGAGGAAAAATAAACAAATGGGACTTAATTAAACTTATGAACTTTGGCACAGCAAAGGAAACCATAAGCAAAACAAAATGACAACCTACAATGGACAAGGGCTTGATTTCCAGAATATATAAACAGCTCATACAAATTAGTAAGATAAAAAAGAAAATCCAAAAATGGGCAGATAACCCAAACAAGCAATTCTCCAATGAAGACATACGAATGACCAATAGGCACATGAAAAAATGTTCAGTATCACTCACTATCAGATAAGTGCAAATCAAAACTATAATGAGGTATCATCTCATACCAGTCAGAAATGGCCATCGTTCAAAAATCCACAAATGCTAAATGCTGGAGAAAATGTGGATAAATGGGAACCCTCCTACACTGTTGGTGGGAATGCAGTTTGGTGCGGCCATTGTGGAAAACAGTATGGAGATTCCTCAAAACACTAAAATAGACATAACACATGATCCAGCAATCCCACTCTTGGGCATATACCCAGAGAGAACCTTAATTCAAAATGACACCTGCACCCCAATGTTCATAGCAGCACTATTTACAATAGCCAAGACATGGAAGCAACCTAAATGTCCATCAAGAGATGACTGGATAAAGACATTTCCCTATATTTATACAATGGAATACTACTCAGCCATGAAAAAGATAAAATAATGCCATTTGCAGCAATATGGATGGCCCTAGAGAATGTCATTCTAAGTGAAGTAAGCCAGAAAGAGAAAGAAAAATACCATATCACTTATATGTGGAATCTAAGGTGGGGGGGAGACAAATGAACTTACACATAAAACAGAAACAGACTCACAGACATAGAATACAGATTTCTGGTTGCCAAGGGAGAGGGAAGGGATAAACTGGGAGTTCAATATAATGCAGGAACTGACTAGTACATATAAAATAAACGAGTTTACACTACTTTATAGCACAGGAGACTTTATTCAGTATCTTGTAGTAGCTTATGGTGAGTAAGAATGAAAATGAATATGTGTATATTCATGTATGTCTGAAGCATTGTGCTGTACACCGGAAACTGACACAACATTGTAAAATCACTGTACTTCAATTAAAAAACAAAAGAAAAAACCCAATCCAAAAATGGGCAGAGGACCTAAACAAGCAATTCTCCAATGAAGACATACAAATGGCCAACAGGCACATGAAAAAATTCTCAGTATCACTCATTATGAGAGAAATGCAAATCAAAATGAGGTATCACCTAACTCCAGTCAGAAATGGCCATCATTCAAAAGTCCATTAAGGATAAATGCTGGAGAGGCTGTGGGGAAAAGGGAACCCTCCTACACTGTTGGTAGGAATGTAGTTTGGTGCAGCCATTATGGAAAACACTATGGAGATTCCTCAAAAAACTAAAAACTGACTTACCATATGATGAAGCAATCCCACTTCTGGGTATACATCCGGAGGCAATTCTAACTTGAAAAGATACATGCACCCCAATGTTCATAGCAGCACTACTTAAAATAGCCAAGACATGGAAACAACCTAAATGTCCATCAACAGATGACTGGATAAAGAAGTTGTGGTATATTTTTTTTTTTATTGAGTTATAGTCATTTTACAATGTTGTGTCAAATTCCAGTGTAGAGCACAATTTTTCAGTTATACATGAACATACATACATTAATTGTCACATTCTCTTTCGCTGTGAGCCACAAGATCCTGTATCCATTTCCCTGTGCTACACAGTACAATCTTGTTTTTCTATTCTACATTTTGAAATCCCAGTGTTGTCCCTTCCCACCCCTCAGAAGTTGTGGTATATTTATACAGTGGAATACTACTCAGCCATAAAAAAACAATTTGCAGAACATGGATGGACCTAGAGATCATCATTCTAGGTGACGTAAGCCAGAAAGAGAAAGAAAAGTAACATATATCACTCATATGTAGAATCTAAAATTAAATTTTTAAAAAAATTTTTAAAAATTAAAAGAGAAGACAAATAAATACAGAACAGAAACACACAGAATACCAACTTATGGTTGCGGGGGGGGGGGTGGGAAGGGACAGACTGGGAGTTGAAGAACTGTTGATTCTGACACATATACATAGAATAAACAAGTTTACACTGTATAGCAGAGGGAAACATACAAGATCTTGTAGCTCACATTGAAAAGGAATATGAAAATGAACATATGTATATTCATGTATGACTGAAAAATTATGCTCTACACCAGAAATTGACACATAGTAAACTAACAAAAAAAAAAAAAGAAAAAATAAATAAAATAGACTGATCAAGTTTTTTAAAAAAAGACACTATGAACTCATCTACAAAACAAACATTCACAGACACAGTAAACAATCTTATGGTCACCACGGAAGGGGTGTGAATGGATAAACTTGGGAGTTTGAGATTTGTAAATGTTAGCCACTATATACAAAAACAGATTTAAAAAAAAGTTCCTTCAGTATAGCACAAGGAACTATTTTCAGTATCTTATAATAACCTTTAATGAAAATGAATATATGTATGTATATGCATGACTAAGACATTGTGCTATACACCAGAAACTGACACATTATAACTGACTGTACTTCAATTAAAAAAAACTTAATTGAATCTGACCCACCAACCCCTACCCAATGTATAACAAAGTCTATCATTAAAATCACAAATTATGTATCATAATTGCCTTAAGCTCAATTAACTTACTACGTAGCAGGAAGTCTACCTACCTTGGTTCATACGCTCCAATGGGAAGAGCTGCAAGGTCAAAAGGCCCAAATCTTTTTCCTATTTCTTCAAAAGCAGAGCAATAACCAGTGTCTCCGGCGAAAAAAAATCTGCTCCAGGGCCCCAAGACAGACCAGCTGCCCCAGAGAACCTTGTTGTCATCCACGGGAGTCCTTTTGCACCAGTGCTGGGAAGGCGTAAACACAAAGGTGACCTTGTCGTGTCCAGGGACACAGTTCTCCTCCCACCAGTCCAGCTCGATCACATTCTCGCAGCCACATTTCTGCATCCAGTCTAGGAGACCCAAAGGCACAAACCATCTCAACTCATTCCCGAATCGCTCATTCAGAGCAATGACAGAATTGTAGTCCAGGTGGTCGTAGTGGTTGTGACTGATCAGGACCGCGTCTATGGGGGGCAGCTCGCTGATGGTGCACGGGGGACGGCGAAACCGCTTGGGGCCCAGGTGCTGCGACGGGGAGGCCCGAGCGCTGAAGATGGGATCTGTGAGGAAGATGAGCTCGTCCATTTCCACCATCACTGTCGCATGTCCTAGCCATGTGACTCTCAGGCCCGCTTCCCTCACTCCAACTTCTTCAGGGTTGTTGATAAAATATGGCTTAAGCACCGGGAGTTCTTTATCAAGTTCCTGTGTGTATAAAGAAAGAAGCAGCCATTGTTTTAAAAAAGAGAACTAAAAAACGGCATATGTCGTCAATCATATTTTGACCTGAATTACAGAGAAGGTTATGTGGGAAGAACCAAAGTCATTCAATAAATTTGCCATTTTTGCTTTTCTCTTGAACATGCATACTTCCTTCTGAATCAGGCTCAATTACTATGACAATACAGTAATTTAAGATCTCCTCAGTCCCAAATGCAAAGGACAAAGGGAAAATTAAATGTGAAACGTTGAGTACTGCTGACTTGACTAAATTCAGGCAAGACGCTTCTATAACTGGCAGGAGGCGCCGGGCCGAGGCGCAGTCCCTCTGCTACCGCGGTTCTGGTCCTGCTGAGAACTGCCTCACAGAGAAGATCCGCGCCCAGAAGCAGTGAAGAAAACTTTTGATCACTTACACGTAGATCCTGGATCTCAGATACGAACCTGACTTCCTTAGTACACAGCAGAATTCAATGCTTATTTCTGGGCAAATCCCAGTCACGGACAGTTCTCCCCACTCCTCACCCTTGAGGTTTTTCTACCACTGATCAAACCAAAGTGAAATACGGTCCCTGCCCATGATAAGCTCATCACTTTTGGAGGCAAACAGATGTGAAACGATAACTACAAGAAAACGTAGTAAGTGTTCCTGCTCTGGTTATTCTACATTACATCCTTGAACTAAGCTAGGTCAAACAAGCAGCTGTGTTGTAGGCTCACAGTCCTGGCTTCTATAAAACTGCTTCCATAAACTCTGCTTTGGGGTTCTGCCACACAGCTACATCCACATCTGTTACAGGAAGCCACCTGGAGAAACATACACCGCAGGGCTGTCTCTCTGACTGGGAACCACCCCGCCCAACCCACCCCAGAAACATGTCTCTCAATTCCCTGTAACAGGAAAAGCTCCTCTTCTCCAGA
This sequence comes from Camelus bactrianus, assembly GCF_048773025.1. NCBI lineage: Eukaryota > Metazoa > Chordata > Mammalia > Artiodactyla > Camelidae > Camelus > Camelus bactrianus. Next base: position 74,688,671 of record NC_133545.1, read on the forward strand.
GCAGCTGGCTTTATTCATTTGACTGTCACTGGGGAAACCGATCATTCCTGCTTGGCTTTTTGCTTTGACTCGTAAGTTCAGAATAAAAGCTGAGGCTGCCTCCGCAGTGTGCAGCGTGATGAAACAGTTTCTATACTAACTGTATTCTTGGCTGTTTTTCTATTCTAATTGTCCATTTGGTCTTGTATATCCATCCATCCATTTTTTACTGCTACATGTCCTTTTTATAAGTTGCTGCAAGTCAATTTTGAAAAAGATGTGGTATTGGATAATTAAATAAAATACACGACATGCTACAGGCTAATAAGAAAGCTGCCGAAGGCACTACAGACACAGTAAGTTGTGTGGGTTCCTGAGGAATGAGTTCATGAGGCAGAGAGGAGGAAGGGCCTTTCAGGTGGAGAAAATGCCCAAGCAAAGGCAGAGAGCCAAGAAGGAATATGGCATCTGGAGGCAGAAGACAATGGAATTTATAAAGGATCAGAACCCAGTAAGAGCCTTGAATGCCGTAGCTTACCCAGAGACAGTGAGGAAGCATCATTAAAAAAAAAAAAAAAAAGACATGACCCATTTACATTTAGAGAAAACAGATGATGAGCTGGGGTGCATCCCCTCAGCCGCCTGCAGAGATACAGACCTGGATAAAGGAGACGGCGCTGGGCAGGGATGAGAGGGTAGACGGGGAGAGGCTGGTGAAGGGAAACAGGTCACTGAGCCTGTCCCAGTGGGCGAACGGCCTGGACAGGGAGGAGCAGCAGCAGAGATGGAGGATGATCAAGATTTCTCTTAGCCACCGTCAGCCATTGTTTCCTCATCAGAGAAATGGGTATAACAATCACCTACCTATCATCACTGGAAACTGAATTAGGAGCACCTGGCACACAGCAAGCCCTCTGCACGTGTTCTAGAAGAAGCAAGCAAGCCCCAAACCTAACAGCCAATCAGGCACCAACCTATCCATCTCTCGTATTTTTTTTTAAAACCCATTTCCTTTCTCATAGTTTCTAACCGAGTTAAGATCCTAAGTAACATCAAGGCACTTTAAAGTCCTCCTGGGGGCGGGGGTTACAACTCAGTGGTAGAGCGCATGCTTAGCATGCATCATGTCCTGGGTTCAATCCCCAGTACCTCCCCTAAAAATAAATAAACCTAATTCCCTCCCCCATCTTGCCAAAAAGAATTTTTTTAATTAAAAAAAAAAAAAGGATTAGAGAAATTACAGCACTCACATGACCGCACTCCATGCCTCAGACAACTATACATACTCCCAAATATCTCATTTAATACATAAAAACAGTATAGGCACACCTAGTTTAAATGCACTTCACAGATACCTTTTTTTTCTTTTTTCAGTAAACTGAAGGTTTGTGGCAACCCCACCTTGTCAGGTGATGGGTTAGCATTTTTTAAGCAATAAAGTATTTTCAAATTAAGTACTGTACATCATTGTTTTTTTAGACAAAATGCTACTGCACACTTAACAGACTACAGTATATAGTAAACATAACTTTTATACGCACTAGAAAACCAAAAAATTGGTGTGACTGGCTTTATGGCTTTACTGCAGTGGGCTGGAACCCAACTTGCAGTACCTCCGAGGTGTGCCTGTAACACACAGCCTGCAGGGCAGGTGGGGGAGTGAGAGACGGATTACTACAAAGGAAATTTTGGAGATGATGGGTATGTTCACTATCTTGATCATGCTGATCATTTTGTGGGTATATGTAACTATCAGAACTAATCAAATTGTACTTTTTGAATACGTGGAGCTTGTATTATGTTAATATAACTATAAAAAAAAATTTTAAGTACCATGTTTGAACAGTGCATCAGAACAGCTGAAACAAAATTCCCTGAAGCTTGCTGCATTTTCTTCTCACTCTAAGTTTAAAAGCCATTTGAAGTTTTATACCTGACATTATCTGCTGACGACTGAGAGGAAACAAAGTAAAACCTTGAGCACCTCTGACAGCCTCACCTTGTTCTCCAAACACCGTATTACCAGGTGAAGTGTGAAAGAAGCCTGTCACAAAGGATCATATATTGTGTGATCCTATTTATATGAAATTTCCAGAATAGGCAAATCCATAGAGACAGAAAAGAGATGAGCGATTTCCAGGGGCTGGAGGAGGGCAGGAGAACTGGGGGGTGATGACTAAGGACATGGGGTTTCTTTTGGGGGTAATTAAAGTGCGTTAGATTGTGGTGACGGCTGCACAACTCTGAATGTACTGAAAACCACTGAACTGTACACTTTAAACAGGTCAATCGCATGGCACCTGAATTTTATCTCAAAGCTATTTTTAAAAAAGGTAAAAGGCTGACAAGACACCTGGATTAAACGGTCACACTTTTCTTCAAGTTCCTTTCTTCACGATACATTTGTTTCCAAGCCCATCACAAAAGAGTAGCTTATTTTAAATAATTTGATCTCTAGCACTACTATCCTGTGAAATTCAAAGAAATAGAGCCTACAGTTGAGATTCCAAAAAGAAAAGTTTTTAGTTTTTATCCTAATCATCAGAGTTTCAAAAAGCACATAGAATGGGGGCAGAGAAATTCTTGTTTATCTGAGGAAACCACGCACTCACTTAGCATTTTCTTTACTAGATCAAGATTCTTCTTGGCTGGTCTTCCTTTTTTAAAGCTACAAATGGGAAAATCCCCTGGCCCATAATTAACCAGTACACTAGTTAAAGTTTTACTTTTCTTAAGAAAAGGGGAAATCTCAACATTCATTCACCCACTACTCTTCCAACTGAAAGTATCTTTTTACTGTTTTAGGAAACTTTTGTATTTATTACTCTGCAACTCAAATTTGAAGTTTAAATACAATTTTTTCATTTTTGTATTTATTTTGATGATACAAGTGACCACTGAATAGAGACTGATCTGTTACCAAAATACCTCTAATTCAATTAATTATTAATGTACAATGTTTTATATTTGTATTTAAACTCTTCCTTGATTATAAAAGAAAATGCCCTTCATAAAATACTTTGAAAATAGAGAAAACATATAAAGATGATAAGAGTAGCCATCCATTATACCAATGTGAAGAGATTATAACCACTGTTATCTTTATGCACAGGTCGATTTTTATGCACAGTTAAGATCAGAGTATTCATATTTTCTAGGTTTTTTAAAATTTCATATTGTGACAGTTTTCATCCATCACTTAAAACTCTGAGACAAACACTGAAGTATTTAAAATGGAAACAAATACATTCTTGAGGAAATCTGTCAGAAAGCAAAACAAAAAAATTAATAGAGATGAAGTACAGGAGAAAAAATCACAGAAGATTGATTTAAGAGGTCCAAAATACGATTAATAACCATTTTAGAAGGAAAAATCATTTAGAATAAAAAGAGGGAAGGACATTTTCAAAGAAACAGGCAAAATTTCCTAGACCGAAGTCAAAAAATTTTCACATCTAAAGGGCTCAGCAGGCATGGAGCACAATGAATAAACAAATAACCACATATCATGTTGAAATAGTCAAATTCACAGACTCAGAGTGGAAGAGTGGTTGCCAGGGGCTTGGGGGAGAGGGAAGTGGGAGCTCCTGTCAGCAGGTATTAGGTTGCAGTTACGCAAGATGAGTAAGCTCCACGGATGTGCTGTACAACATGGTACCTGGAGTCAACGATAAGGCACCGCACGCTTATAACTAAGGGGTAGATCTCATGGAAATGCTCTTACCACAAAAAAATTAAAAGAAAAGAAAAAGGCAGATAAACTCTAGAAGAAACAGCTTAAAGGGTTGAAAGCTGCTGCCTCTGGGAAGGGGACAGGCTGGCAGAGGCTGGTTAGGAGACTGCTATTTTTCTTATAAGCCTGTCAGTACTGACTTTTTAAAAGCTGCATACCTATAAATTTTTCCTTGATAAAAATTAAAAAGCAACCTGTTAGCAAACTAGAAAAACAGGGCATACCCAGAGAATAATAAAATTCAAAAAGACACATGCACCTCAATGTTCATAGCAGCACTATTTACAATATCCAAAACTTAGAAACAACTCAAATGTCCATCAACAGATGACTGGATAAAGATGTGGTACAGATATACAATGGAACACTACTCGGCTGTAAAAAAGAATACAATAATGCCATTTGCAGCAACATGGGTGGACCTGAATACCATCATTCTAAGTGAAGCAAGAAAGAGAAACAAAAATGCTGTATGATTGCTATCACTTATAGGTAGAATCTAAAATGAATAAATAAATAACCAACCAACCAAAAAAAAAACTATAAAGATAAAATAACTAGTATGTTTCATTTCTTCAAAGGGCCTCCTATCTTCAGTATCATACATCTGCAGAGTACGTGATATTTCCAAAGCACTTTCATGTGTTGTGTGAATCTCAAAACAATCCTAGTAACTTAAACTGTCTTAGCCTAACTTTACAGACAGAAAAAGAAGAGTTCTTCAAAGGGACCATTATAGAAGTAAGGCCACACTCTTGGTTAGGAACCCGAGCCTGAGCCTGGTGTCCCACTTTCTCCACGAGCCATACTGAGTGGCCTCAGTCCCGTGTCTCTGTCACACTACATTGTGACTGCCCCTCTCCCCTCTACAGCAGTAACTGAGAAGCACAGCCTCCTTCCACTAATGAAACTCAGGAGGTGCCTGCTTCCCTCCCTCTTTAAAACTCTCCAGTCATCTCCTCTGCCCTGAGTGTTGGAGACAATCAACAATGGTAACAATCAGACAAGGTCACTGAGCCAGTGCAAGAACACAGGGCAACGACAGCCCACGAACAACGCGAAGTCTGTGCTTGGACCACTGCTCCAGTGACCCGGAACAAGCAAATGGCATGACAGCACAGGGAACTATGTTCAACATCTTGTAGCAACTTAACGGTTAAAAAAAGAGTAAGAAAACGAACATATGTTTGTCCCTATATGACTGAAGCACTGTGCTGTACACCAGAAACTGACAACATTGTAAACTGACTATACTTCAATAAAAAATTAAAAAAAAAAAAAAAAAAGCAAATGGCAGGAACGGTCCAAGTACTGTTTTCTGACCAGGCAACTAAATTGTGTAGCTCAACTAAAAGCCTATTTCATTTTGTTTATACCTGTTATATTGTTATCTTATCCTTTCATCATGTTTTTTCCAAAATACTTTCATATTCATATACCTAAATATATTATAATGATATAAACTGCATAATACATAGTCATTACAGTCCTACATAAATCATATCATCCTCTCCTTCCAAAACAGTAATTTGAAGTTGTGCCAATGTCTAACAAAAATAATTTCCAGAAACCTGATTAAATTCTGAACTGACCCAGTAATCTGAAGTAGGTATTCTTTACATGGTCTTTAATTTTTTTTTTTTAAATGAAGGACACTATCACATTCAGGAGTTCTTGAAAGTAATAATTTTGGCAATTTAAAGGGATTAAATATGGACTTAGAGTTATCTGTGAAAGCAACAGAAGTCAGCATGCACTTGATCTAGTTTTAGGCTTGTACCGGAAACAAGGGGGAAACAAGACGTAGGTAAAAGAAAACAGAAACTGGAATAGGACAAAGGTGTCTCCTCTCTCGCTTGCTTTACACTGAATTTGTTAAAGTGGTTCATACGGAGGCCTCCCTTTGACACTTCCTTTAAAAAGAAACCGCCTGCCTTAGGGGAAAGAAAAAAAAGAGCTTCCACATCATTAAAGAATGCAGCTCCCACCTCCATGCCTTAACTTCCTTCTCTCTTATTGCTCCTCAGAGCACTTTCATCTTTCATCCTTCAATATCCTACGTCATTTACTTGTTTGTTTTTTGTGTCTCTTCCACTAAACCTAAGGTCCAAGGAAGCCAGGGTGTCTTTCTGCTTTGCTCATGGCTCTAACTCTAGCACACAGAACAGTGTGCCGGGCACACAGCAGGTGCTCAGTAAAACACTGACTAAATGAATGAGTTAACAGACAGGCTTGAGAAGTGCCCAGGAACTCCCTTAAATTATGGTAAAATGCCATCTGTTTATGCGCACGTGTGTATTTCTCTAAGAAGCGGGCCTGCAGCTTTCATCAGATTTTCAAGAGGGGCCAGTATCCACAAGGGTTTAAGAACCACTGGCCTGGCGAGTTCTCAGAAATTCAACCCAGTTTCCAGAATATCTCCAAATCATTAGAGTGCAGAGATGTATTTCCACCTTCATGTGGTCACTTGCTTTCCTCTTTCAGAAAAAACAAAACTAAAAGGATAGAAATACTTCTTTATTTTTAGAAGCTGTAGCCCAAACACCAGGAAGAAATTTACCCCAACAGATGGTCTTCCCATCTCAGCCTCCTGACCTAAACTCTTCTTTTCACAGCTTGACTCCGTGTTTCTCTTCACACTGGGTTCTTCAGAAGAAAAAAAATGTTCTTGTTTTTCCAACCCTCAAAGTTGAGACAAATAATAAGGTTTTATTAATATTCTGACTCATTCTTTAGAAGTACTGGGAAAGTACTATTCATGTTAATCAGCTGTTAACTAGGATTATTACTATGAACATTCCTTAGCATCAAAATGATAATACCAGGTTTTTAAACCTCACACCTTTTAAGGAAAAGTGGACACGCTTACCCAAGTAGACCTACCACCACCACCACCACCACTCACACACCCACCCACCTCTTCCCACTGCAGATCAAGCCTTCAGGGATGCCACCACTTCCCATGTCTGGTTCCTTATCTCTCAATTCCCCACAAAGCCAAGCAGGACAGGAAGTGGTGGAAAAGAGAAGCCAAGGGAGGCAGGAGGTGGAAAGGGGCAAAAACTAAGGAAGGAGAAAAAAGTGCTACTGCAGCTGGGAGCAGCCACTCCCCACCAAAGTAAAACCGCATTCGCCTAATAAGCTGGAGGCCAAACGTTAACAATCTCATCCTACGCATAACTAGCACATTCAAAGGCCAGTGAACTACTGCCCATTTTTAAGGGTCTAGAAAGGTTATCAACAATTTCTTTTACAGCTTTAGCAGCTTTATCCGAGGATGAAGAACCAAGCACGCTAGGCTTAACCCTGATAATTCACATTCCAAACACTCAGATTACTACTTTCTAGAACATGTCACGCACTCTCTCACCTTCGTGACCTTGGTCACGCCATCATCTACCAGGAACACCACTGCTTTCATCCTTCCAGGCCCAGCTCAAATAGCACCTCCTCTGTGAAGCCATTTCCAATCCCACCAGCCAGAAGTAACCGCTTCCTTTCCTGTGCGTAAGCATTCTGTTCCTACCTCTAGTTGCCACCAGATCAGAGCTGGTTATTCACGCATGTACTCTGCTGTTAAACCACGAACCTGAAGGCACCTTATTCACATCATCTCCCCAGAACCTCATCATCCAAAAGGGCTCAATTAACTAACTTGTGTGTCAGAATACAATTCACGGCAGAGTTAAGTAATACGTATGTTAAGAGTAAATACAACGCACCCAAAAAGCCGAACGTTACCTCTTTGGAGGTCGGAACACTGCTGTGATTTTTTTCCATTATCAGCCATCTGAGAGCATTTGAAATAGAGGGGGTTTTCCACGTTGGCCAAGGATTAACAAACCTCCCATCCTTTCCTTTCTTTGACTTAGTTACATCTTCTTCTAGTCTGTAATCCAGTTTAAAACTTTTCCTGGAAAACCTAGAAGAATCACTTCCTCCAGAATTCCGTGAATTTTGGCGTTTTCTTACTGCTTCTTTAGGATACTGACTACTTGTCATCAGGGACTGGTTGCTTTCATTTTCATCCATGTCCTTTGGTGACGAGCTAAAAAAAAAAAGAGGGGGAAGGAACAACTTGAGCTTAATATAAAGACATAAAAACTTATTATAGAGTATTACTTCTTAACCAACGAAATTTTCCTCAAACCTATAAAAATGTCTCTATTAGCTCAAATTTTCTTCCTGCAAAGTACAATTTTAGAATCTAGCATTACTGCTCTCTAAACAGAAAAGATGTTTGCTTTACTTATTACTGCCAAATCTTTCAAATATTCCTTATCTGCTGTAATCCAAGACAATCTACTCTACCATCCAGCCCTTAAACATATGAAAAATTTCCATTTCAATGACATTCTGTAGAATAAATTAAAGCTTCTTCATGAATCTGTAATATTTTCATACCTGCATTTTAAAAATACTGTTAATAACACATAGTAAGAAGGACTGCCTTAGTTCCTCAAGGATACTTCAATAATTCAAGTGGCTTACATATAACCCCATGAGGGCTAGTCATTTTTACTTTGAAGACAATCTGTTAACAATGTCCCTCCAACCTCCCAAAGTTCAGTGAGTCCAAATCTCAGGAAAGGATACACATTAGTTGAGAGACAGTCCAGCAGTGTATTTAAGTGGTTAACTATACAAATCTGAATTAACTCAGGTGCAGAGCTGCAAGTCAGTGCAGCAGGTACCCTAGCTCTGTGACCTTAGGCAAGTTTCTTATCCTCTCTGTGCCTTGATTTCCTCAACTACAAAATGCAGATAGTAATACTACCTGCCTCCAAAAGGTCATTGAGAAGATTTTAAAAAGCTAGTATGTGGAATCTAAAAAACTCATACAAGTAAACTTATTTACAGAATAGAAAGAGACTCACAGACATAGAAAACAAACTTATGATTACCAAAGGGGAAAGGGGAGGGATAAATTAGGAGTTTGTGATTAACAGCTACACACCACATGTATAAAACAGATAAACAGCAAGGAATTACATTCAGTATCTAGTAACAACCTATAATGAAAAAGCATATTATGTATAACTGAATCACTACGCTGTACACCAGAAACTAACACATTGTAAATCAATTACACTTTAAAACTTTTAAAGCTAACACAAGTAAAACGCTTAGGAGCACGTATGTAACACACAGAGAACAATTATAACACACGTATGTAGACTGACATGTATGCACATCAACATGTGCATCAACAGAGTCACTTCCTGCTCCCACCTACACCTCCCCTAAACTCAAGGCTCAGAAACCCTTGCTTTTGAGCTGTATGGGAGTCCAGACACACAAAAGTGAGAAGTACTATAGTAAGAATATTCATTACCTGCCATAAATTTCATCTCTTTCCTGTAACGTGAAACAAACATTTGCTTTGTTTAGATTAAATACAATGCATACAAATACACTTTATACCTCCAAGAAAAAGTAAGCACAGAAAGTCAAGCATTAGTGTTTGGCTACAGAGGTGTTTAAATAGAAATATTACCCAGGAGAGAAAGGGAAAGAAACCAGGATGAACACGTACACTCGACCAAACCCCATCCCCACCCCAAACTGTCTGGAGTAAACAGCCCGTGGTCTGGAGATGAACTGGTGGTGAGAAAGCACAGCTGACAAGAGCCGGAGCAGGGGCCGCGGCTCCGCCGTGCCTGTCTGTGGGAGAGCCTAACAGCCGAGACAGAATGACCAGCTTTAAATCTTGGGCAAATGACTTTACCTTTCTAGTCCTCAATTTCCTCCTATGTAAAAATAGCTCCTTGTCTCAAGCAGGGTTTCCAAGGATTAAATGACATAAGGTACATTAAGTGCTTGCCACTCACCAAATGCCAGCTCTTTTTTCCCTCATGCTGTTAACATCTAAATTCTTTAAATTCTATTAAAGAGGGAGGATATAGCTCAGTGGTGGAGCACATGCTTAGCATGCACAAGGTCCTGGGTTCAATCCCCAGTACCTCCACTAAAAATAAGTAAGTAAAACCTAACCACATTACCCCCCCAATTTTTTTAAAATAAATTTTGCAGGGAGGGTATAGCTCAAGTGGTAGAGCTTATGCTTAGCATGCATGAGGTCCAGGGTTCAATTCCCGGCACCTCCTCCAAAAATAAATAGACCTAATTACCACCCCACAAATATTAAAAAATAAAAATAAAAAAATAAAAATCAACAGATCTGGGTGAGTTATTTTAGTTCCTCTCACAGATTTACTTTACCTCGGTTATAATTAAGTTCAGGCCTTTACAAAGGGCAGAGATAAAGACCATCCATTTAAACCCTGCTTCATTTAACAGATGAAAATACACAAGTTTATAGAGTCTAAGTCACTTCCCAACAAGGTAATACATCTAACTGATGGCAGAGCTGACCTCACGCCACCCCTATTCACAGTAACAGCCTGTGAGGCGTGTGCATGTTACACACAGACGTGTACATTCACAGACACATAAAGACACATATATAATAATTCTAGCAAATACATAAGTTACTGGTGCATAGTGATGAACACTGAAGAGATAAGGGAGAAAAACGAAAAAGGCACTCTGATTCAAAAATCACACAAAAAAGTCAAAACAGCATTCTCAGACATCTAGTCCTCTGTGATACCTGGGACGTAAGAAGCAAGGAAGGCGTGTGAGAGCTAAGGAGGGAAAGGTGTACAGGGTGGGGCAGATGAAACGGCTGAGACTGGACTGTGGGCCTGGACCGAGATGTTATTAAGGAGATTTGGCTGCCCTCAGGCAATGGGGAAACACTGAAGATGCTTAAAAAGGGCATATCTGGGGAGTTCCAGTTGTTCAAGCACAAGACGGCCCTCCTTGCTTAGCCCTGCAATAAACCTTTCTAGGCTCAAAAAAAAAAAAAAAGGGCATATTTGGGGAAGATAACTCTGGTAGTAGGATAAAAACAAAGAGTGGCTAAAAACTGGGGCCATGGACATAAATGAGTGAGTAGGAACAGAAGAAACCCAGAACATCCACTAACAGCAAGGCCCCTTGCTCCGTTTCTCACACACCACACTTAAATTAATGATCCCAGCAAAATTTCTAAGTAGGTATTACACCCTCATTTTTTCATTGAAGAACTAAGAGGCAGATGGTAGACCCAGTCAAAAGATGACAAAGCAGCTGACAGTGAGAAAGCAAAGAGAGTAAATCCAAGAGACAATAAAGAAGCTGAATCACTAAGACTTGAGAGTCTCTGGATAATCACAAACCCTGGACACTTGGGCGGGGGGGGGGGGTGTGGAGGTAAAAAGTGGGAGGGGTCAGAAATGGCCACACCACTAACCCAGTAAAGAAATTAGGGGAAAGTGAGGACATAACTGGAATATGGAGAGGGTGGATTTCTGGCCCAGCTGTTACGGAAACGACAGGCCAGCCAAGAAACAAGCACCACTCGGAGGGTTGGAGTACTCAGGTGTATTACGCCAGCGGGCTCAGAGGGGCTTCTGCTCCGAAGCTCTGAGCACCTCCAAGACGTGCGCATGAGGTTTTATAGGGTTAAGTACAAGGTTGGGGTATTTGGCCAATAGCCATGGAACAGCTTTAGCAGCATCATTATCACAAAAGTGGAGGCAGGGAGGCAGCAAACCAACATTCCAAAGCCAGATACGTATCTTTGAGAACCCAGCTGGCTAGCAAAAAACATGAACAGCAAATCAACACTAATTAACCTAGATTTACAAGTTAGTCCAGCAGAACTCAGATCAGTATTCCAATACTCAGATTTGTGAGTTATCTTGTTAGCCCAGCTCAGCCTCTCCTTCACATTCCTAGACTTGTGAGTTATCTTGTTAGACCAGCCCGGCTTTTCCTTCACACAGCGAGTCTGAGGCGAGGCCTGAGATCACGGGGAGCACGGACCCCCATAGGAAATGGATGACTGTGGGATCCAGGCTACTGGTGGGGGGGTGGGGAGGTGACAAAAGTGAGAAAACAGATTTCTGGGGGCCTAGAGAGTAAAAGGGGAGTGAAAAATGGGTTCCGTGATTTTCTTCCTGGACAATAAACTCTCAAAGTTGCCTACTTACAACACCCCCATTTTCTTACCTCCTGCGCATTCAAGCTTTCACCCCCTTTCCCCGTCAATCCACGGAAGCAGGTCTCTACCAAAAGCTGTCCTCTCTTAACACACCCCCACCCCCAACACACACAACACCCAGACTTCAGGAGTGAGCTTTTTAAAGGCAAATCTGATTTTTAAAAAAAAGGAACAAGCAAACAAAAAGGGAAAACCTGCAGAGGATTCCCCTCTGCTCTCAGAATGAGGGCAAAGGTCAGGAAGATGGTCCAGGAGGGTGTGTGTTTCTAGCCCCGCCCACCCTCTCCTTGGATCCAAACACATGGCCTTCACTTGTTTCTTCAAATGCATCATGTCCCACCTCAGGGCCACCTACTGCCTTTACAGGGCCTCTAAACATGATTTCTTAAATATCCCCAAGGATATTTTAAAATCCTGGACGTGATATTCACAGGATTATGTACGAGCACGAGAGTTGTTCAAGCAACACAAAATGCTGGCTCTACAACATACCATTTCACTCCATGCACTGTAAGTGTGAAATGATGGTAAGGAACAGAAGGACATAAAAATCTAACTGACAAGAACAATCTCAAATAAACAACCTACCTACCACATAAAATAATTAGAAAAAGAAGAACAAACAAAACCTAAAGTCAGCAGAAGGAAAAAAATAAAGATCAAGGAGAAAATAAGTAAAATAGAAATTAAAAAAATACGAAAAAAACCCCCAATTAAACCAAGAGCTGTTTTTTTTTTGAAAGAGTAAACAAAACTGACAAACTTCTGGCCAGGCTCACCAAGAAGAAAAGAGAGAGGACACAAATAAAATATGAAAATGGAGAGATTACAATCAACACCACAGAAATTCAAAAAATCATAACAGAAATACCATGAACAATTTGGCAATAAATTGGACAACTTAGAAGAAATAGACAAGTTTCTAGAAACATACAGTCCACCAAAACTGAATCAAGAAAAAATAGATCATTTAAACATACCAATCACAGAAGTGAAATAGAATCACCAGTAAAAAACCTCCCTGCAAACAAAAGTCCAGGACCAGATGGCTTCACTGGGGGATTCTATCAAATATACTGAGAAAAACTCATACCGATCCTTCTCAAACTCTTCCAAAAGACTGAAGAGGAGGGAATACTCCCAAACTCATTCTATGAAACCACCAACACCCTGATACCAAAGTCAGACAAAGACACTACCAAAAAGGAAAATTACAGGCCAATATCACTGAGGAACATAGATGCAAAAATCCTCAACAAAATATTAGCAAACAGAATCCAACAACACATAAAAAAAGACCATAAACACCACGATCAAGTTGGATTTATCTCAGGGACATGAGGATGTTTCAACATATGCAAATGAATCAATACGATACACATCAACAAAAGAAAGGACAGAAATCACATGATCATCTCAATAGATGCGGAAAAAGCATTTGATAAAATTCAACACCCATTTATGATAAAAACTTACCAGTAAGAGCGGGTATAGAGGGAACATACCTCAACATAATAAAAGCTATTTATGACAAACCCACAGCCACCACAGTACTCAAGGGTGAAAAACTGAAAGCCTCCCCACTAAAATCTGGAATAAGACAAGGATGCCCACTCTCACTACTTCTATTCAACATAGTAGTGGAAGTCTCAGCCACAGCAATCAAGGGAGAAAAAGGAATAAAAGGGATCCAAGTTGGAAAAGGAGAGGTAAAACTGTCACTACACGCAGATGATATGATACCATATATAGAAAGCCCTAAAAGCTCCACACAAAAACTTCTAGAGCTGATGAAAGAATTCTGCAAGGTAGCAAGATAAAAGATGAAGATCCAAAAATCAGGCATTTCAAGATAAATGTAGCACGGGAGGCGCGGGCCGGCAGCTCTCCAGGGGGCCACAGCGCAGCAGAACCAGGCAGTACCCTCTGCTCGCGCGGACACCACTGCTGCAGCCCGCGCACCCGGACCGGTTCTACACCTAGGACACCGTGGGGCGCGGCTCGCCACGCCCATCCCCGTGCCCACACTGCCGTCCCCTAACTCCTCCTTCACCAGCCTCGTGTCCTCCTACCGACACCCGGTGTACGAGCCCACCACGATCCACCGTCTTCTAGCACCACTCTGCCGCCGTGCTGGCCGCAGCCTATGGACCCGGAGGCTTCGTGGGCCCTGAGTACCCGTTTCCGCGGTCAGTGAACGATTACACACATGCCCTGCTCCACCACGACCCTCTGGGCAAACCCCTGCTCTGGAGTCCTTTCCTGCAGAGGCCACTGCATAAAAGGAAAGGCGGCCAGGTGAGGTTCTCCAACGACCAGGTCATAGAGCTGGAGAAGTTTGAGACCCAGCAAGGAAGCCTCTCCCTGCCCGAGAGGAAGCGTCTGCCCAAGATGCTGCAGCTTAGCAAGAGGCAGGTCAAAACCTGGTTTCAGAATCGACGTACTAAATAGAAAAGACTAAAACAGGCGAACCCTCAAAACAAAAAAGAACTGTAAAGTTTGGACAATTCCTGTGACCTGAGGCAAGCCTTCCCAGCGAACAGAATAAAGGTGCTTTGGATAGCTCTCAGGGTTCACCCTCCCCTGCCTCCCAGGAGGAACCTGAATCAGAGATCTCACAGGATTCTGATCAGGAAGTGCACATTGAGGGCGATAAAGGCTATTTTAATGTTGGATGATGACGATTGACACTGGCATGTTCAGAAAACTGGACTTGTGAATAACAATTACTATAGAAAACCTCCACAGATGAACTAGAAAACTGTATGAGAAAGGGAATTCATTCTGTAGTATTCTGGAAGGCTAAAATATTTGATGCACTGGCTAAGTAACAAATTCACACTAAACCTTAATTTTGACTTAAATACTCTATGTACTGATTTTAGGTTGTATGATAAAGGGAATCTTCACTGATTAAATTCACACTTAAAAAAATTAAATTGGTTTTTTCTATTTATAATAAGTAATTTTGAACTTTTTGTTAAATTGATAACTTTTATTAAGATTTTAACAGGACCTCCTTGAATGACTTTTCTATAATCTGTATCTACATCCCACTTAATGGAAAAGCAAAGGGGCACTCCAAATCCAGAGGTATGACTTGAAAATGGGGCACACAATTCAGGCAGCCTTGGAATATTTCAAAGGAAACATTTTTCACTTTCTTTGGTAAACATTCTTTACTTTCATATTACATTCTTACACTGCTCTCTTAAATCCAAAACCATCTTAGAGCTCTTGTCCCGGGAACATATGTGTTCTTTTTGTCAGAGAGGAATAGTTCATAAACATAAATGCTTGTTTTGTACTATCACTTAGTACCTGGTTTGACCAAGGTGCTAAGGGGACAGCACAGTCCAGTTTAAGCAGAGAAACTTACTCATCAGTGACTAAAATTAATCACAGATGAAGTAGAAGTAGCAGGTTAGTTAAATGTAAGGAGACCTTAGATATGCATTTTATGTTAAATAGTGTTTATAATGTATGTATATAATTGTTCACTGTAAAAAAAAAAATAGCCCAAATGGTTTGTTATTTTAAATGAATAACTTGTCTATAAAATAAATCCGTCGGTGGGACAACTGATCTCAAAAAAAAAAAATCACTTTCATTTCTTTACACTAACAATGAATTAGCAGAAAAAGAAAGTAAAGAAACAATCCCTTTTAAAATTGCATTCAAAACAGTAAAATACTTAGGAATAAATCTGACCAAGGAGGTGAAAGACTTATACATGGAGAACTACAAAACATTGATTAAGGGAATTAAAGATGACTTAAAGATATGGAAAGATATCCCATGTTCTTGGATTGGAAGAATCAATTACCATTAAAAATGGTCATACTGCCCAAGGCAATCCACGGATTTAATGTGATCCCTATCAAATTACCCAGGACATTTTTTTTTCCCCACAGAAAAAGAACTATCCTAAAATTTACATGGAATCACAAAAGACCCAGAATTGCCAAAGCAATATTGAAGAAAAAGAACAAAGCTGGAGGAATAAACCTCCCAGACTTCAGACAATACTACAGAGCTACAGTCATCAAAGAGTGTGGTATTAGCATAAAAACCAGATATATGGATCAGTGGAACAGAACAGACAGGCCAGAAATAAACCCACAGACGTATAGTCAACTAATCTTTGACAAAGGAGGCAAAAACAAGACAGTCTCTTCAGCAAATAGTTTTGGGAAAACTGGATAGCAGCATGTTAATCAATGAAGTTAGAACACTCCCACAATACATACACAAAAATAAACTCAGAACTTAAATATAAGCAAGACATGATAAATCTCCTACAAGAGAATGTGGGTAAAACATTCTCTGACATAAATCTCAGCAATGTTCTCCTAGGGCAGTCTACCCAGGCAATAGAAATAAAAGCAAAAATAAACAAATGGGACCTAATTAAACTTACAAGCTTTAGAACAGCAAAGGAAATCATAAGCAAAACAACAAACTATGGGATGAGAGAAAATATCTGCAAATGATGTGACTGACAAGGGCTTAATTTCCAGAATATATGAATAGCTCACACAACCTAATAAAAATACAAACAACCCAATCCAAAAATGGGCAGAATAAACAAACAAGCAATGCTCCAGTGAAGACATACAAATGGCCAATAGGCACATGAAAAAAAAAACAAAAAAACCCTCAATATCACTATTTATCAGAGAAATGCAAATCAAAACTACAGTGAAGTATCAACTCACACCAGTCAGAATGGCCATCATTCAAAAGTCCACACAACAATAAATGCTGGAGAGGGTATAAAGAAAAGGGAATTCTCCTACACTGCTGGTGGGAATGTAGTTTGGTGCAGCCATCACGGAAAAACAGTATGGAGAGTCTTCAAAACACTAAAAATTGACTTACCATATGATCCAGCAATCCCACTCCTGGGTATATATCCAGAGGGAATTCTAATTCTAAAAGATACATGCACCCCAATGTTCACAGCAGCACTGTATATAATAGCCAAAACATAGAAAACAACCTAAATGTCCACTGACAGATGACTGGATAAAGAAGCTGTGGTATATTTATACAATGGACTACTCCTCAGCCATAAAAAAGAATAAAATAATGCCATTTGCAGCAACATGGATGGACCAAAGGATCGTCATTCTAAGTGAAGTAAGCCAGAAAGAGAAAGAAAAATATCATATGATATCACTCATATGTGCAATCTAAAAAAAAAAGACACTATAAACTATTCTACAAAACAGAAAGAGACTCATAGACATGGTAAACAAACTTACGGTTACCGGGGAAAGGGAGTTGGAAGCGATAAATTGGGAGTATGAGATTTACAAATGTTTGCCACTATACATAAAAACAGATTTAAAAAAAAGTTTCTTCTGTATAGCAAAGGGAACTATGTTCAATATCTTGTAATAACATTTAATGAAAAAGAATACGAAAAGGAATATATGTATGTATATGCATGACTGGGACATTGTGCTGTACACCAGAAACTGACACACTGTAACTGACTGTACTTCAATTCAAAAAATAAGTTAACACCTATCCTTCTGAAACTATTCCAAAAAACTGCAGAGGAAGGAACACTTTCAAAGTCATTCTATGAGAACTTCATCACCCTGATACTAAAACCAGACAAAGATATCACAAAAAAAAAAAAAAAAAAAAAAAAATTCAAAGCCAGTATCACTTATGAATATGGATGCAAAAATCCTCAACAAAATACTAGTAAATCAACTCCAAGAATGCATTAAAAGGATCACACACCATGATCAAGTGGGATTTATTCCAGGGACGCAGGGATTTTTCAATATCTGCAAATCAATCAACATGATACACCACATTAACAAATTAAAGAATAAAAGCCATATGATAAATCTTAATAGATGCAGAAAAAGCTTTTGATAAAATTCAACATCCATTTATGATCAAAATTCTCCAGAAAGTGGGCAGAGACAACATAAACAAATGGAAAGATATACTGTGTTCTTAGATTGGAAGAATCAGTATGGAAAAAAGGGCCATACTGCCCAGGGCAATTTATAGATTTAATGCAGTTCTTATCAAATTACCAATGACCTTCTTCACAGAGCTGGAACAAAAAATGTTAAAATTTGTATGGAAACACAAAAGACTCCAAATAGCCAAAACAATCTTGAAAATGAAGAACGGAGCTGGGGGAATCATGCTCCCTGGCTTCAGGCTATGCTACAAAGCTAGAGTAATCAAAACAGTATGTTACTGGCACAAAAGCAGACACATAGATCAATGGAACAGGGAAGTCCAGAAATAAACCCACGCACTTACAGTCAATCTACAACAAAGGAGGCAAGAATATACAATGGAGAAAAGACAGTCTCTTCAAAAAGTGGTGCTGGGAAAACTGGACAGGTACCTGTATAAGACTGAAATTAGAACATTCTCTAACCCCATATATAAAAATAAAGTAAATGGATTAAAGACCTAAATGTAACACCAGATACTATAAAACTCTTAGAGGAAAACATAGGCAGAACACTCTCAGACATAAACCACAGCAATGTATTTTTTGAACCAGCTCCTGGAGTAATGGAAATAAAAGCAAAAATAAACAAATAGGATCCATTTAAGCTTAAAAGCTTTTGCACAGCTAATGATACCATCAACAAAACAAAAAGACAACCTACAGAATGGGAGAAAAATATCTGCAAATGATGTGACTGACAAGGGCTTAATTTCCAAAATACACAAACAGCTCAAACACCTTAATATCAAAAAAACAAGCAACCCAATCCAAAACTGGGCCTAAGACCTAAACAAGCAACGCTTCAATGAAGACCTACAAATGGCCAATAGGCACATGGAAAAAAAAAAAGACTCAATATCACTACTTTTCAGAGAAATGCAAATCAAAACTACAGTGAAGTATCAACTCACACCAGTCAGAATGGCCATCTTTAAAAAGTCCACAAACAATAAATGCTGGAGAGGGTATAGAGAAAAGGGAACTCTCCTATACTGCTGGTGGGAAGGTAGTTTGGTGCAGCCTATGGAAAACAATATGGAGATTCCTCAAAAAATTAAAAATAGACCTACCGTATGATCCAGCAATCCCACTCTTGTGTATATATCCAGAGGGAATTCTAATTCTAAAAGATGCATGCACCCCAATGTTCACAGCAGCACTGTATATAATAGCCAAAACAGAAAACAACCTAAATGTCCACTGACAGATGACTGGATAAAGAAGCTGTGGTATATTTATACAATGGACTACTCCTCAGCCATAAAAAAAGAATAAAATAATGCCATTTGCAGCAACATGGATTGACCAAAGGATCGTCATTCTAAGTGAAGCCAGAAAGAGAAGGAAAAACACCATAAGATATCACTTATATGCGGAATCTATTTTAAAAAAAAAGGCAAATGAACTTATTTATAAAATAGAAACAGACTCACAGACATAGAAAACAAATCTACAGTTACCAGGGGGGAAAAGGGATGGGAAGGGATAAATTGGGAATTCTAGATTTGAAGATATTAACTAATATACATAAAACAGACAAACAAGTTGATACTGTATAGCAGTGAACTATATTCAATATCCTATAGTAACCTACAGTGAAAAATATGAAAATGAATATGTATGTTCCTCTATGACTGAAGTATTGTGCTGTATACCAGAAATTGACACAACATTGTAAACTGACTATACTTCAATTAAAAAAAAAAAAAAAAGACACAAGCACCTCAATGTTCATAGCAGCACTATCTACAATAGCCAAGATATGGAAACAACCCAAATGTCCATTGACAGATGACTGGATAAAGATGCGGTGTGTATACATACATACAAACACACACACACACACACACACACACACAATGGACTACTACTCAACCATAAAAAAGAAGAAAATAATGCCATTTGCAGCAACATCGATGGATCTGGAGATTGTCATTCTAAGTGAAGTAAGCCAGAAAGAGAAAGGAGAAAGAAGAATACCATATGGTATCACTTTTTGAAGAATCTTAAAAAAAAAAAAAAAGCAAACAAACTTATTTGCAGAACAGAAACAGACT
This sequence comes from Camelus bactrianus, assembly GCF_048773025.1. Lineage (NCBI taxonomy): Eukaryota > Metazoa > Chordata > Mammalia > Artiodactyla > Camelidae > Camelus > Camelus bactrianus. Next base: position 74,708,485 of record NC_133545.1, read on the forward strand.
CTCAGACACAGAGAACAAACGTGTAGTTACCAGGAGGGTGGGGAGGTAGGAGGGGATAAACTGGGAGTTTGAGATTTGCAGATACTCATATATATATAGAATAGATAAACAAGTTCATGCTGTATAGCACAGGAAACCATATTCGGTATCTTGTAGTAATTTATGGTGAAAAAAATACAAAAAAACGAATATATGTATGTTCATGTACAACTGAAACACTGCTGTACACCAGAAATTGACCCAAAAATTGTAAACTGCCTATACACTTCAGTAAATACATATGAAATATATATATAATATATAGAAATAAAATTATATATACATAAAAAGAAGAAATCTAACCGTGATCATCTATACTCATTCTTTTGGAGGAAAAGTACTGAAGTCTGTCAGTGAATGTGCAAAACTACCAGCTCTGAAGCTCTGTCAACAGGTGCTCCAGGGACAAGGGAGCCTCAGCACGTTGAGATGCCTGGAGCCTCCCTGAGCACTAGGTCACCAGAAGGCTCAAGTGGGTCCCCTGGTCATTCTGCAGTGGGCACAGCCAACATATCACAGAGGCGTCCTTAAACCTCAAAGATAACGTGATAGGAAAACTAGAACTAAAGGAAGCTGGGTTCGAGGTATGGTCCTTCTATTAACTAGCTTTCAGCTTTGCAAACTCAGATAAACCCCTTAACATCTAGGCTGGCCTTTTCTTATTTAAATGTAGAAAATTTCCCAAATCTTTCTTGCTATATATCTGTCTTCCAAGTTAACGTTAAGTGAAAATTCTGTCGTGATTTCAGACCAACGTTAAGTGAAAGGTGATGGGCGTACTCATGGGTGCATGTAAGTTGCAGACAACGAGTGTTTCAAAAGGGAGTTTATTTGTTAAACATCTTCATGTTATTCTGATTTTCATCCAATTTAAGACACTATGAATTTATAACAGTTACGCGCCACTAAGAAAGTTAAAATACAATCAATTATAATTATGTCATGTATTCATTATATGACACAACCTGACAGCTGTGGTGTTAAAATCTGAATAAAATGTCTGTCTTGAAATTGAAATGCACCACTTTGTACTGTGCTCCCAGGTGCTGAATATTAAGTTTCTATTTGCTTTGCTTTCCTTTAGTTTTTTTAGCAAAACTGATTAAGTTAATAAACTTAAAAATGAAATTCATGGATAAAAAACAAATCAGCACTTTCCTTTGTGGATGTATGTTATGTACAGACCTCCCACAGAACATTCTCCCTTCCATTATCCAGTGTACTTCCCATGCTTGGACAAATCTGCCCTCCCTCCAGTCTCCTAAATGCCACTGGGGGGTGAACACCAGTCTCGAGGGAAACCTGTACTGCATGCAAAGAGTGCGGACAGTTTAGTTTTAACCAGCAGAGCCCTGTGCAGACATTTCAATGAACTGAAGTAGTTTCATTAGCTGTTATCTAGCACTGTATTAAAAGAACCCTCTTCTTCACTAAAGAGAGCAAATACAAAATTGCGAATTTAGTGTTATTTTAGATGTGTGAAAATACAGCTCTGAATATTTTCCAGATTTAATGTTAGCATCTTTGTTGGTAAGTAATGAGCAGTCATTCAAGTAGTATTTATTAAGCGTCAAATCTAGGAATAATGATTCTCAATATCATGATTCACGAGTATGTTGAAATACCAAACATACACTGTACTAGTGTAATTTTTTCCTCAATTTTTTTTTAAATAATAAAGCAATGCATTCAATTCTAGGCAGGTGGCAAATCTTAAATGTTAAAGAAAGAAAGGATGAAACATTTGCTTTTGAAATAACGCATTCTTGCTTTTTGAAAGCATTTTATCTATGTGTGCAGTTACTGAAGTAAAATATTTGTACTTGGCAGAGTTGTCTTTACCAAATGTCAGAGCTCAGACCTCTCTTTGGTTAGAGACATGGGGATTAAAGTCTTCCTGCTATCAAGTTGGCAATTAATCTTCAAAGAAATGTAGTGAAAGTAGTTGACAATTACTAGATGGAATTTATGTTAACTTTTTTGTAACAAATTCTTCTTGAAAAATAACATTTATATTTTATATTTATCGGTTGTCATAGGGCCCTGTTACCTTTAAACTTGCTTCTGGATTCTAGCTTGTTTAAATTGAGCTGTTGTATAGAAACTCAGCTCTTGTTCACAGAGGAAAGGAGGGTCAGCAAATTAACATACTTAATTATCGATGCTAATAGTTACAACTTTTAGTATAAATAGTGTCCAAAATATTAGTTAGGATTAATAAATTCATACATACAGAATATCTATTTAGGTCTATGTATCTATACTACAAACCTCTACACCTCACTAAGCAATTTATCTTCACAATAGTGGAAAGTACATTAGTTGGGAGTCAGGAAGACAGGAATCCAGTGCTATCAGAGGTGTGAGCTTTGGGAGAGTAACTGAACCTCTCTAAACTGGGGCTTACTCATCTGCTAAATAAAAATAACTCCTGTCTTCTTGAAAAACTGTAACAAGGAGCAGTGACATCACGGGTTAGTATTTCTAAGTGCTGTAAAAATGCAAACCATTACTATTAATGTTATCTATGTTCAGGAGGAGAGTGATTATCATAAATAGAAACTTTTGATCCAATGGAGTTATTTTTTCAGGTGAAAGATAACATCCTAGAATTCCAGATTCAAAAACTCAAGATTCTTGAAATTTTTCCTTCCTTAAAAATTTTATGTAAAAAAAAAAAAACACTTTTATAGAAAGTCTAAGCATCCTTATCCTTTTTATAAATCATGGAAGATACTGTGACTTAGAAGTCAGTTGCATTTCTGTCAACAATGAACTAGCAGCAAAAGAAAGTAAAGAAAGAATCCCTTTTAAATTTGTATCAAAAACAATAAAATACTTAGGAATAAATCTGACAAAGAAGGTGAAGGAGTTATACATGGAGAACCAAAAAACAATGATTAAGGAAATTAAAGATGACTTAAAGAACTGGAAAGACATCCCATGCTATTGGATTGGAAGCTGAAATATGGTTAAAATGGTCATAATGACAAGACAACCTACAGATTTAATATTATCCGTATCAAATTACCCAGGACATTTTTCACAGAACTAGAACAATCCTAAAATTTATATGGAATTACAAAAGACCCAGAATTGCCAAAGCAATATTGAAGAAAAAGAATGAAGCTGGAGGAATAACCCTCCCGGACTTCAGACAATTCCTCTGAGCTACAGTAATCAAAACAGCGTGATACTATCGTAAAAACAGACATATGGATCAGTGGAACAGAAAAGAGACCCCGAAATAAACCCACAGACCTATGGTCAATTAATCTTTGACAAATGAGGCAAGAATATACAGTGGAGAAAAGACAGTCTCTTTAGCAAGTGGTGGTGGGAAAACTGGACAGCAGCATGTAAATCAATGAAGTTAGAACACTCCCTCACTCCATACACAAAAATAAACTCAAAATGGCTTAAAGACTTAAACATATGACATGATAAATCTTCTAGAAGAGAACATAGGTAAAACATTCTCTGACATACATCTTAGCAATGTTCTCCTAGGGCAGTCTACCCAGGCAATAGAAACAAGAGCAAAAATAAACAAATGGGACCTAATTAAACTTAAAAGCTTTTGCACAGCAAAAGAAACCATAAGCAAAATGACAACCTATGGAATGGGACAAAATATCTGTAAATGATGCGACTGACAAAGGCTTAATTTTCAGAATATATAAACAGCTCAAACAACTTAATGACAACAACAAAAAAATCCAATCCAAAAATGGATAGAAGATCTAAACAAGCAATTCTCCAATGAAGACATACAAATGGCCAATAGGCACATGAAAAAATGCTCAATATTGCTAATTATCAGAGAAATGCAAATCAAAACTACAATAAGGTATCATCTCACACCAGTCAGAATGGCCATCATTCAAAAGTCCATGAACGATAAAATGCTGGAGAGGATGTGGAGAAAGAGAACCCTCCTACACTGCTGATGGGAATGTAGTTTGGTGCAGCCATCGTGGAAAACTGTATGCAGATTCCTCAAAACACTAAAAACAGACTTATCATATGATCTAGCAACCCCACTTCTGGGTATATATCCAGAGGGAACTCTTAACTCGAAAAGATACACACAGCCCAATGTTCATAGCAGCACTGTATACAACAGCCAAGACATGGACGCAACCTAAATGTCCATCAACAGATGACTGGGTAAAGAAGTTGTGGTGTATTTATACAATGGAACACTACTCAGCCACAAAAAAGAATAAAATGACATTTGCAGCAAGTGAAGTAAGTCAGAAAGAGAAATACCATATGATATCACTCATATATGGAATCTATTTATTTTTTGGGGGGGTAATTAGGTTTATGTATTTATTTATTTTTCTTTAATAGAGGTACTGAGGTTTGAACCCAGGACCTCATGCATGCTAAGCGTGCACTCTACCACTTGAGCTATACACTCCCCCTATATGGAATCTAAAAAAAAAGAAAGGAAAAAAAAAAAAGGTATCATCTACAAAACAGAAACTTGCAGACATAGTAAACAACCTTATGGTTACCAGGGGTGGGAAGGGATAAATTTGGGAGTTTGAGATTTACAAAAGTAGCCACTATATATAAAAATAGACTTAAAAAGTTTCTTCTGTATAGCACAGGGAACTATATTCAATGTCTTGTAATAACTTTTAACGAAAAAGAATATGAAAATGAATATATGTATATATATGCATGACTAGGACACTGTGCTGTACACCAGAAACTGACACATTGTAACTGACTGCACTTCAATTAAAACAAACAAAAAAAAAGACAGAGATGTTTAAAAAAAAAAAGAATTCCATCCAAAAGAAGAAAAAAAGACTTTACATTTGTCTTATAAAGTGCTCATCTCATTACAGACAGAAAAATTACTTTGATGAATGAGGAAGTTAATTTGTATACTGGGGGGCCCCCCAAACCGGAGGCCACCCCAGTGGCCTAAACCACACCACAAATCTAGACCCAAGTCCGCCTGTGTTACAGGAAACGTGTCAAGGAATCCTAACATATCCATCACAATCCTCCCACTCAGCTTAGCTAGCTTACCTTCCCCTAGAAAACAGGATCTGCTGGCCTTATAAGGAAATGCCCGCCCTCCTGGCCAGTCACACCGTGTTTCCACATTGCCTCTTCCAGCAAGCTCTTCTACAGAACTCGTCCCTGCCCAAAATCCTCAGGGAAGAGCCCTCCACTCCTTGTGAGGCTCTGCATTCCCCCAATCTGTGGACTAAGACTCTTCCCTTGAATAAAGGACAGCAAATTCGTTACTAAAATGTGTTATTTTTGTCATTTGACACAAATAATTCACAAAGAAATGTTAACTTACTGACAACACGTAAGACTCAGAATTGACAGTTTTTGAGAGGAATGAATATGAAACACAATCAGACTCCACGGGATACAAATTAGAGAACATGTTTTCTTTTCAAAAAGTAGTCAAGAACAACACATGTTCTTGATCATGGAATGCCAAAGGCTTTGAAAATTCTGGCTATTTGACAAAATTCAACCTACTGAACCAAAAGTCATTTCACAGGCTGTTTACAGATTTTAAGTTGCCAAAATACATGAACACTGAAGGAGCTTCCTCTATAATAAGAGTTCCTCCTATAGGTAAATAAGAAAGCAAAGCTTTGAAAAGAATGAGAAACAAAAAACAAGATTAAAGAGCCAACTTAAGACCAAAGTCCATTTAAAAATGCCATTTACAGTATCATAACTGGAATTCTTGGGATGATAAAATTACAATGGCATGTTATCGCAAACTGAGAAAACATGTATAAAATAATGTTTATTGAAATGGTATCAGCAAGAGAAAAGCAACAAATAACATGCAAGGGAACTCCCATAAGGTTACCAGCTGATTTTTTCAGCAGAAACTCTACAGACCAAAAGGGAATGGCAAGATATATTTAAAGTGATGAAAGCGAAAAACCCACAACCAAGAATACTCTATCCAGCAAGGCTCTCATTCAGATTTGATGGAGAAATCAAAAGCTTCACAGATAAACAAAAGCTAAAAGAATTCAGCACCACCAAACCAGCTTTATAACAAATGTTAAAGGAACTTCTCTAGTCTTCAAACCAAAAGAAAAGAACAAAAAGCAGAAGAAAAAAAAAGACCTACTAAAGATTGTTTTGGCAGTTTGGGGTCTTTTATGGTTCCATATAAATTTTGGAATTGTTTATTCTAGTTCTGTGAAAATTGTTGAGTACTTTGACAGGAGCTGCATTGGATCTGTGGGTTGCTTTGTGTAGTACAGCCATGTTGATAATGTTGATTCTTCCAATCCAAGAGCACAAGGTATCTTTCCATTTCTTTGTATCATCTTCAATTTCCTTCATCAGTGTTTTACAGTTTTCAGAATATAGGTAATCTCCTTGGTTAAGTTTATTTCTAGATATTTTGTTCTTTTTGATGCAATGGAAATGTTTATGTCAGTTATAAAATTCTGGTTTTTGAAGTGGAAAAAAAAAGTGAATGAAGGGCTGCAAATGGCAAAGTAGCCTTCTTTCTTATGGATGAGTTGTATTCCATTACATATATATGCTGCATCTTCTTTATCCATTCATCTATTGATGTACACTTACGATGCTTCCGTATCTTGGCAATTATAAATAATGTTGCCGTTAATAGGGTGTATGTGTCTTTTTGAATTAATTCTTATTTTGTGGTTGGCTTTATTCCTTTGATAACTAAGCTAAAAAAGCTAAAGCTCTAAACATTCTTAGAAACAATGAACAGTACATATATGTAAATTTAAAAATATGTGCAGTATATTGTGTATATGTACTTACATGTAATATTCTATATGTGCAGTCAAATTGTAACAATTCTACCTAATAAAACTGAAAAATGAAAAAAAAAGAAATGATATCATTATTGCCTCCTTAATATCTTAAAAATAATACCCAACAAAAAGTGCAGATTCATTTCTAGTGTAGTCAGTAACATCTAAAAATACAGGATTATTTCACTGAAAAGGTTGGGGAGGATGGGGAGTAAAGACTAAACTGATGCTGGTGAAACGTCAAAATGTATTGTACATTGTTAGAGGATCTTAAATGTTCATTTTCTATTTCTTAATCCAAGGTTACAACAGAAATATGCTTTCAAACTATGGCCTGACTCTCTCTCCTAATCTGTCTCATAATCAACTATGCAAAAAGAAAAGTTTGTTTCAACCATAACCCATAAAAAAAGCAATGGAGAAACGTGTCTTCACAGCTCCTGGACAGTAAGAAAGGGTAACAAGGGGAAAGGTGCTCTCTTTTAAAAACTTCTGACTGCAACTTTTGCTCTGCTAAATTCTGCAACCTTTAAAAAGTCATTTAATTTATTATCAACTCACTTTATTCATCTGTAAAATGAGAAGACTGGGCCATAACTGCAAAAGAAGTCAAGGATTGTCCACCCCTAAAATTCTAACAGTCTTTGGCTGCACCAGAGCCAGCTTAGACCACTGAAGAGCCATCCTCTCTAAAGTGGCCGAGCACCTTGGGCTACCAGGTTCCATGCCCTCAGCCCCATGTGGAAGCCCCCAGGGAAAGCAGTTCAGATCCGACTACTTTTCCTAGGCTGAGGTAGGAGGGGAGAAGCAAAGTATTTTCCACGTGAGAACTGCAGAGTCAGCCACAGGGAGAATGTAGTTTCACTGTGATCAGGCAGCCTAGGAGTTCCTCAGAGCATGAAATCGTTCAGGAGAGATTTCAGGACAAGTCTGGTACAAACAGCTCTTAGACTTTCAACCTTAAATAAGATTTCAGATTTGTAAGGGCCTCCACTAAAACATTTTTTAAAGTCATATTTAACAAACCCTGTTTGAATGTCTGCTATATCTAAGTTCTAGCTCCCCAGGCGCAGCAGGCAATGTAAGCCCCTAACCCCAAGGATTCAAAATCCTTTACAGGGGGTAAAAAATCCCACAGGCAATCACACAAATGTTGGCATGATTTCATGTTTTTAGAAGTGTCAGCTCTGAATAATGAAAATCATAGTCTTTAGAATAAAGCACTTTCAAAACAACTGCCCCAAATCTTGTCGTGGTGAGAAACACCCTTCCTTACATGCTGCGTGGTTGGCACTGCAAGAGAGTCCTGTGATCCCAGGGGTCAGAGATGCTGAAAAGGCTCATAAGCTTCTGAATGCAGCCAAGGGCCCTGCCATGGACAGAGGGTAATGGAAAGCAAGAAAGTCACTAGAGAGGTACAGGAACACCTGATTCAGGACGAATGAACACGGCAGAAAGGCAGGTGTTACGCTGCCCTGGAGGTCAGCCTTGCCGAGCCTTTGTGATTTAAAGGTAAATGACCAACCACCAGTGGAGGTTTTACAAGGAAGCAGGCCCAGATCAGACCCTGTTCAGCCCATGTCCTGACAGTGTAACAGTGGTGTTAGAGTGAAGACTCTGAGACACCCCCAAAAGGTCAACTAAGACAATTTTGAGGTTCAGAGGAACTTTGAGATCCCTGAGTTCAATTCAGCATGTTGTTTAAGACCAGGATGTGGTAAATTATAAAAGTACTATCAAAAAAAGGATATAATTAAAACATATTTGAATCAGTTATCAGGAAAGACCACATTACCAGGAAAAGGAGCACAGGGGATTTAAAACATTTTAGAATAAATACTTCCCAACTTGGCACCCTTGTCATCCTTTCTAACCCTTAGTTTCCTTGTCTGGTGCCCACTCATTAGGTTACTGGACAAAATCAACATAATCCTTAGCCCAGCGTCTGGCATATAGGAAGCCCTCGATACATAAGCCCCTGTTTCACTATGTCCTGAACATCATCTACTAAAGGTTAGTGGAATACTATTCCATCCTGAAATGTCTGCACTAATAAGACAGGGGACGAGGGCAATACATGAATAAACGGAAAGGGAATAAACTCTGGACTGTGTTTCTGTTCTTGTATTTGAGTAAGAGAAGCCCTGGTCTTCCTGAAATTCACACAGCTCTTAGAACAAATACGAAACCACGATTGTCCACAGGTTCCTGCAAACCCACAGCTCCTAGTGGCCCCGCCAACTTTTCCAGATTCACCGGGAGCTCTTATAAACCTTGATACTGTCCTGGTTCTGAAAATAATAATCCTCTCCACCCCCACCCCCTTCACCTCCGTTTGTTGCCCACCAGGGAGCAAAAATGTGCAGACTCAATATTAACAGCGGCCACATACCACAACCAGCACTTTCCCCAGAGCTGGAGCCCCAGTTACTGAGATTCACTGGCTCAAAGGAAACATTTCCCACAATAGAAACAAGCAAAACAGGCAAGCAAGGCCACCTCTAGCAATTCATCCCCTAAAGCAGTTCAGTTTTACGTCTTCTGTCCTAGTCTCTGAGCTCTCCCACTCTCCCTTCCCGTGGTTAAAACAGGTTATCAAGAAGGGAAGATATAGCTCAGTGGCAAAGCCATGCTTATCATGCACACGGTCCCGGCTTCAGTTCCCTACCTCCTCTAACAAACAAACAAACATGTTATCAAGGAAGAATGTGACCTCCAGCATGACTGGCAAAGAGATTTCCAAGCCAGCTGGGTGCAAAGCCTTAAACCTGTGATTCTCAATACTGACTGCACACCAAAATTACCTGGAGAGCTTTTTAAACTGCACCTGAGGCTCCTGAATCAAAATGTCAGGTGGAGGCTCCCCAGGTAGTTTTTAAAAGCTCTGTGGGTGATTCTGATATGCAGGCAGGGTTGAAAAGCACTACTCTGCACCAGCAATTCACACAGGCATTTACGAAAGACCAAAGGAATTTTACCCTGAATTTATGCCAGCATAGCAGCTGCCAATAAAGCCTCCTCTTCCTCCCTGTCTTGCACTCCAAGTTAAAAGGTGGTCTAACCCCAATTTGGCTACACAGAACTAGGACAGGGGAGCTACACTGCTGAGAACGAAGTTTGATAGGTCAGACTTGTACTCAGTCCAGCTGAGGAACAAATTCAACTGTGTGCATACAGGAAGCCAAAGCAAAAAAACAAACAAACAAACAAAAAAAAAAAAACCAAAAACGGAAGCACACGCAGTGATGATTCATATTGTCTATAATAATCCACTGCAGCCTGTACCTAATGATGCTCAATAAATATTTACTGAATGCATAAATGAACAGGAGCTTAAACTCCTAATTCCTCTTCACTGGAATAGAGTTAATTGTTTCTGGAAAAATCTGCTGGGAATCAAATTATAGGAGAAGGTAAAAGTAACCAAAGGAGAGAGACAAAATTCAAAGGGTACCCCACTAAGTCTACTAATTATGGAGATAACCAAAAACTCTCAGGGAATACTTGAGTAGCTGAATTCTATACTGGTCAAGTGGTGACAAAGCGGTAAAGACAAGAAGATGCCCACCATAAAATCTAGTCCACCTTTTCTCCTCAACAACAGAAACACAGTTTTACTTTGGGGAGCTAATCACCCCTCCAGTTAGGGATGGCTGTACTGATGACACTCTGGCCAATGTGATAAAAGCAGCAGAATTATACAGTGATTCTGGGAGTCTCCTTAAGGAAAAGGGAGGCATTCTTAACTCTTCCTGCATCCTGCTGCCTGCAGCCATCCTGGGCCAGGAGTATGAGGGCCATTTCCCAGAAATGGTGTAGAGAACCAGGACTTCAGAGGCCATGTAACAAGCCTGGACTTTCCAACTGTGGACCCTCCGCAAACTAATTCTGAATGATACAATCATGACTCTAACTTGTAAGTTTAGGGAAGCTATAAAAACAAAAGCTAATTATCCAAAACCAGAGCCTTCCTAATCCAAACGTACATACACTGAACAGCACCATGAGCGCTACAGTGCATCGTTTACTGAGCACTTACTGTGAGTCAGACACTCATTACCTCATTCAATCCTCACAACATTCCCACGAGGTAGGTATCATCTTCATATTAAAGGTGATGTAACAGAGGTTCAGAGTTTAATAGTTTGCATAAAGTCAAAAAGCTGGTAACAGCTGGACCTAGAAATCCCACCCAAGTTGATCAGACTCCAAAAGCCCATGCTTTATCCACTAATCATGTTGAGTCTGCAAGGAAAGCCCAATACATTTATCTTGAACAGATACCCAGATCCTCAAGTTAGCAGCATACAGTCAGCAGTTATGGTCTCACCGACAAGGCTGGCCTTTCTTGCATTCAATGTCTTTTTTTTTTTTTTTAACCCCCTTTCAAAGTAAAAAACACTTAGTAGACACTCAAAAATTAATACTAGTTCCCTTGTAATTGCCCTTTTAATTTTACAAGATTTCAAAGTAATGTAACTATTCTATTTAATTGCTAAATTGTTCTCACTTAAAGTCACACAAAAAAGAACAAATACTAAATCAATTCTGTATTTCAGTCATATAAACAGAAAATATACACGGTGTCTTGAAGACATTTTCCGTGCCTTGAAAAAAAAAAAGGTCGAGTTCATCAGCATAGAACTACCTGGCATTTTCTCCTTCCAACTGGAAGAATTTTTAATCACGTCCACAAAGAGACACCTTGAGGTGAGAGGAACAACGCCCAGGGCTTTCCCAGTTTTAGCACTGGAAATCCTGCATACTGGGAACCCCCTCAGTCCTGGGAAAATCTGGAAGATTAATCACTCTACAGCCTCAGGGTACCATATATATATATGCATAGGTATGTTTTCAACAAAATTTATTAAAACGTGGGCCGTTTATACTAAATTGGAGATGAGCATTATTGTACAGTATGGTTTTAAGATATTCGGGCAGCTAAGAAAGAAAATTATAAAGCTTTACATGATCAGGCTTAACCAAGAGAATGTAGCTGAGAACATCAAAAGTTTGTCAAATTCTTCCTTGGGATGATATTCAATATGTGCACCAGCATTCACGTTCACCCAGTGGAAAAATGGGTTCCAAACGGACATTTTGTCTACATATAAAATTGATACACTATATGGGGAAAGAATAAGAAAGGAATCAACTCTCAAGCAAGAATTTTAAAGTAAGGACAGTCCCCAACTTACAATGGTTCAACTTACAACTTCTCAACTTTACAGTAGTACAAAAGCAATCCCCATGCAGGAGAAACCCTAATTTGAACTGTGTATTTTGATCTTTCCCAGGCTAGCAATAAGTTGACTGAAAGATACTCTCTCTCAATGCTGGGCAGTGGCAGCTCCGGGGCGGGGGGGAACTGGATCGCTGGCTGGCAGTCATGAGGGTAAACACCCCCAATACACTTATAACCATTGTTTTTCACTTTCATTACAGTATCCAATTACATGAGATATTCACCACTCTTATTATAAAATAGGCTTTGTGTCAGATGATTTTGCCCAACTCTGGGCTAACGTAAGAGTTCTGAGCAGATTTAAGGCAAGTTAGGCTGAGCTATGATGTTCAATAGGTTAGGTGTATTAAATACACTTTCATATTACGGTATTCTCAACTTGACGTTGTGTTGATGAGGACGTAACCCCATCGTTAAGTCAGCAAGATCTGTATCTCATCTCTGAGAAATGGTGGAAATGTGTAATTTTGATGTTTCAGTTCTGTGGTATGATGAGAGGCTAAATGCTCCTGGAAGAGCAGAAACATGAAATCTGTGAGTTAAAAGAGATTGGTCCATTCATTTACTCTCTAAGGTCCTTTCCAACTTGAACCCTCCACAACCCGAGTCATCACTCTGTGACCCCTTTCCTTTACAGGTGGAGCAAGTCAGGCCAGAGAGAAGCCTGACACTCCAGTTCTGGCTGGTGATGGAGCCTGGACTGTTGATTAGCCATATTCTCATCTGAATTATGCTTAGAAACACTTAGAACCAAAAGAGCACGTGGTCAGCAGGGGAAGACAGATGACAACATTCACCTCATGTTGGGTATTTCACTTAGTTGAGCTCATAAACAGATAAACTGGCCTCAGGTTTTAATAAAGAACTTGGAGCCCAGAAACTCTTTAAGCTGTCATTAGTTACTTTCACCACACAATAGCACAATATTCTAAATATATATTGTAGTACTGTTCATCAACTCTCTAAACAAGCTGGAGGAATGAACACAGTAGCTTGAAAACAAGTATCTTTGTAATCTGAAAGACCTTTAAAATACAGAAAACAACTTTCAAAACAAATTGTGTCTGCCGTCCAGTTGTCCCAGCTTCAGGATCTTTTGCAAGCAGAACTAGTATCTGCCTAGTTTAAGGAGTGCCCTTAACAATGAGGAAGCTTGGTGTTTCTTTACTCTGACAACTTGACTCTTGTAACTGAGAGACATTACAAAAGAACACATGTCTACACACATTTACTGGTCCATCAGTGTTACTATCTCTTAATCTGAGAAGGCCGCCAAATTAGAAAAACAGGAAAATCTGCCTTCAAGGGGAAAGATCAATTGTTCTAGGTAGCAGGTGCACAGTGAGTAGATTTTCAATCACTTTCAAGAGCGCCGAATCCTAACCACTAGACCACCAGGGTAGGTCAATCACTTTTGAATTTGCACTGACCCATCTAGATGCCAGCCTTGTGCCCCCATAGCCAATGGCACTGACCATTCCCAACCAATGGGTTTAAGGGTGCAATCTGTGGCTGTGATGCTGACCAAAGCTTGCTTGTCCAAACCACTCTTACCTTGGCTTCAACTGGTACCCCTTTCCTACAAGAGGCAGCAGTGTCTACACACATTCTGCCAAAAGCCAGGGCTGCTGCGCTAAGGAACCTTGAACAAATCACTAACATCTCCTACAATCTGTTTCCTGTTTCCCTTATCTGTGAAAGGGGGTTAATAATCACACGTACTGTCTATAAAACCAAATGAAAAATAAATACATGAAAGAATACTTGAAAGAACTTTATAAATCACAATTATAACACATCATTTAACCAGCTTAGTTAGCAAGACCATATCTCTGACATAACAAAACTGCCCCAGGGGACATATGAGTTCATACATAATCTGTTGCAAGTCTGTTAATAAAATACTTAATTGGGAGTTCGAGATTTGCAGATACAGACTGGTATATATAAAATACATAAACAAGTTCATATAGTATAGCACAGGAAACTATATTCAATATCTTGTAGTAGCTTACGGTGAAAAAGAATATGAAAATGAGTATATTCATTTATGACTGAAGCATTATGCTGTACACCAGAAATTGACACATTGTAAACTGACTATACTTCAATTAAAAAAAAAAACAACTTAAATACACAATAAATCGTTACTAAATTCAAAAGACAGCTTGAGCAAAGCACTATAAATACAAATAGGTAGAATTCTTTAGTATTCTAGCAGTTAGAATGGTACATTACGTGAACCTTATGCTAGAAATCACATGGTTTTTTTTTTTTTTAATGCCAATTTTATATGTGCTCTCCTAGGTCTTCAGGATAAAGGTGCTCGTTAACCATTAATTATGTGCACAGTTCACTTCCCCAATAAAACTTCAATGAAAACACCTCTTACTTGTTTGCATTTTAATCTAAACTGCCCAGATCAACACAGTCCTCCAGTTACAGCCATATTCTGATTTGCAAAAAAAGAGTAAAATGGAATGGAAAAACCCACTACATCCACAGCTATCTATCACTATGAAGAAAAAACAGAATGAAACAACAAAATTAAAGGCAATAGTACTTTTCCAGACACAGACAAAAAGTTCTTAAAAATTCCAATTTCCCAAACTCACTAATACTCAAAGTAACATAATACTCTTTTCATACAGGATGACTGGATCATCTAAAGCATAACCCAAACCCAAACCCTATGATGGAATGCTTATATTAAAATATTCTTCACACAGTTATAAAGACTAATTTAAAAATTAAATTTTGCATATGAAATCTGTACAACTGGAATTGAGTGAAAACAAGAGTATGAGAAATACACTAAGTATTTTCATCTCTTAGAGACTTACCGAAATTATTGCAAGAAAGCCTACAGAATGTAATGAAATAAAACCTGAAAATTGTGACTACATTTTCAGTCGACTTAAAACAGTTTGAACTGAAGGCAGTATCTCTCTTAAATTATTTTAAGCAAATTTTAAATTTCTTCTCTAACAGAACTAATACTTTCTTGCAACAAAATCAGACTATTGTAGTCACAGGCAATCTTTTCTTCAAGATTATGTAACTTCTTTCTAAATGATACCTATGTCTGAGGCTACATCAAAACCAATGTAACTGAAAATAGAAATGGAACTGCTAGATATTCATTTTTAACAAAGATGGAAATTACTTCTCAATTTCCAGAGAGCTGTATCTGAGGAACGACTTTCTCAATAATTAATCAGAATTATCACACAGCAAACACTTCATGTTAATAAGCCAAACTAAACCAGAGTGAATCATCGTCTAACATATATAGAACTGCAAGGCAAAGAGAACTAAGTGACTTTTTAAAGGTTAACTTTTCTCATTCTCTTAATACTTTACAGGTTCAGCTGATGCATGAGACTCGGAAGCCTATAAAAGCCTATTCGTCTCAATTACCTGGATTATAGCAAGTTCTATCCAAAGAGAAGGAAAAAACTATCTGAATACCTGTTCTGAAAAGCCAGCAATAATGATAAATTTGAGAAACAAACCCCCAAACAGAAAACTCTAGAAAGTACAGGCTTCCTTCCACCACCTCGCCTCACCTGACTCCAATCTTTAGCTCTTCACTTCCATTCCGTGGTTAACTTTCAAGATAGGAGGGGAGAAACCTGTTAGAACGGATTTTTAAAAGATAAATACTATAGGTGAAGCAGAAATAAATCTCTAAGGAAGTTGTCCACCCACTCCTTGTCCTACAACCCAAGAAGATACACCTACATGTATTCCAATCGGTGAAGCCGCAACCTAGTGATCTGCAAAGAAGATAGGACCTAAAACAAATCCCAGAGATGGCTACTCTCCCAAGCAGAAAAAAAAACTACTGTAGCTCTTCACCCAGGCAGCTTGGGGGTACGGATAGTCAAACGAATTCCTGCCACTCACAAGTGCGGCATCCCCAGGGCTGGGAAGAGGGAATCCACCCACAGCCCGCTCCACTCCGCGGTAGAGTCCAAGCAGCCCCGGGCCGGGGCGTGTACTCGGCTCCGCCCGGAGACCGAGGAGGAAGCGAGCCAAGCCGCGAGGGAACGCCGGCGGGAGGCAGGAAGGCGCGTGAGCGTGGGCTTACCTGGTGCTGAAGGCGGCTGGGCGTGCGCGCTGCCTCCGCCGCCGCTGCTGCTGCTGCTCCTCGGCTGCGGGCCGCCGCGCCCCGGGACCCAGCACCCCCGCGCAGCGGGAGGGGCCACGATGGCCGGCGCCCGGGTTCCTCCGCCCCCGGCCTCGCCGCGCCAGCTCCGCCGTGGGCGCCAGCAGGTGCAGGCAGCCCCTCAGCGCTCGCCGCCTCACCATCCTGGCCGCGAGCTGGCGCCGCGTCGGCGGCCCACCCGGAGCCCCCAGGCCACGTGGGACCCAGGCCGGACTAAGTTCGCTTCGCGTCGCCCGGTCGCTCACTCATTGTGGCCTTTGAATCTGGCAGCCCTGCCAGCGTCAACCCCGCGCTGGCCGCCGCCGCCGCTCCGGCCTTTACCAAGATGGCCGCCCCCGGGGACCCCGTGCAGAGGCCTTGATTTTAAAGGAGACGCCGCGGGGCGCTTAACCCCTCCGCCCGGCCCGCACTGGCCCGCGCCTCGCGCACACGCCGCAGGAGCCCTTCCAACACCAAACTGGCTCCCTGTCCTAAACCAGAGGCTAACTTTCATATCACGCGAACACCTTCCCGGATACCCGCCATAATTACTAAAAGTAAATAGGATCTTGGTGGCCTCTCATCAATTGCGCCATCATAGCAGACAAGCACTTGGTAGCAGGATGCTTACAACCTATGGCTCCATGAGCCTGATACAGAAGAAACTAAACTGTGGTTAGAAATGAGTAAAGTGGGCTTTGAATATTAATGGCAGCATTGCCTTGTCACGGAGTGTACTCATTAACTTTTAAAAAGATGTCACAGTTCTCATCTAAATTTGCTTTTTAAAAAAAAAAATCTCAGGATGACAAAAGAGCACCAAATTATGATTCTGAGTTTCTTCCAGGATTTCGTTTTTAAACTGCAGGATGAAGACAGCTATTTCAAGAAGTACTTTAAGTACAGACGGATGGAAGTAGAACTCAACAAAAAATAGGCAAAAAGATGCCTCTACAGGAGTCTTCTGGGTTCAGTCCAAGGGCCAGAAAAAAATGCCCTCTGGGACTCCGAACGCAGATATGACTGTTGGAAAATGCAAACAAAACTACCTCGCAATTTAAAAGTGAACGTGCCCCTGTAATGGTGTAGGAATCGGCGTGGACCTTACCCCCTCAGGGTAGTTTGCCACTGCTGCTGAATCTTGTTGACTTAAGTGTGATTAAGAGCTGCTTGCACCTGGGCTGGGCTGAGCGGCACTGACTGAGCGGTACCTCAGGTGTAACAGGAAAAAAAAAAAAAAAACAGCGCTACAAACTCAAAACAGTAAATTGAAGTTTCTTGTAGCTCAGAATTTCTTCACAGTGCTCTTAGCTAAAGGTGCCCTTTGTTCTCCTCATTCCAATTCATTATTATGAAGATCTTCAAATATACAGAAAATAAATATGCCTTTTTTTATACCACTTGAATAAGCTGCAGACATCAAAATCCTACACCCCTGAATACTTCAGCCTGCCTCTTCTAAGAATAAGGATGTTGGCTTTAGAATCACAATACCGTTGGCACACAAAAGAAGACAATTCCCTGGTATCATTTAATATTCAGTCCATATTCAAGTTTCTGACTGTCCCAAGAATGTCTTTTACAGCGCTCTTTTTTTCTTGAATCAGGATACTACCTAGGCTCATGCATTGAATTTGCTTACTATGTTTAAGTAAGAAGCAATTTGAAATGCTTCTTACTTAAACACCTGATAACTCTCCTCTACACAAACTCACAGATACAGATAATGAAGACACAAATCTTCCCAGGATGTTTTTCATTGAGAGCAGGTGCTTTAGATAAGCACATCTCCTTAGACCAGGAAAGTCTAGGAGGAACAAATAGTAAGTCTTTTACTGCAGCACTGAGAATGTAATTTAAGCTGTATTAACTAAATAGTAATGTTTATGCTTTCTTAACTCTAGAGAAGTACATAAACTTTATGGACAGTGTTGTAATCTTTACTCGACTTCTAAAGCTTAATGGTTGGTTTTTTCCTAGGCAATGAAAAGCTGTTTAGTACAACAATGTATATCACTCCAGGTGAAGCCTCTAGCATGCCCTGCTTCACAGTTCAGAGCGAAATGAACACTGTACCCTCTGCATTTCACTCATGGTTTAATTTTAGAACCTGACCTGCTGAATTGGGTTTTATTTGTCCTTCCCTCTCATCCACCCCTAGGAAGTCAGGCACTTGGCATATGATAAATGTTTGTCTTCTAGGCTGTCACTGTTAAAAACAACAGGCCTAAAATGGAGTCACTTACGCTAAGTTCCACATCACCAAAGCAAGACTTAGAATTTCGGCTCTCCCAGAAATGGACTCTTAAACCAGTCAATCAGGAATCACCTGGTCAGCACTAGTGAGGTAATCTGCCTGATAGACCGGTGCCATCCCCGAAAGGACAGTGACCTCGTCACAACCAATCCACTTTCTGCTAGTATAATTTCCTTGTCCCACTCCTTTCTGACTGTAAATGTCTTGCATTTTGTACTGCTCCTTGGAGATCCTTTCTGTCTGCTAGATAGGATTCTGCCCAGTTTCATGAATCATTGAATAAAACCTGTAAGACCTTTAAAATTGAGTTGAATTTTAACATTACTTGATTTTTAAATGTTAATTAATGCTGTAAAGAAGAGGGGCAAATTTACACAGTTTCCTATAAGTGGCTGGTGGCCAAGGTAGCATTTTGTTAGAGCAGGAAGATAGTTAGATATGAGCAGAGAAAGGGGGACACAGACCAAATGGCAGGAATTGGGCAAAAAGGAGGGGCACAAGCCAAATGCAGGAAAACACATCATATAAGCACCAGGGGCCCCTGGGCAGAGAAAGAAAAGCAGGAATCTTTGGGCTGATAAGGGGCCACACCTTTTGGCCTGGAGACCAACAAAGAAAGGTCAGAAAAGGCAGGGATTTCCAGTGTCTGAATATAACCTTTTGCTCATCATGCCCTCATTTCAATAAAATTAGCCTTGCAGATCAGAAGTACCCATCATGCCGCCGCCATGACACTTCTGATCCAGAATAAATAAGGACAAAAACTCCCTCCTCCCTTTGGGAAGGCTGAGTTGGGATGATAATCAGGAAATACGACCCCAAGCCCTTCTCTCCTCAATGAATATTCCACCCATTCATTTTACACCCTATGTAACTAACTTGCCAAAGAAACTCAGGGCAGCCGCTCACCTGAGCCTGCCCTCTCTCCCCTTGAGAGTGTACTATCCATCCTTTAATAAATCCTCACTTTACTTTTCTTAACCTCTAAGTCTTGTCTCTGAATTCTTTCTGCGAAGGGACAAGAACCTGGAACACTGGTTGGATACACCAGCAACAATTTGTGGGGACTAGAATTAAGTGAGATTATTTTAACACTTCACAAAATGTTAGGTGCTAGTTAAATTACTTCTGGGAAACCACATATAAAATAATTTTAACACAATCGCTCATCTTTAAAGTGAGCTCTGTAACCAGTACTGTCCTTTCTTCTCCTAGCTCTAAGCCTAAAGGCACAGAGGACAAGAAGACTTCACTTCAATATGTATTTATAGCAGCATCTGTGGAATTTAGTTTACTACTGAATCAAAAAGTTGTTTTCATGATCATTAAAAATCTATAGATAACCCCAAACAGCAGTAAGGCAGCTAACTTCTCATCAGTGCTCTGTCGTTAACTACCTATTCAACCTTAGAAAATACCTGTCCCACCTCACCAGGCGCCCCAAAATGACCAAGTCTCTGTGGCCACTTGCAGTTGTAACACTGAGTGATTCTTTGAAAAAGATTATAGGCGAAAATACATGAAGACAGTGTGCTGAGTGCAGGGGGAGTTGGATTGCATTAGGCGAAGGATCAGCAAAATTTGACCTGAGGGCTAAATTGAGCCTGTCACCTAGTTTGTTCTGGTTTTGATTCAAACTATTTGTTTTTCAGAGTATAATTTCCTCAACATTCATATTATAGTGACACTTCTTTCTCTTCATGTATTAGAGTAAAAAGCACCTAACATAAAAATGGTTAAAGTGGTAAATTTTGTATGTATAGTTCAGTAGCATGAAGTATATTCATACTGTTGCCAAATATATCTCCAGAACTTTTTCATCTTGCAAATTTAAAATCCTATACTTGCCAGAAAGAGAAAAAAAAATTCCACATATCACTTATATGCGGGATCTTAAAAAAAGACACAAATGAACTTATTTACAAAACAGAAACAGACTCATAGACATAGAAAACAAATGTATGGTTACCAGGGAGGGAAACTAGTGGGGGGGGTGGGAGGTGGAGGGATGAGTTGGGAGTTCGGGATTTTCAGATACTAACTACTATATATAAAACAGATAAACAACAAGGTCCTACTATTCAGAAAACTATTCAGTATCTCATAATAGGCTATAATGAAAAAGAATACAAAAAGGAACATATATATATATAACCAAATCACTATGCTGTCTACCAGAAACTAATACAACATTGTAAACTGACTACAGTTCAATTTAAAAAAAGAAAAAAGCTATGCCTATTAAACAGTAGTCCTCTTTTCATCCTACCCCCAGGCCTTGGTAACCACCATTCAATTTTCTGCTTATGAGGATTTGACAATTTAAATACATCTAAATGGAATCATCCAGTATTTGTCCTTTTGTGACTGGTTTATTTTACTTAGCATAACGTCCTCAAGGTTCACCCATGTTGTAGTGTGTGACGAAACTTTCTTCCTTTTTAAGGCTGAATAAAAATATTCCACTTTTTGTATTTGTCACATTTTATTTATCCATTCACCATCAGTGGACATTTGGGTTGCTTCCACCTCTTAGCTACTGTGATAGGGCTGCTATGAACATGGGTGTGCAAATCTCTCCTCAAGATTCTGCCTTCAGTCTTTTTGGATATATACCCAGAAGTGGGGTTGCTGGATCATATGCGGTTTTAATTTTTGAGGAACCTCCATACTGTTTTCTTGACCAGAAACAAGTAGACTGTCAGATATTTCTCCAGCAAAGATAGGTTTATTCGGGATCAGCGGAGAATTGCAGTTCGGGGTCTGCCACCCTGGCGAGCCATGTGCAAGTCCCTGAGACTGCAAGGGAAGGAGAGTGCTTTTATGGAGTGGAAAAGGAAGTTGGGAGGGCTAAGTAAACAAGAGTCCATAGCTTCTCATTGGCTGAGCCTTTGCTGGAAGTACAAGTCTTTTTAATTCCTATTACGGGTTCCACTATCATTGCAAAGCATGAGAGCTCCCCCTTCTGGTCTCCCAACTCTATTTAATTGAGGTTTCTGTTTATTAATTTTTTTGTAGCTTTCATAGTGGCTGCATCATTTTGCAATCCCAACAGAGTACACATGTTACCATATCTCCATATCATTATCAACACTTTTATTTTCTGTTTTCTTGATAGTAACCATCCTAATGGGTGTGAGGTGATAGCCTCACTGTCATTTTGATTTGCATTTCTCTGATGACTAGGGATGTTGAACATCTTTTCATATACTTGTTGGGTGTTTGTATATTATCTTCAGAGAATTGTCTAGTCAAGTCCTTTGCCTATTTTTATTTTCATTTTTTATTTTTGTTTTTTTTGGGGGGAGGGTAGGTAATTAGGTTTACTCATTTATTTTTAGAGTAGGTACTGGGGATTGAACCCAGGACTTTGTGTATGCTAAGCATGCGCTCTACCACTTAAGCTATATCCTTCCCCCATGCCCATTTTTAAATTGTGTTATTTGATTTTGTTGTTGTTGAGTTCTAGGATTCTTTATATTCTTTATATATACTGGATATGAACCTCTTATCAGATATATGATTTGCAAATATTTTCTTCCATTCCCTAGGTTGCCTTTTTCACTGTTTATCGTGTCCTTGATGCACAAAAGTTTAAGTCTGATATAGTCCTGTCTATCTATTCTTGCTTTTGTTGCCTTTGTTTTTGGTGTCATAGCCAAGAAATCAGTGCCATGTTGAATGTCACATTTTTCCTCTGTTTTCTTCAATGGTTTTCTAACGTTTTAGATTGCCATCTGTTTTTGTACGGCCTGTGAGCTAAGAATAGCTCTTACAGTTTTACGTGGTTGTGGGGGAAGAAAATCAAAATAAAAATATTATTTTGTGATACACAAAAGTCATGCAAAATTCAGATTTGTGTCCAAATTTTTTTTTATTAACAGAGCCACATTCACACATTTACATATTGTCTGACTGCTTCTGCACTACAAGGGCAAGGCTGAGTAGCTGGAACAGAGACACATGACCCACAAAGCCTAAAATGTTTACTATCTGACCTTTTACCAAAAGAGTTTGCTGACCTCTGTGCTAGGCTGCGCTTCTCCCTGGTCTTAGTATCTGAGATGGGCCAGAAAAGAGAAAATACCGGGTCACGGACTCAGAGACAAAGGTTGTGTTCTACCTGAAGGAAAGTGATATTTAAGAAAAAGTTTTCTAAACCTTTTCTTCCTTTTAAAAGCAGAATTAATAGCCAAGAGAAATTCTTTATTGAGCCAGATGATGTCACTTTACAGCAGTGGTTTCCAAAATGGGTTGCCCCAACCCAGTGAGTATACAAGAAAATAGAACTTCTGTTTTATGTTTTTAAATCTTACACTTTTTACTTTGATTGTGAGTTTCATAATGAATATATTTTAGTACAGTATCACGTTACAAAAGTTATAAACAAATATGGGATATTTGTATGGCATCATGGTAAAAAAAATTAGAGACCATGATAGATTTCCAAATGAGAGATGGTGTTAACAACTGGAAGAGGCAGCTGGCCCAAGGAAATACCTAAAAATTAAACTTCTTTGCTTCTTAAGAGTAATTTCACACAATATCGTTGCAAAAACATACTTTGAATCTCATCTAGCATTTATCAGACTAGAAAATAGAGACTAGCCAGATACTGTGTTTCAGTTGTGTGAGAAGTAGTATTTCTCTTACTGATAATTGGTCGGTTTATTTATTTTTTTAAAATCTAAATGATCTTCAAAATGTAAAATCTAAGCCCCAGATAAACTTAGTAAGTAATGTTATTGGTTTGATGATTTTAAAAATAGGAATTCCAGCTTCTGAAAAAAGGCGTTTTCTATATGAATTAATAGCTGCAAAAATACAGCGGAGAATTCTAAAAGTGGAGGGATTACTCTGCTGTTACTAGCCATTTCACCTGGAAAATTCTGTGCCCCCAAGAATAGCACTAAGATAGTACAAGTTAGCATGCTATTTTTAATCATGAAACTTTAGATGTACTTTGTTAAAAAAAAAAACAATGAATGAGGAAACTGAAGTAACCAATACATATGTATTTCGTGATTAATGAAAACTTAGTCTTCAAGGGTTTTTTTTGAGCTTTTATATTTGAGTTTATTCTTCATTTAACTTTTAAAACACCAGTTTTAATACTGAAAACACTGCTCGTGTTGAATACAGATTTCAGATATAATCCTTATGCTACTAGGTTGTCAGGAGGAATCCATGACAGATTAACCAGAAGAATCTGGGAAAACCTACTGTGGTTTTCTCAGAGAGAGGACCCCTCTTAACACCTAAGTGGTTCAAAGAACATGATTTGAGGGAAATCTTCTGGGCGCACTGATTATGAAAACTCACTCATTCTTTGTTCTCGTTTTTCGCTAACATTATTTTTGGTTCCTGTGCAGATAGTTTCAACAAAAGATTGGAATTTAGAGTAAAGAATCAGACATTTTCCAAAAATGAAACACCAAAAATTGTTAATGGCCAAGGCATTAAATCTTATTTACCCTTTTTACCCTAGCTAAACAAATACTGTGTCTTCTGAAGGTTGAGGCCCTAAGATAGATGCTTTCCTAATGACTTGTGGGATTAATTGAACTTCCCTTACATTCCGTTTGCTGCCCAAAGAAACTTGTCTTGCTTCCTTCCCATTAGGATGCTTTCCCGCCCTGCTTTGTGCAACGTGGTGTGCCCCTGACTTAGTCAGTGCCCTTCACAGCAGTGAGTGCCCCTCTGGCCAGACCAGCCACTAGGAAACACAGAGCCCAAGGCAAGAGTATTAACAAGGCACACATTCTACATGTCTAGTTATTTAAATGTCATAAATCAAGCTCACAAATGGTTAAGTAAAAGATATTCAATCCTTTCACAAAATACACCTTCATAAGGATGAGGAAGCCCAGGTTCTTTGGAGTTCTCAGCCTCCTCAGAGTTCTCCACCAGACTCTGGGGATCCCTCAGGGAGAGGGGCCTCTGGTCCAGGCTTTGTCCTGTACCATGATGGCTTATACTGGAGTGTACCCACGGGGGCCCTTCCCCATGTCTAAGTTCCTTCCATCCCCCAAAAGAGCCACGGCTTAGCCACCTGTGGGCCTTGGGGTGCACACAGCAGTGCGCTGCCAACTTCAGCAGGATGGACATGGGGAAGAGGTTGGCACAGGCCCTGAAAGCCAGCTTGGGACCATTTTGGCGGGACTCCAAATTACTGGGTACTTGGGGAGCATGTGGACGTGTCTCCAAGGCATGCTTGAGGTGGGGTGCAGCTGAAGGGCCTGGAACAGAGACCCTTCTGAGCTGTGTCTAAGGGTAGTTCTGTTCTGAGCCTTCAGCATGTCCTGAACTGTACACAGACTATCCAGAATCAGAAACAATGCAACCCCTGCATCTGTACAAAAAGTTCACTCCGCCAGTCACCTGGCTCTGCCACCAGTGATTCAGTGAAAAAGCTTTTAGAGGGAGTCCCCTAACCCTTTTTAACTTGCCGAACACATTTCCAGCCCAATGTTAATTCAGCTTGGATGGCATTTACTATGGGCAGAGGGAGAAAGGCTTCTCCTTCTTTCCTTCTTCCCCTCAACCCCCTCAGGAATCTGCCTGTCCAAAGATTGAGTGACTAATGAGGGTCACTTGTCCCAGTCCTTCCCATCTGCCCCTGAATTCCCAGTCCCTAGCCACAATTAGGTATGTATTATCTGCTTCCAATTCAGGGACCAAGAATACTGCTCTCTGTGGTAAATGGAAGAATCCTCCCTTCCCTCTAAAGTCTCCACCTCTTAACTCCCAGAATCTGTGAGCATTACCTTATATGCCAGGAGAGACCTTACACATGTGATTAAGGATCTTAAAATGGAGAGATTAGCCTGGATTGCCCTGGGGGGTCCTAGCCATAATCATGGGGTCTTTACAAGGGGGAGGCAAGAAGGTCAAAGAAAGAAGGCAATGTGGCAACAGCAGCAGAGATTGGAGTGATGGAGCCACAGCCAAGGAAGGTGGGCAGCCTCTCGAAGGAACCAGTCCTGCCCACAACTTGACTGTAGCCCAGTGAAACTGATTTCGGCTTTTGGCCTCCAGGACTGTAAGAAAATACATCTATTTGTATAAGCCACCAGATTTCTGGTACTTCATTACATAAGTAATAACTACTCTCCTTTAATACACTCTCTAATAAACTAACACACTCTCCTTTAAGTGGTCTTTGAAGTATGATAACAATACATGTAAAATACTTGTCAGCGAGCACAACATTAACGAGTGGACGCATAGCTCTAAACCCTATACTGTGACTTCTAGGTTCAGGTCTGAGAGACCCAATTTCCAGACTTTCTGGGACCAATTCTCCAGGCTGGTGCTAGGAGTGGTGGCTGGAAGCTTCAGAAAAAGGAACAGAAGACCTAGTGTTGAGAGAGGTTTGTACAGAAGCAGCATTTACCAACCCAAATGTGTCCTAGGCATGAGGAAGAAACAGAAGCCTCGGCAAGTTTTTCTCTTCAACTCCCATTTCACTGCCTAAGAGAATTTAGACGGAGGACCTGTTCAGGAAAGCAAACTATCAGCACAGATATTCGTAGTACAGTATGAACTAAGTGTGGAAGGCAGGGAGGAACACAGGAAAGTCTGTTAAGTAAAAATTCTCTCTGTGTCCCGTTGTTTCTGTATGGCCCAGTGAATATTTATTTGCTCAGCATTTGCTCTTTTCAAGCTTCCTATGAATTCACATTTTTCCCTCTGAAGTCTGAGACCCCTACTCCCTACTCCTGTGTCCAGGAAAACATATATACCTCACTTTACTTGACTTTTTGGAATCTCCCATGTTTATAGGGATTCCCTGTGCATTCACAATTAAATTTGGTTTTATTCTCCTGCTAATCTGTCTTAACATCATTTTAAGTATTCAACCAGCCAAAAGAACTAACAGGGGAAGGGGGAAATATTTTTCTCCTCCCATCAGATTGCTTCTGGTCCTGTCGTGAACAAGTCACTAACCACTCCAAGCATTTATGAGGTTAACCTACATAATCACTGAGATCCCTTCCAATTCTAAAATTCAGAGCTGTGGCAAAACATGGCTGGCCTTTGAATTTCACATTCACATGTTTCTGCTGTTACAGCCTATCTTTCCAGCCTCCCTGTCCACCATGAGGCCTCCATGTCAACCACACACACATCCCAGCTTGTGCACACATTGTTTCTTCTGCTGAGAACTGTCTTCCTTGGCTTCACCCCTGACCACTCAGGCTCATCCCAAATGAAGCAACACTCAGGCAACACTCAAATCAAGAATCACAACCTCTGAGAAGCTCTCCCACCATCTCTAAGCAGAATGGCCATCTCTGCCTTGGTGCTTTCAGAGGACTAATAAAGCAGGTAGCTAATTATAGTGTGACTGTTTTCATTCTGTTTCCCAAACCAGAATTTGAGCTACTCATATGCAGATACTCTGCCTGATCCGTATTTATATCTCGAGAACCTACTTTTGTGCTTGGCACACAGCAGGCACTCCTCTCATGTCTGTGGACTGAATAAAAATAAATCAAATGATTCCCTGAATTCTGAAGAGCCTACCCGGGGCTGGACAGAGTAGGAAGTAGGGAGGGATGGAAGGGAAATACAACAGTCCAGGAAATGTATGTTTCAGCAAGACTTCCAGAGCCCTGGAGAAAAAGATGAGGCTGGTTTGGATGATGATTTAGTTCAAGGCTATCCTCAGATACTCATTGTACATGCAATCTAGCATCTCTCTTGACCTTACTGCAAAGTCAGTTTTTAAGTGGAGTTAACAGTGAGCTGCCTCGCACAGCAATCTGCTGATTAGAAGCTCTTAACTGGGGCGGATGGCAGGCGGCCATGCATGGTTTGTTAGCTTTTCATCCTTGTGTGCCGTGAGGCAGAGGCCATGACTTTAGAATTTTATAGTAGCTAGTTAACAACTCTGTCCTTATAGACTGTTCTGAGTAACAACTCATAAAACTGTCTACATTCAGTGTTACTTCTTAAGCATAAGAAATACCGTCCCCCTACTTCCTGAGTGCTCCAGATGTATCTCCCATTTTCCTGATACAAAGAACAAAAGACAAATCTACTCAGAAAAACTCTTTAAAGTGGAAATGAGGTTATCATTTCCACACACCTTAGAAAACCTATGAAATCTTTTCACAATATACAGACTGATGGTAATTTACAATGTCTTTGATCACGCATCCCTCTTAAAGGAGCCATCTCTATATGCTCCTTTGCAGGTTTATACTGTGTACCTGTGTCAGCTTAGAATTTTATATTTGAGATTTAGCTTATTTTAAGGTACCAGTTATTGTACATTTTCTAAGTACCAGGTACTAAGTGCTTTACAAATCTCATTTAATCTCATAACAAACCCAGGCACTAAGCATCATTATATTATATTTGTAGAGGAGGAAGCTGAGATTTAGAGAGGTTAATTAACTTTCCTGAGGGCACAAGGCTAATAAGATGCAGAAGCAAGACCCAGGCCTGTGTCTGTCGGAGAGTTCCTCTTATCTCTGTTTCATTTCTTTTTTTTTTTTTCTTTAAATAGTTAATTTACGGCATTATATTAGTTTCAGGTATACAGCATAGTGATTCAGTATTTTTACAGATTATACTCCATTAAAAGTTATTACACTTGGCACAACATTGTAAAATGACTATAACTCAATAAAAAAAAAAGCTTAAAAAAGTTATTACAAAATAAGGGCTATAATTTCCTGTGTTATAAAAATACATCCTTGTTATTTATCTATTTTATACATAGAAGTTTGTACCAATCTGATACCCCATCTTGTTCTTCCCCCTCTTCTTTCTCCCCATTGGTAACTACTAGTTTGTTTTCTATGTCTGTGAATTTGTTTCTGTTTTGCTATATACATTCATTTGTTGTTTTAGATTCCACATATAAGTGATATCATACAGTATTTGTCTTTCTGTCTTGGGCTTATTTCACCAAGTATGATATTCTCTAGGTCCATCCACACTGCACCAAACGGCAGAATTTAATTCTTTTTATGGGTGAGTAATATTCCATTTTGTGTATGTATGTGTGTGTGTGTATCATATCTTCTTTATTCTGCTCATCTGTTGATGGACTCTTGGATTGCTTCTCTATCTTAGCTATTGTAAATAGTGCTATTATGAACATTGGAGAGCATGTATCTCTTCAAATTAGTGTTTTCATTTTTTCCAGATGGATTCCCAGGAGTAGAATTGCTGAGCCATGTGATACTTCTGTTTTTCAGTTTTTTGAGGAAACTCCTTGGGACTGGGGCACCCAAGCTGTGACTCTCACCACTGACTCCAGGGCACATGTCTGCCTGTGTAATCTCCCTTTTCTTCCAAGTCCCCTCCCAGGGGCACAGGACCTGACTGAATTGCTTCTCTTTCCTTTCAACCCGATTACATGTGGATCTTTCTTATAGCCTTGATTGTATAGGGGTCCTTCTGCCAGTTTCTAATTAGTTTTCAGTGAGAACTGTCCCACATATAGATGTATTTTTGATTTGTTCATGGGGAGGTGGAGGTGAAATCCACGTCCACTTACTCGTCCATCTTGATTGATCTCCTCAGTTTTAATTCTTGAAGTCAGAGAGAGCAAAGCTAGAGCCCTAAGGACTCCCTATGTGGATCCAGGTCAAAAATGAAATATGGGTTTATTATATATGTGTAAATGTACACTGAGGGGGACATTAGTGGAGATTATAATGCTTTGTAGAAATTAAAAGATTAACCTACAACTTCTGTCATGTTCTGTGCAATCATTATGATGAAACTTTGTGGACTAGGTTTTGTTTATTCCTTAAAAAAAAAACCCAATATCTGTATAGTATTCTGCAACCTAGGTCTTCTATAGAAGGACAAGGACTTGTGAGAGGATTTCCAACATAACCATAGTGAGCTTAGGGCTTACAGAATGTCCCAGATTTGCAGGGACAGTCTGAGATGCACTCTTGGGTTGGTCTTGGTTCCAACAAGAAGCTACTCAACTACTAAAGAGCAAGAATCATCTATTTTAGTGGTTTCTCAGATGTCTACGGATAAGCCCAAATGATTGCATGAAAATTACCAGAGAGATGGGCCTTACCAAGGAGAAGTCTCAGTAAGAGCAACAACTAATATTAATGTAGGATTTACCTCAGAGCATTGTTAGGCAGGTTAAGTGAGTAAGTGTTTGTAAAATTCTTAGAACAGTGCCTGGAACATAATAAATACTAGCATTATCATCACCATCCATCAATGATGAAACTGAGGCACAGAGAGGTTAAGGTATTTGCCCAGGGTCACTCAGCCAACCAGGGGCTCAGCCAGACTTGAACATAAGCTATCTGGCTACAGGTCTGCAATTTTAACCTCTCTGCTATATTCTCCATCACCTGTATGTTAACAAGTTTCCCACATGATTCTGACGTGCAGCAAGGCTTGGAGACCCTTGGCAAACCTCAAGTGATCTCTGAATCTCCTTCTCCTACAACCCATGCCTGGCAGTCTCTGAGCTAGGACTGACCATAGGACAGCCTATTTTTTGACTTTCCAGTCATTAGTTATTGCATCCTCTGCTCCATAGAGACTAAGTGTGATCATGGGAAGAAGCATATAGGATGGAAGTAGGGTGGTTTATCAGCCTGCCTCACGCGGCTTAAAGGGCTGTGCCTCTCTTCCCAACTCTGTGTTTAATGGCTTTAGCTGGTAGCTTGAAATCCACCCTGATAGGAGTATTTACACCACAGAAATCAGCAAACACTACACACCAGGGCTTCTCTTCCCACCAGAGAGCCAACAGTTAAACATTTAGCAGCACACCACTGGATTTATGGCCAAATCCCCAGCTTAACCACCTACTGGCTACATCACTTCAGGTGCATTTTGTAAGCTCTCCAAGCTTCATTTTTCTCATTGGTAAAAATATAAGGAATGACAGCTATAGATATCAAATGAGATAAGCAATGTGGAAGTATTCTGCATAGTTCTGAAAAGACGAATGAGGAGCAGGCACTTTAGAAATAATGTTCCTTTTTCTTTCCATTTCCCAATTGCTACTAAACAATGAAAGACATCTATCATATTCCTCCATGTCTTTCTTTTCCCAGGCTAACGTTTTTGTCAGGTATTACTCGTCGGTGTTTCCAGATCATTTTTACATTGGGATATGTCAGGCACAGATCACAGCTCTAGCTCCCCTGGGAAGCGTTGTGGTTATTTCGTTGTGGTTATGCCCAAGGGGCATCTCACTCATGCTCTGTCTGGTCAGCTGCCCTTCCCGCTCCAGCTCACTCTGTGGGCATCACCTCTGGCTGCAGCTCTGCTGCCCGTGCCAGACACCTCTGTGGCTTCTGGCTGCGTCACTGGTACATCACCAGAGCCCAAGAAATTCATAGCTCTATGGTGAAGCAGAAAGACTGCTCCTATTCCTGTATGATTTGGTTGATCACCTTCTGCAAGTACCAAGGATATGTTGTTTAGACCCCAAAGGCCCCAAAGTCTTGAAGAGTTTATGAAATTGTTGTTTAATTGTTTTTCTCCCATTCCCTCTCCATAGGAATCAGATATGAATTTGAGGGGAAGGGATTGCCTGAAACAGGAGATAAATTCAAGTGACAAATAAAACTTATGCTCAGACCACTCCTTCCAACACTTAAGCCTTTGCAACCGGGCCGAGGTTAGCTGCCTGACTCTTCCTTTTGGTTCTATTCTCTTGAGAGGTTCATTTGTCTATCAACCAGCCAGACACATCTATGCCAATCTACATTCCAGTGGTGAACTCAGACAGACGCAGCTTGGGGGCTCCTATAGAATTTCTCATAAAGCATGTACCAGAGCTGAACACCATCTCCCAGGTAGAGCTGGATGTGCAGAATGGGGAGAGAAGACATAGTGGGACAGTAGAACCATCACACTAAAGCCTTTAACAGAGGGTCACACTAGAGTGTGTAAAATCTGGTTAAGTCTTTGACCTTTTGACCTTGTAAATGGTAATTAAGCCTGCAAATGTCAGGGTGAAAGTACTCTGGGGATGCAGGCAAGTCACTGCTTCCATTGAACTTTATTTTTCAATTTTTAATTTTTTTCTGTTGAACTTTAAATTAATCTGAAACATACATATATTAAAGAGCAGGAGAGTTTGACTACTCTTAGCATTAGTTGTTCACTGGGGACAGAGTTTCAGGTTAGATAGTAGATTGGTGTAATATCACCAATTCTTAAAAACACAGCTGTCAGCTGGTTGTTGGCTGTATTGGGGAACTAAAAAGTATTAAGAAGCAGGCATTGCTGGTACTGTTATGTCAGTGTTATCTCCTAGGTGCGCCCAGCTCAGACCAAGCAAGTCACTGGGCTCGGTCACCTTTATTCCCCTATGAGGCATCTGGGGAAATTTCAAGCACTGTGTGTTGTTTTCTTGTGCTTCTACCTGCCTGCTGTCAATAATCTACGTTACAAAGAAGACAAATAAAAAGAGCATTTTATATGATACAATAATGCATGCTTACTTTAGAAACTTAGAAAAACACAGTGAAGTAAAAAGAAGTAGATAAGAATCACCATTCATCCCAGCATCTAGAGATAAATACTGCTAACTTGTAGTTATACTTGGAGTTTAGAAGTAACTCTGTTTGCATATAATAATATATGTTTATTAGGAAATAGTGTTTGGGGGAAAATAAGAGCAGTAATGACCATCACTTAGTGAGCACTTATTATGTGCCAGCTTCTGTACTAAGTGCTTTAATATGCACTAACCTATTTAATTCTCCCAACAGCCCTGTGAGATAAGCTGGTAAAATAAGCAAAAGTAGATTCAAACCAGGCAGCCTGTCGCGAGTGTGTGTTCTTACCCAGCACACTAAACAGAGGATACTCATAATCCTGGTGGACTCAGGGGACCACTTTTAACACATTACATTTCAAGAAACAAATTTCAAAACTCACCAGAAATCATATCATCTTATGATTCAAGAAGCAAGAGAGATATTCAACAATGCATCAGTATCAATGTTTATGAGTTTTTTGCATATGGCGCTCCTCCCAACTTTAACATTTTTCCTCACAAGCAAAATGATGGCATAATAACTAACCTTTGTCTATTCTTTTATTTCTTAATGCATTTGATCAATTATACTGTGCATCAGTGACTCAGGGAGAAAGTGAATGAAGAGGGAAATAAAGAAAGGAAAACAGCAGTGCCTAAATAGGCTGGGATGGATCTTTGCCTTGAATTCCTTTTAGAGTATATTCTGTGTCAGCAACTACAGTGGCTAAAGACTTAATCCTTACAGAACTGGAGGGTGGGCAGTGTTCTTTACATTACAGTCCCCTCTCTTTCAGCCTTCATTTTGACCTAGGTTTGGGAGGCATTTTATAACCATTTATCCTATGATGCTAGTGTTAGAGCAGGCATATAGCTAGATATGAGCAGAGAAAAGGGGACACAGACCAAATGGCAAAAATTGGGCAGAAAGAAGGGGCACAGGCCAAATGCAGGAAACCCTACATTATGTTAAGCAACAGGGGTCCTTGTGCAGAGAACGAAAAGTAGGAACCTCTAGGCTGATAAGTGGTCACACCTTTGGGGATAATAAGTGGCCCAGAGGCCAACAAAGAAAGGTGGGAAAAGGCAGGAATCTCCAGTATCCGAATGTAACCTTTTGCTCATTATGCCCTCATTTCAGTAAAATTAGCCTTGCAGATTAGAAATACTCATTATGCACTGACACCATAGACATCTTGTAGAAGTAAAATCCTAGAATAGTGGAGGCCATGAATTTGGTCAGTGCTCTAGGTTCTTCTCAGCATCTCACCTCCACTTCTTTCTTTTTTTAAGATTTTTTTTATTGAGTTACGGATATCATCATTAATGTACAAACCCAGGTTTGTACAAAATGAGCTAACAGACCCAGGAGCTATGGACCACCTGGCCAGAGACTAGTAAACCAGAGACATCCTGACTCCCAAAGTAGGATTAAGAAATGTCACAAGACAATGATGAATCCTAGCCTCGTTGTTCTTCCTCTTTAAAGGAACTTAACCCAAAGACCAAGTTGGAATGGATCTGAGGCTTGTTTCCCACTCCCTTGCTTTGGTGCCCTGCAATGAATTCTTACTTTGCTGCCAACTCCCACTGTCAGAGTTTATCTTTCTGTGCTACAGGCACACGAGCCCTTTTGCTCAGTTACAAAGGCTCACGATACTCAAGTGCTATGGTACCCAAAACACAAATGTAGGAAGACGACCAAATGACCATTACGGGGCTTAAAACTTTAATGTTGGCATATATTTGAAGATAATGTCCTATCTCTAGTCAACCAGAAAGGAGTACATTGATATTATGTATGAATGCAATGTCCCTACTGATTAAAGGCATTATATTATTGGTACATTAATGCTATTCTAAATGAAAATTTTAAAGAAAAAAAATAAAAGATTCGGTATGAGATAAGCACAAGTAAGTAGTCTAAACACAAAACAAACATGTTAAATTTAGTCCTATATGAATACTGGCTTTAAAGAAACGTCTGCAGGTGGAGTTGCAGATGACAAAGCATCTGCGTGTATACACGTGGCTGAACCAAACCTGGCTCTGCTGGCCCACCGTGCAGCAAAGTCAATTTACTGACACCAAGTTGTGGTGAAGAAAAAGTACAGCTTTATTTCAGGGCACCAAGCAAGGAGTATGGGCGACTCATGTTCAAAAGACCCAAACTCACTGATGGCTTTCAGGGAAGGATTTTTAAAGGCAATATTTTGGGTAAGGGCTGCAGGGTGCATGACTTTCTTCTGATTGGTTGGTGGTGAGGAAACAGGGTGATGTTGCAGAAATCATCAACCATCTGGTTCCAACCAGCCTGAGGTCTTAAGTGCTTGCGGTGTAGTCACCATTCTCCCATCCTCCACCTGGGGTTCCTGCAGAACGCCTTAAAGGTTTGTATCAGATTGTTACATATGTCCCTTGAGGAGGAACTAGGACTCTGTTTTATGGCTGAGCTATTGTTATTACTTTTCTTATTTAACTGCTTTTCCTTGGTTTCCGCATTCCGTCAATTCCCAAATTAGTACCTGTTTGTACCTGCTCTTTGGAACTCAGGGAAGGCTTAGGAGACTAAAGCCTTTTTCTACAAATAAGAAATGAGAGATACTAAGGGTCTTTGGTACCCAGCAGGGCCCCTCAGGGTCCGGCTCAGTTTCAAACCCCCCTTTCTTTAATATTCCTCAATCCTGAGGGAAACAGGGACAGGACAAGAAAAAGAATAAAGTTTTGGATAGAGAGGTTAGTCATAAACTCGCATGGGAACTTGTTCTAGGGGGACTCAGTTTCCTGTATACACACACACACACACACATATACACACATACACATATTCATACATGTGCATATCTATGTATAGCATATATTTTCCCAAAGAAATTTCCATTTATTTGCTGCAAATAAAGGAATCATTTTGTTTGTCATTCCCCTTATCATTTTATTGTTAAGGTGGGGAAAGAATTTCATGAATTATTCAAACTATCTTTTCCTGTCTGAGAAAGGTCTTGCTATTTTAGAGCAGCCTGATTTGAGACAAAGTGACAGGCCTACTTTTTGTGTGTGTTTTAAAGCTCTCAGTAGCTAATGTCTAGAAGCAAAACTGTGCACAGACATTGCAGCCTGATCCTCCCTGAAGGAAAATCCTAAATCACCAATTTCAAAAGCCTGAGCTTTGTTAATGAGGAACACTGCAATCTGCAGCCATTATGTTGTACTTTAAGCCAGATTTCCTTACAATTCAAATTACAAAGCATCAATCTCAATGCCCTGAAGACTCTTCACACTACTGCCCAGCTATTAATCATGGGAAAAAAACCCTATTTTCAACTTAATTGGCTGGAGGACAACCTATAGACATTAAAAAATGCAATTCACAACCCACTAATGAACAGCTATTCAAGAAATGCTCATGTTGGAAACACTATTTATATACATTATGAGAAATGTATAAAGCAGAATATTGCTTAATTCACATAAAATCTTTCTGCTCTTATTTGCTTGCTCTATTTTTTTCAGTTCCTATCTGCTGCTTCAGTAACTGAAAAGAACCTCCAGGCGGAAGCCATCGAAACACTCTTTAAACTCTGTATGTATCTTTATTAAACATTCCTGGCTGAATCACAAACACTGATGCTGGCTAAGTAGCCTCAGTAGAACAAGGGGGATTTTTAAGTGTTTTGTCTTTTCAACACTAATTTATTACTATTGTTATAAAGCTTTGGGGGATCAGTTATGGTTTGACCACCTAGGTAGCCAGCTTTTGTTATATTTTGTTATACCTCAAAAAGTGACTGGGCAACTATCAAGGCTTAAAATGGTAGGATCTCAGTGTGAAATAAAATTCATAGTTTACGGTAAGACAAGAAAAATTTAAACACAAAGTTTTCTTTGTCCTTTGGCCTCCTCTCTCCCCTCTCCTGTGCATCGTGTATCTGCATCAGGCGTTGACCAAACCTCCCCATCGTCAGAAATACCTGCTCAACCTTCTCCTAGCATCAATGACACAACTCCTTAAAACAGAACATTCTTTCTTGATCTTGTAAGGGGCCACAATGACACTTAGATCTGGATTGTGTAAACTGTCAACAATACGTTATTTAATGGATAGCCCTCTGTCTCAAAATACTTAAATAACTATGCCTTGATTTCTAATGGGCAGAACAGTTCTCGGAGCTTTCTGAGATTATAATCCCCTGTTTGGCTCAAATAAAATTTTCCATTTCTTTCTTAGATCAACTGATTAATATTTTGCCAACATCAGGTTCAAAAAGGACCCTGTATCAGGAAACAGAATTCTATGCAAAGAGTTTATAGATAATTTAATGACAAGATGATTTACAGGGCTGTGGGCAGCGTAAGGGATCCAAAAAGGGATGAGGAACCACCCAGGACCGACAGTAGGAGGAAGGGCAAGGGCAGAAGGCAGTGTTGTGGGTGCTGGGAGAGCTGGAGCTGTGCAGGGAGCTGCCATTTGCAGGAACACGGTTGGACCTACAGATTATCATACTAAGTGAAGTAAGTCAGACAGAGAAAGACAAATATCATATGACATCACTTATATGTGGAATCTAAAAAAAAAATGACACAGGTGAACTTATTTACAAAACAGAAACAGACTCACAGACATAGAAAACAAACTTAAGGTTACCAAAGGGGAAAGAAAGTGGGGGAGGGATAATCAGGAGTTTGAGAGTAAGAGATACATACCACTAATTATGGTTACCAGAGTGAAAGGGGTGGGGAGGGATAAACTGGGAGTTCAGGATTTGCAGATACACACTGCTACATGAAAGGAGATAAATAGTAGAGGTCCTACTGTATAGCACAAGGAACTATATTTAATATCTTATAATAACCTATATTTAAAAAGAATATGAAAAGAAATAAGTATATATGTATACATATCATTATGCTGAGTACCAGAAACTAACACGTTGTAAACTGACTACACTTCAATTAGAAATATAAAAAAAAATTAAATAAAAAAAGATACATACCATTATACATAAAATAGATAAACAACAAAGATTTACTGTTTGGCACAGGGAACTATATTCACTATCTTGTAGTAAACTATAATGAGAAAAAATCTGAAAAAATATATGGAACCGAATCAATTTACTGTACACATGATACTAACACAAT
This sequence comes from Camelus bactrianus, assembly GCF_048773025.1. Taxonomy (NCBI): domain Eukaryota; kingdom Metazoa; phylum Chordata; class Mammalia; order Artiodactyla; family Camelidae; genus Camelus; species Camelus bactrianus. The sequence goes on from NC_133545.1 coordinate 74,745,604, forward strand.
AGTGTAAATCAATTATACCTCAATTTAAAAAAAATTATCCCTAATTTCTCTTTTAGTCATGGTGAGATCAATGTTTAACACATAGTTGTTCAATAAAATACTGTAGATTGACTAATGGGGGTTCCTAAGACTAACAGGATTTCAAGATTTATATCTAGTTTTGACATTAACTCAAAGAATTTCATATGTTTAAAATTCTACCTATATTTGGTCCAAGATAAATTAAGTAAGTTAGTAGGCTGAAAGAGAAAGAAAATCTAAAAGGAGGAAAGCATGGATTTTAGAGTCAGAAAGTCCTAGATTAGGTTCACAGTTCAGACAGTTTCACTCTCACGAAATGGTGCCGTGGCAAGTGGCCTAATCCCCGACCCTCGGTTTTCCTCATCACTCTAACGTGAATAAAGAAATACCACCATTTGCCATTCTATTTTCTCCCTCCGCCCTCGTCAAGAGGCAAGAATGTAATGAATGAAGCCTAGTTTTCTAAGTGCTTCCACTTAGAGACACATAAAGGAGCCCCAGACAATTTCCAAGTCATGGTCCAAGGGACAATGAATGCATTATATCCACTGCCAGCTACACTCATCTTGAAGGTAGACACCAAAGTCTCACATTCATTCACCTGTTCAACAATGTAGGAGCTCTCCCACGGTACTGGACACGGTGCTACTGCGGGGGACGTAGAAGTGGGTAAAACAGGCATCGTCTCCACCCTCGGGGGTCATGGCTATTAGGAAAACAGACACAGTCAATCAACCCACAAACAAATATAAAATGGCTATTTTTGAGAACTGCAATGAAGGAAAAGAGGGTGTATGTGCGACAATCATGGGGAATATCATTTCTGCTGGGGGCATCTTAGGGCAATTTCTCTAGAAGTAGAGCCTGCAGTGAGGATGCTTGTGCAAGTGACTCATTGAGAGAGCGCTCTCAGGGGAGACCTGGAAGGGAGTGAGAGTAGCAGTGAGGCCAGAGGGAGAATCTGGGCAAAGATGGGGGTTCAGGAGGATTCTAACCTCAGCCTGATCCCACTGGGAGCTCTGAAGCTTAATTTCAGGACCAAATTTGTCCCATCAGAGGCAAGGGGACTGAGCTGTTTTACTCCAGTATCAATTAATAGTAGGCTAAGGTTGCCCTCTGTGGGGAGAATAACCTCCCAGGCATCTTTCAGGAAAGCAGTTCCCATCAGCCAAAGGCAATGCTCTGGAGGAAGGTGCAGGTGGGAGCAGTTAGCAGCGGCCACAGCAGTGGTCAAGGGATGTGCACCATCTGGCTATCTGGGAACAGGTGATAAAGGCAGGGCATCAATGGCATCTGATACAGAGCATTCGGGGAGGCTTTTCAGAGGGAGTGACTTTTGAGCTAGGACTTGAAAGATGAGTAAAGAGTTAGCCAAGAAAGGGACTTCCAGGCTCATGAGACAACATGTGCCTGAAGGGAAACAAGAAGGTGAGCAGCACGGAAGAACTGTGCTGTAGAGGAAAGTGGATCAACATCATTTGGGGGAGAGCCCAGATCATTTTGGATTTTATCCTAAAAAAGTGAGAAACTACTGACAGGCTTTAAGTGGAGAAGAGACATCATCTTCCTCCCAGTATTTTCATAGCTCCTTGTGAAAGAGAAATAATAAAATCGCTGTGCTTAGGCTAACTAATTCTTGGCCTTTTACTTACTGTTCGCTTTTAGAGTGGTCAGCAAATCTGACTGATGGGACACTGCTCCCAGCCCCAGGCCCATTGTTAGAGTTAGAGCTATTGATTTCCCCTTTTGTTTTACCTTACTCTGGTAATTGAAATTTACAATCATGTTTGGATTTTCAGTCATTCCCCCAGGAAAGGGGTCATGGGACGATAATCTCAGGAGAATGACCAGACCCTCTGAAGTTCATCCTGGTGCCTGATGAGACGGGCTGATAACCCTCCAGACCACCAGACAGCCCCATGACACTGGACAGACACGCCAAGATTTCGGAGGAAGCTTTACCAGAAACTTTTGTTAATTAATATCCCATTTTACGCCCCAATTTGCTTACTATATAATCACTAAGCCCCAACCCTAAGAAGGGTTCACAATGCTGAAGGCACCAGCCTGCTGTGAGTCCCCTTTGCCTGGCAAAGCAATAAAGCTGCCTCTTTTCTTCTACGCTCCAAGACCTTGTCTCTAAGTTATTCAGTTCGTCAGGGACGGAGGACGATCTTTCAGTAACACTTGGACTGCCTAGGAATGAGTGGGAAGAGGGAAATGGGAGATGCTGTGAAACCAGTTAGGAGGCTGGTTTGTAGTTGTCTGGGCTCCCAGGGATGGTGGTTTCCACTAGAGTGGAATGGGGATGGAAAGGGAAAGATGGACTCAGGAGGTATTTTGGACATAGAAACAACAGACTTTGGTAATGAATTGTCTGCGATGGGGAAAGTTTTACATCTTGATGGAAGCTCACAGTAAGCATTTTTATTTATACTATTTTCCCTTTTTGTCTATTATATGCAAAACACAGGCTTAGAGCCTGGGGTTAAGGGGTGCTTCTCTTTCCATCTATCCCTGCTAGTTGGTAGGGCACACTCAAAGAGACTGACAATAAAGCAAGGTAACAAAACAGCCACACTACAACAGCTAGCCAAACTTCTGGAGAGTAAATTGAGTGACTTTTCTACGGTGGCATAACAAGCTGACACACACTTAGGGACTTTCAACAACATACATCTATTATCACACAGGTTCAGTGGGTTAGGAGGGCGAGCATAACCTTCCTGAACTCCCTACTCCAGAGTCTCACAAGACTACACTCAACGTGTCAGTCAGGGATGGGGTGTCATCTGAGGATCAGGGTCCTCTTCCAAGGACACATGGTTGTTGGAAGAATTCATTTCCTTGCCTCCTTCTTTGAGGCCAATAGGAGACTATCTTACTACTAGACCCTTTCAAAGGGCTCACCTGGTTAGGTGAAGTCCACCCAGGACTATTTGGTTAACTTACACACAACTTTTTCGGTACTTTAATTCCCTCTGAAAAATTCCCTCACCCTTGTCATATAATGTAACCTAATCACAGGAATGAGATTCCATGGGAAGGGGGTTATATGAGGGCATGGGTCATTGAGGGTCATCTTAGAATTCTGCCTACCACACACTGAAATTAAAAAGAGATCAACAGAAAAAAAGTTTCATGTCAGCTTATGGATTTGGCAGGAATTTTTAAAAATACCTTTATTATTAAATTTCTACTTCAAGGTTAGCAATCTCTACCCAAATTTGGTGAAGTCAGCCAGAGATAAGAAGAAAGGGATGCATACAAAAGATCCAGGTAGATAGATAATCAAACTGACTTGACTGGCTTCTCCCCCTGAAAACTGAAATTACTTAATTGGCAAATCATCATTCTTGCAGTTCTTGAATCGCCTGTTCTTTTCTCAGATACCAGATAACTGAACAAATGTTGAAAATAGGTTCACTTCTTACTTCTTTAACAATCTCATACCCACATCTGAACAACAGCATCTTGCAACCCAGGTGATTTCATACTCTTGCAAATTTGTTTTGAGATCTTTATAGAAGCTTTCCCCACATTAAATTACAACCTAGACTCTGTCTTCTTCATCCTTTCTCTATGAGGCCCCTTGGACTGTCCTCCTAAAGATCTTTAGCAAGTTTAAGTCTATCCAAAAGATACCACTGGAGTCATCTAAAACAGAATATTTGTCTAGAAGGCACAGTCGGTCTTCATTACAGGAAAGACAGAGTCCCTAGCGGGGCTGGTGGAGTGACTAGAGACCAGGGGCACAACCGTCCGGTGTGAGTACAGGATCACTGAGCAGATGACCAATGGAGAACACAACGAGGAGGCAATTCATGAGTTAAGAATCCAAGAAAAATCACAGGGTGTTGAAAGATCCTCGAAATTTGGGGTCATCTAGACTAAGAGGAAGTGAGGGTGAGGAAGACAGAAAATAAAATTATGTTAGCATCATAAATGCTGGAGTTTCCTATAGAAGAGAAATGGTAGCCTGACTGGGGGTAAGTGGGAGTTTAGATCCTTTAGAAATTACTTTCCTTCTACTACCCTTGATTACTGGATTAAGTCCTGGCTAATAAACACAAATCAGAAGTTTGAAGGATGGGAAGTTGTTTGTATAAAATGCCCTACATCTTCTGCCTCTGTCCTCAAGGACAAAGCAGCTAACCTACAAGCATTACACACACAGGCACACATCCACACACGCACTCAAACTCAGTAATATCCAGAACATAGAAAAGTGCATAAGAAGGGCTTTGACATCTTAGGGGCCACAAGCTATATTCCCAGAGATTGACTGTGGCCTCTATTCCCATGACGATTATACATTCAACCTGGGGCCTCCTTCCCACTCAGTGTAACCTCCATTAAAAGGCAAAAACCAAAAGGAAATAAAGCTGAAGCACTTCAGTGAGTCCAGACTAAGCACAAAGGCTGCTGGCATCACAGCCGGATGCAGGGAGCTGCTAAAACTGTCACATTACACATCTCACAGCACACTAATCGCTCCCTCCTCATTAGGGGCCATTGTAGAAAAGGCTGGATCAGGAAAGCTTTATGAAACATGCAAAGGTTTTTTGCTCCAATTCATTTGCAGTTCCCTTTATTACCTCATTAGTTATGCTCAGATGAACAATTCTGAATTTTCCTTCCTATTTCAATTTGTATAAGAACTTCTGTGACTGGTATGTCTGTGTGTGTGTGTGTGAGTGCGTGACTGCGATACATGATGATTTGTAGTCAGAAGCAGTACTCTTCCCATACTGTTCCTCTCCCATGATACAAACATTTTTTTGGAAATGTAACCTCATGTTTTCCCTTTAATTCAACTTCTTATTTTGAGATAGTTGTAGGTTCACATACAGTTAAGAAATAATACAGAGAGCTCTCATGTACCCTTTATCTGTTTTGCCCCAGTGGTAGCATCTTTCATAACTGCAATACAATAGCACACCCAGGAAACGAACACTGATATAATTAACTGACCTTCATATTTTGCCAGTTTTACATGCATTCATTTGTGTGTATTTAATTCTATGAAATTTTATCACATGTGTAGATTAGTGTTACCATCACCATTTCAACAGAGAACAGTTCCATCACCTCAAGAATCTCTCATCCTACCCTTTTATAGCCACACTCACCCCCTTCTTCTCTCTGTCCTCCTCCCCTCCTCCCCTTAACCCTTGGCAGTCACTAATCTCTCCTCCATCTCTGTGATTTTGTCATTTCAAGACATAAATGATACGACATTTTAAGACTGGCATAATTCTCTTGAGGTCACCCACATTGTTGCATTTATCAAGAATTCATTCCTTTTTATATTTGTGAACAATGCAACTGATAAGGGCTTAGTTTCCAAAATATACAAATAGCTCATACAACTTGATAACAAAAAAGCAAACAACACAACCAGAAAAATGGGCAGAAGACCTAAGTGGACATTTTACAGACATTTCTGTGTCTTCTAAGAAGACATACAGATGGCCAACAGGCACATGAAAAGATGCTCAACATCACTAATTAGAGAAATGCAAATCAAAACTACAATGAGGTATCACCTCACACCAGTTAGAATGGCCATCATTCAAAAGTCTACAAGTCTTCACCTGGAGCAGATGTGGAGAAAAGGGAAACTTCCTACACTGTTGGTGGCAATGTAAATTGGTGAAGCCATTATGGAAAACCATATGGAGATTCCTTAAAAAATTTAAAATAGAGTTGCCATATTATCTAGCAATTCTACTCCTGGGCATAAATCTAGAAAAAACTCTAATTCAAAAAGATATATGCACCCCAATATTCATAGCAGCACCATTTACAATAGCCACGACATGGAAACAAACTCAATGTCCATTGACAGATGAATGGATAATGATGTGGTGTGCATACACACACACACACACACACACACACACACACACACACACACACACACAGGAATACTACTCAGCCATAAAAAAGAATGAAATAATGCCATTCGCAGCAGCATGGAGGGACCCAGAGATTATCATACTAAGTGATGTAAGTCAGAAAGAAAAAGACAAATACCATATGATATCCCTCATATGCGGAATCTAAAATATGATATAAATGAACTTATTTACAAAACAGAAACAAATTCACAGACATAGAAAACAAATTTATGATTACCAAAACGGAAAGGGGGTAGGGGAGGGATAACTTAGGAGTTTGGGATTAGCAGATACAAAGCACTACATATAAAATAGATAAACAAAGTCCTACTGTATAGCACAGGGAACTTTATTCACTGTTCTATAAAAACCATAATGGAATAGAATATGAAGAAAAAAAAAATATATATCTGAGTCACTGTTGTACACCAGAAATTAACACAACATTGTAAATAAACTATAGTTTCATTAAAAAAAAAGTTCACTCACAGCAAAAAAAAAAGTGACAATGAATATATGTATGTTCATGTATAACTGAAAAATTGTGATCTACACTGGAATTTGACACAACATTGTAAAATGACTATAACTCAATAAAAAATGTTAAAAAAACAAACAAACAAACAAAAAAAGAGTTCATTCCTTTTTAGTGCTGAGTAGTATTCCATAGTATGGATGCACCACAGTTGGTTTAACCACTTACCTACTGAAGGACATTTGGATTGTTTCCAGTATTTTGCTATCATGAATATAAAGTTGTTGTTAATATTCATGTAGATATTTTCACCTCTCTGGAATAAATGCCCAAGAGTACAATCACCAGGTTGTACGGTAAGCACATATTTAATTTTTTTAAACCTGTCAAACTATTTTTCAGTGTGATTGTATCACTCTGGAATTTTAGATTCCCACCAGCAATGCAGGAGAGATCTCGTTTCTTTGCATCCTCATCAGCATATGATGTTATTACTGTTTTTGACTTGAGCTATTTAATAAACATAGCATCTATTGTATCATCCCATTCTCTTAAAGAATATCCATTAACTATTCAATCAGTATAGCTATCTATCCATTCAAGCATCCATCCATTCTACCTTTCTAGTCATTTATGTGCAGAGAAAGAGGCCTGGAATGTACCCTAATGTTAATGGTGATAATTTTTGGATGGTGGGATTTGGAGTCTTTTTTAAAAAAAATGAGATATAATGGGACTGCCATGCTAAAAAGTTGCATTCTAAAAAGATCCCTTGGGCAAAAAACTATGACTGTGGGGCTGGAGCAGACTCAAGAGGAAGGAAAGGGGTGTATCAATTGGATATTGAGAGTGGAAAAAAGGAGGAGCTGAGGAGGAAATTCGGGTTTCTGGTTTGGATGTCTGGTGAATGGAGGTAACAGTGGCTATTTTGAATTGAATATACAGGAAGAGACTTAGGACAAGAGGGAAGTGCATTTTGGACAAACTGATATCAAGTTGCCAATGGGATATTCAAGCGTAGCTGTGTAGTCACTGAGTGGTTAAGTGTGCCTGCAGCTCAGGAGAAAGGCCTGGCTGGGCGGACAGCAAAGTCCTCAGGTGAAAGTGGAAATCCTCAGGGTGAGTCTGCAGTCGAAGAGGCCCAGGCCCAGGTCCAGAATCCCGGGAAACACTAACTTTTAGGGGAAAATGGTGTGGTATGTAAGGGCAAAGACTTTGGAGCCAGACAGCCTGTTATTAAAGTATCTTGACCTCGGGCAAAGTACTTTACCTCAGTTTCTACATCTGTAAAATGAGCATAAGGATGGCACCATGGAACAGTGCTTGCTAATTTTAGTTTCACTAAGAGATCTGTGAATAAAGAGCTGTCCAAGAAGGTGAAGAAGAAGGGACTATGAAGAGGAGGAAGAGCTCTTAAGATATACTGAAGAAAAAAATTTCACTGAGACTTGCCGTGTCAAATTCAGCCAATAGGACTGTAAGATAAGGTCTGTGAAGCATCCGTCTTTCAACAATTAGTGGCTTCACCAAGAACAATTTCTGTGGGATGGAATGAGCCAGACTGTAAGGTGTGAGAGAACGGGGGTCAACAGTGATACTTGCTTCCCTCCCCTCTCCGCGCGAGCACGTCTCTCCCACTGGATGCTTCCCCTAAGAACAGTGAGTTATGGATCTTATACCACTTTTTCCAAATAGTTTCTGCCACAAATGGGATAATATGTGGCACCAGGTTACCTTTGACTCCTCTACATTTGTGCGGTGCACGTCGTAGGCGACCGAAGTAACTGCTAAGTCAGGTGCTTCTTCAGACTCCCTAATCCGTGTTATTTAGGGTAAACGGCTCCCCACTTGTCCAGGTCGACTCCTTCCACAACCGCTTAGAGTGGCATCCCCGTCGTCGCCTCTAGGTGGGGCGTGCCCTCTCGTCTGCGACCTCGGGTCACGACCCCGGAAGCACATCCTTCAAACCTGCCGGAGAGGAGATGGCGGCGGCGGCGGCCGCGGTTGCGGCCGCTCGATCGCTGCTGTTGCCCGCGGCGCGGCGGCGGCTTTGGGGTTTCACCGAGAGGCTTCTGGTCGGAGGCAGTGCTGGGCGCGTGAGTTTCCCCCTACTTGTCTGGGTTGCCGCGCGGGACCAGGCCAGGCTAGGCCTTTTCTGTCTGACTCCGCGCGGCGACCCTGAGTCAACGGCGCCCGGCCCGGCCACGGACGTCGGCGCCTTACACCCCGAGCGGCGGGTCTGGGCTTCTCATCCGCGAGCCGCGGGGTATCCGGCGGTCGGGGACACTTATCTCTCGCCGGGGCTGGGCTGGCTTTGGTCACCCGCAGCGCGTGATCTGCCAGTGACGTGGTGGAATGACCCTGGTTAGCGGCCCCCTTGCCCAGTTACTCAGGACTCATTATAAAGAGTGCGTGTTGATTACTAAAATCTCAGTGGTGGCAAATTGGGGGAAATTAAGAAATGAGACGGTTACTGCCCATCCAGCCCGAGTTTTGTTTTTGCCTAAAACTGAGCGTCATGAATTCATCCTCAGCTCTACTTCCTGCGAACCCCGAGGTAGCTAAAGGAAAAGGTTGTCTTATGTGGTTTTACCCTGAGGACTCTAGCTTTCTCGAGTTTGTGGGACTTTTAACATACGTATAAAGAAGAAGAAAAACTACGGATGGGCGAATAGTCCAGAGTCAACAAATCAGTCAGCCAGAGTATATCTTGAGTATCTGTCCTTCTTCCTGCCTTTTTCTGCCTTTTTCAAAACTTTTTGCTTTTCTTGAATACTGGAAACCTTAATCATTTCTACGTTATGTATAGGTATTTTTATATTTTCCTTTCGCTTGGCTTTCCCCAACTCTGCTTGTTCCCTTTGTAGTGAATATTAAACATTTCTAGGAGAAGTATTGAAAGCAGCTTCTCCCTGGATAATAATAACTGTTCATTTTCCTTAAGGAAATGGCATGTTTTTAGGCATGTTGTCGGCTTTAGTAGAGTGGTTGGGGAATGTTCCTAACCAGGCAAAGGGGTGGATCCAGTGGAATAATGAAAGTTAAGGAGGAAAGGTACTTTATAGAAAGAATCTCGATAGATTTGGTTTTCTAATCAACATTTCATGTCAGGGTAGTGATGTGTTCTGCTTCTTCCCTTCACCTCCAATCAGTCATTATATCTTGGAGGGAACAGATTGAGAAGTACACAGGCTGCTACACAAGTTGTTCTGAATGTTCCTGAAACACGAGTAACCCGTTTGGAGAACGGACTCAGAGTGGCCTCTGAAGACTCTGGGCTCTCAACGTGCACAGTAAGTAACTTAGGCAACCAGTTTGACCCCTCATTAGGAGACAGCAAATTGTCGGTTTTCATTTAAGCTTTTCAGTTAGTTGGCAGGTGACTGAAAATAGTGGCAGTTATTTTGCCTTGACGGGCGACTCTCACTTGTGAATCTCTTCCTTGATATTTCCATACCTGGTGCATGTGTGCCTTAAGCGTCTACATCCAGTTCTTGTAGCCTCCTGTATAGTGTATTGTTATTAGTGTTGCTAGTAATGAGAGAGGTATCTTGGCTGGACTGTTCTGTGCCAGGTATTTTTTTTTTAACATATATTGTCTTATTTGATGTTTAAAATAGTTCTTTTTAGCAGGGATCACACCCATTTTACAACTGAAAAACAAATTCAGAGATGTTAAATGGTTTTGCCCAAGGTGGCACAGCTAATGCGTGACACAGCCAGTATTTGAACCTAGATTTTCTGACAGTCTCTGATGTTCTTTACTTTCCTTGCTAATTGACTGTAGTAACATGTTGGACTAGGAATCTGGGTCCTCAGTGAAGCTGGCAAGTAGGTGTCTGTAACACTCAGCAGTAGCCTGGGTGAACTAATTTCTAAATTAGTTCATAGGAAGATGCTGTCAATTTACTCAAGTCAAGAATACTTGAATGTTAAGACTGGAAAGCATTTGTCAGAAAAGGGAAGGAGAGTGACCCCTACCTCTACCCGATTCCCCCAAAAAGAAATAAAATGGTGTTTTACTTGATTGTTCATTGATGCATTCAGGTTGGGCTCTGGATTGATGCTGGAAGTCGATATGAAAATGAGAAGAATAATGGAACAGCTCACTTTCTGGAGCATATGGCTTTCAAGGCAAGTTACAAGACTTACTACTACTTAAAGAAAATGCATTTTAAAAAGTAAGTACCAAATCTCGTTCTAAAGCAAGGAGAACTACTTCAATAGTATGGCATTTTTAAATTATTATTATTTTTTAATCTTTTTTTTCAGGATAATTATCTGAAATAATTACTAATAATTGCTCTGTAGAGTTGAAACAAGGATTTTCTTTTGGGATGTGAGGGTCATCTGAAAGTATACCACTGTTTCTGAAGCCTGATATACTTTAGAAATCAGATTTGGTCCTTTATGAACATAAGCTTATGTCCTCATATTCATTGTCTGAGGTGTTTAGAATAGATGAGGATTAAAGGAAGATATAATTTTTGTTCCTCCTTTATTGCAGGGCACCAAAAAGAGATCCCAATTAGATCTGGAACTTGAGATTGAAAACATGGGTGCTCATCTCAATGCCTATACCTCCAGAGAGCAGACTGTATATTATGCCAAAGCATTCTCTAAAGATTTGCCAAGAGGTATTGTTATTATATATACGGCAGATTTGTAATTTTCACAGGAGTTCAGAAATAATTTAGTACTGTTTCCATTATGTCTGTTGAGAAAGAGTAACCCCCAGAAATGTGAAAAAATGAACTAAACTCTGGGTGAGGGGGCACCTATTTTTATTATTTTTCTCCATATTTGACAAATGATACCAAATACTTACAGGCTGAAAGACTTGTGCAAACCAGGCCCTGACACTTGATTCAGATATTACTTCCTCCAGCGTCATACCTGTGTAGTGAATCATTTTTAACTTTTTATTATTTTAATTTTACTGCCTACTGTGTTCTGGTTTGGTTTTTTCTCTATCCTGTTATCTGGATTTTTTTTTTCTTTTTCTACAAGCCAGAACAGATTTTATATCTACTAACTGCTGGGTTTTTTGTTTTGTTTTTTAAACAGAACTTACTTGCTTCTTTATAGCACTTGCACATTCTGGTTCCTCATCCTGGAGTGCACTTCTTTCTTACCTTCTTTCCTATCAATTTTATTTTTTCAAAATTTAATTTATTTAAGCTAAAAAAAAAACAAAACCCATTTTCCCAAGGGTCACTTTTAATCCTTTGATAATCACAGGTACCTTGTTTTGGGGTACCTGTCTTTTTCTTCACATGTCAACTGCTCCAGCGCTACTGGACCATCATTTATCAGTGACTTTGCTAATGGTAAGAATCTAGCTAACACTGATCAGATGGATGGGAATAGACACTGGGATTAAGTTAAGTGGGGAAAGATATTTGAGAGGACACTAATCCTCTAAGTGGTTCATTAGGGGCGTATTTTAGATTAGGATTCTTGGCTACTTTATGTAGTAACCTTATTGCTGTGTGTAGTAAATACTTGGGTGATGTGGACTCACTGTACATACCTAGATTTTTTTTTTTTATATATAGTTGATTTACAATGTTGTGTTAGTCTCTGTACAGTATAGTGATTCAGTTATACACACACACACACGTGTGTGTGTGTGTGTGTATTTTTTCATTATGGGTTACTACAAGATACTGAATATAGTTCCCTGTGCTATATAGTAGGAACTTATCTATTTTAAATATAGTAGTTAGTATCTTCAAATCCCAAACTCCCAATTTATCCCTTCTCCCTTTCCCGCTGTTAACCAGAAGTTTATTTTCTATGTGAGTCTGTTTCTGTTTTGTAAATAAGTTCATTTGTGACTTTTTTTTTTCAGATTCCACGTGTGATGTATGGCATTTGTCTTTCTCTTGGCTCACTTCACTTAGTTTGATAATCTCTAGATCCATTCATGTTGCTGCAAATACATACCTATGTGTTCTGACTAGATAACTTTCTATTTTGTAATTTTCATAGATAACAATATAGTCGTGCGTATGTAGATTTCCATGGCATTTTGGAAGTGGTTGTAGGCAGAGTAATTACAGGTGTTGTGGGGACTTCTGGCAAATTTAGGAATTTTCCCCAAGCTGTTTTATACCACAGGAGTTTATATTTTTATTTTAATTTTGTCCTTTTATGTATATCAAATATTTCTTCCCAGTTTAATCATTCAGTCAGTATTGAGTGATGGTCACTATCATGGTTTCTGATGCTAGTTTAATAAATGTTAATAGCAAAAATTAAGATTCTTAGTGTTTCTTCTTATGTTTTATTTTCAATTAGCTGTAGAAATTCTTGCTGATATAATACAGAACAGCACATTGGGAGAAGCAGAGATTGAACGTGAACGTGGAGTGATCCTTAGAGAGATGCAGGAAGTTGAAACCAATTTACAAGAAGTTGTTTTTGATTATCTTCATGCCACAGCTTATCAAAATACTGCACTGGGACGGACAATTTTGGGACCAACTGAAAATATCAAGTAGGTATAATTCTCAGATTTCTTTATGAGAAAAATTTTGAACTGTGAAAATTTCACATTCAAAAAATGTTTCAAAAATAATTTTTTACCCTTGGTAATCTGAATGAAATTGTACTTAACTACGTTTTAGCCCCACCTGACTTGCAGGTGTTTGGCTCAGCTATTTCTGCAATAAACAAGTGGTGGTATTAAATCTTTTTCTTCATATAAAAATGTTGAAATTCTTTGATACTTTTAACATATATCCTATTTCTGACAGCATTTAACTTAGGATATCTTTAAGGTCTAATTTAATATCAGGTATATTATGTGAAGATCTGTGCTTTTAAATTTCCTTTTAATATTGCTCTTCTTACTCTCACTTACAGATCTATAAATCGCAAGGACTTAGTGGATTATATAACCACACATTATAAGGGGCCAAGAATAGTACTTGCTGCTGCAGGAGGTTAGTCGATTTAAATTTCCATGACTCTTTTAAAGACAGAGTGATGTGCTTATCAGTTTGATCCTGTTGGGAGATGTCTTAAGAATTTTTATTTACAGAGCAAATTGTTTAATGTGCTGTAGAAGGGGAATGCAGAGCACTGGAACCAGACTTTTCCTCTGTGTAAAAAGTTTTAATAGGAAAACTTATGGATCCAGTACGTAAGTGTACATACGTAATGGAGTTTACTTGCAAGAAAAGGGCAAATGAGTGAAGTGGGAGATAATGACATTTGGAAGATAGTGTTCTACAGTTTGGGAATCTCTTGAGATTTTAACCTATTTCTTGAGAACCAGCTTCATCCTTGGTCAGGCATGGAATGGGCAGGTTGTTCATTCATTCCTTGATTTGTCCATTCATTTAGCAGATTCACTAATTACTGGGAAGGGGAAGTATGTAGGAGGTCATGAGAATGTTTAATGGGAATTTGAGCTTGAAAGTAGCATCAGGACAAGGCTTCTCTGGGGACATGTTTGAAGCCAGTGAATGAAAGAAAATTCATGTTAGATTCTGCTAGATTTCCTGACAGTCTGAATTTAGGCAAACAGTACATTTTATTGGTTTCTAGTTTTGTTTTTTCCTCTTTTTTTAGGGTATAAAGGGAAGATACATGGAATGTTCTTTTGTGTAAATTTAATTCTTTTCTCTTTAGAAATGACAATAAATTGAAATTCTAGTTGCCCTGGGTAGACTTTGAGCTCATTACTTGAGAATAATGGAGAAGGTGAAAATGAGGGTTAAGCATGTCAAACATGTTATTGTGGCTCTCAGCTCAGTCATGTTACCTTTGTATGGCAGACAGCGTGCTCTGAAATTCTCTTGACTTAGTAACATTATTTCTAAAATGGCTGGTCCTGACTGGGCTTCAACATTTGAAACTGCCTTGGAAATAGGAAGACTGTTAGATGATGCCTCAACTACGAAGCTGTCTGGGATGTCTCTGCCGTTGTTGGTGGCATATGGACACAGCGAGTTTTATCATAGCTCATGGGTTCATCTGGACATCACCAGAGTTGGGACATCTTACAATTAATTGATAGCCTTAGATTAATTAGTATTTTGTCTTATTGGTACATAAGTGATGATGTGTCTTATAAACTGTGGCATCTTAAATCAGTAAAATAGGCCAGATCTAGCTTCATTTAAAAAAAAATTGGGGCTCCACTGCCTTTTGGGCAGAAGTAGAGGTCATGTTGGAGCAAGGGCTGAGTATCTGGAACATCTAAGCAGGAGGGCGATTGGTGAAGGTAGCAAGACAGTGGAAGTGGTTTTCAGGTGCTGAGAACTGTGTGTTTGTTCATAGTTTTTCACTCTGCTTGTCCTCTTGTACCACCAGGGTCTTCCTATTGTTTTTGTCACCCTCTGGATTGATATCCAAGGTGGCTCCCTTACATAGTGATTATGGAAACAACATACAATCATTTACTGTCTTATTTTAGTCCACAGATTCGTTTGGAAAATATGGGTGTAAGTTGTGCTTTTATATTCCAATGGAACATCTCATTCAAAAAAAAATCTTGTGGTGATATTTAAGGCACTTGTACATGCCAAAATTCATCTTTTAAGTTGTGTAAGAATCTTTCACTGACTGAATCTGTTTGGGTCCCTCTTTGGATAGTAAGGGATATAGAATCTAATTCTTAAGTTTTGGGTGGCAAATAGTGTTTGGGTAGCTATAGATTTATTCAGAAATTTATATGAAGTTATTTTGTTCTGAATTCTGATACAAGATACGCTTCATTCTCTTTGCTGTATAGAGCCCATATTCTTTTCTACTTTAAAAGAAATTAATTGAAAAGTGACTTTTTGCCAGTTTGCATTCTAGGACTTTTACTATAATGATTTTGTATGAAAAAATGGTATTTTCAAGCTATCTTATTCTTCTCTGTGAATCCATCGGTGTGCTGACACAAACTGATATAATGAGAAAGCTGTGCAACCCTCATCCTTGAAACACCAGGGAAAAAGTATGCTGTGTGAGCTTCCTCTTCAGTGGCTCTGAGGGCAGGCAGGCCGTGTGTAACTGGTATCGCATTATACCAGCTGAGCTCGTAAACCAAAGTACTTGCAGTTTGCTGTGTGCTCTACATTGTGCTTCTACGAGATATATGAAGTATTTTCCTTCAATTTAGGAGTTTCCCATGATGAACTGCTTGAGTTAGCAAAGTTTCATTTTGGTGACTCTTTGTCCACACACCAAGGAGAAATACCAGCTCTGCCTCCCTGCAAGTTCACAGGAAGTGAGGTAGGACAAACCTCCTTAGCTAGTATTTAACCCTTTGGGTTTCTCGTGTTTTATGTATGAATGAGTGTACAAAATGTGCACGTCTAACAGAAGCAAAATATTAGAAACCAAAGGCTTAAACTGAGGACAGACTCAACTGCTTTGTACTCCTTCCTGTTCCATATATTTAACCACCTGTTTTTCTTTTCTAAGTAAGGCTTTTAAGGCCAGTATTACAATTTGGTCTTTTTGTGCTTTTTTCATTGACACTATGCCCAGCTTTCTGTTGTAAGGTATAAAAGTAATCTTTTAAAAACACCCCAGCTAAGTTCAGTAGGGGGTAGTGATTAAAGCCAGAACTTGTAGAAAATCTGCTACTTGTCAGCTGTATCTTTAAGCCTCATTAGGGATGGTGCTTATAGAGTAGTATGTGGAAGGAAGTTTGATGCTGGCAGTTGCATAGGACTGTAGCACTGGCAGTTCAGAAATAAACCTGTTATGTCAAGACTAGCTTAAGTTTAAGTAGAAAAATTCAGACTGACAAAAGAGTATTTCTGCCAGTGAAATAATGCAGTCCTTTTTGACCAGGTAATTATCTGATTGCTGTGTCTGTACTACTTCAATTGGAGATTTTTTTGGTGAAATTCTTCTACATTAGACAATACAATGTAATGAGGCATCATGTTTAAAAAACAAAAAGAGAATCATAGTGAGCATTTTAACTTTGCAATTAATGGGACTGGTGAATTTGTTTCTTGTTAAGTATGTCATACAGTGGTGATCTTACCTAGAGCTCTGTATTCTTTATCTTACCTAGATTCGAGTGAGAGATGACAAGATGCCTTTGGCACACCTTGCAATAGCTGTTGAAGCTGTTGGTTGGGCCCATCCAGATACAATCTGTCTCATGGTTGCAAACACACTGATTGGCAACTGGGATCGCTCTTTTGGAGGAGGAATGGTAAGTGATTTTAAAAGTAATTGTCCATAACAAATGAGAAGATAGGACTCTACTATGAATTTTGATTTAAAATATAAACTGATCCTGGATTGCATCTTGGGCAAGGAAAAAAATTTTTTTGATCATATTGGCAAAATTTGAGTAAGAGTAGATAAATTCATTAATAGTACTATATCAAAGTTAATATCCTAATTGTACTGAGATTAATTTCCTTGTTTTTTTCAGAAGTGCATGCTAAAAATAGGGATAAAAAGCATATCCACATCATACTGTCAAACAGTTGAAAAATATGTGAAATGATAAAGCAAAAAAAGTGGTAAAATAACAGTCGTTAAGGAATTTGAAAAAAGGGACTTTTGTACTAATTTTGTTAGCTATCCTGTACATCTGAAATTACTTTAGAATATGTATATATATACTTGTACTCAAAGATTTTGAAAAAATACATTTCTTATAAGTATCTTAGGCTTCACATGCATTATAATTTCAAGTCTTTAAGCAAACAGCCAAAAGCCCTACAAATTAGGTTGATAATACTAATGTATTATTTTAGAAGTGGGTACAGCTACTATATTAATTCAAGGATTCACTATTTTAACATTATGAATTTCTCTGGAAATGATGCATTGGGCTGCTGAAATAACTATAATTCTTGGTTTCACTGAATTTTAGCTTTATTATTGAGATATTGCTGGATAAAACTGAGATACTCAGCTTAGAGCAGTCACTATTTTCACATATTTTTTTTCTTTCTGGTAACGTGGACCTGTATGTCTACAGTTCTCTTGGACAATTTTCTTTCCCTACAGAATTTATCCAGCAAGCTGGCCCAGCTCACCTGTCATGGCAACCTCTGCCATAGCTTCCAGTCTTTCAACACTTCCTACACAGATACAGGATTATGGGGAATCTATATGGTTTGTGAACCAGCCACTGTAGCAGACATGCTGTTTGTTGTTCAGAAAGAATGGTAAGAAAATAGCTTAAATCTTGCTTAGAATTCACCTTTTAGACTAGTTCTCTTTACACTGTTGATGGTGGTTATTTTTTATGGTGGTGTTAGTTAGCATTTTATCAAAAGACTAAACCAGTAGCAGTTGTTGCCATGTTTTTAAAGATCACAGATGTTTAAACACCAACTTGAATTTTAGAAAATAACTTTAAAAGTTACCTGGCTTGGAAAGGCCATGTTACGAAAATGAATCTGAAGTTGCCATTGCTAAAAGAAAAAAATGTGGTGTTTTAGTCAAAACTAGTAAGGTACAGAGGCAGAAAAGCCCATGGCTTCTTGGAAAGCTTTTATTTAGCTCTGATCCCTTTCCTACACCATTCTTAAATGGCTTACATCTCCCTAAATCTACTCAGGGTGTTATTATCCATTTAATTATTAGGTTTAAGTTAGACTCAACTGGATTCTTTTCAGAAACCAGTGACCGACCCACTGAACTATATCCTAGCAAGTCAGATCCTAACAGATGGGGTTTGTGAATTCTCAAAATACAGCATTTCTCAAAGTATCTTTATATTCTGTCTCTGCTAACCATTTGTTTTCAAGAAATTAGCAATCCCAAGGAAATAATCAGTAATATTTTAGCTTTTGCTTAACTGTTGAGATCATTAGTAATTTCAACTTTTTACTAAATTAAAATCATAATCACTTGTACATTGTGGTATAGTACGTAGAATACAGCATCCTTTTTTTCTTTAGGCCATTAGCTCCTAAAACACATAACATTTTCAAACTACTTGACATTTGATTTTTCCAAATGATTTTTAGGATGCGACTGTGTACCAGTGTCACTGAAAGTGAAGTTGCACGAGCCAAAAATCTTCTGAAAACAAACATGTTGCTGCAGCTTGATGGTAAAAGGATAAGGACGTAAGTCCTATTTTCATTTGGTTACTCTATGTTCCAGTACTTAGTTTTCCCTTCATTTTAAAACAGGTTCCACCCCCATCTGCGAAGATATTGGTAGGCAGATGTTATGCTATAATAGAAGAATTCCCATCCCTGAGCTTGAAGCAAGAATTGATGTAAGTAGTCCTTAGACACTACTGGGTCTTGAGTGAAATGATCCATGTTACAAAAGCTGAAAATATGTATCTTGCTTTATAGCACTAAAACATTTCAGGTATAGATTATCTGTACTACCACAAAAAGCTCTGAATGCTTCTGTCTTCTCTCTCTCAGGCTATAAATGCTGAGACAATTCGAGAAGTGTGTACCAAATATATTTATGATAAGAGTCCAGCTGTTGCTGCTGTTGGTAAGCCTGGCTCCATTTCCCCTGTGCAGAAAGTTAGCTAAGTACTTTTCTTCTCTTCAGTTTTAACTGTCTTTTCTTTTAATCCTTAGGTCCCATTGAGCAGCTACCAGATTTTAACCAGATTCGCAGTAACATGTGCTGGCTTCGTGATTAAAATGCTTCTAATAAAAATATTTTGAACATATATACTTATAAGACTTACCAGAGACCTGCGAGTCCTACAAAAAAAAAAAAATGAACATATATACTAGTAAATATGAAATACTGTGTCAAACTTTGAAAGGATAAGACCACCATGTTGAATGGTAGATCTTTGTGCTCTAAAAAATTATATTGGAACAACACACTTATTCAAATTATCACTATAATTTTAAGAATGAACATTTGTACAGTATTTTCAGTTTTATTATAAAAATGCACACACAACAAAGACTGTCGTGAGTCATTTCTTGGCTCTACCTGCATTCAGCACTTGCTCTTGAGCAGCTTTCTTGGCTTTTACCATCTCCACAAGCTCCTATGAAGGGAGAAAGATGCTATTTAAACTAAGAAGTTGTCAGAATTTGTAGACATTTCTAATGTTTGGTAGAAATATACAAAACATTCAAATTGGATACATCTGTACTGAAAAGCATGATTTTTACTAACTGCTCAAGCTAGAAAATTTCTAAGGTTGGTCATTTCTTTCTAATACTGGTCCACGACTACTGTGGTATTGAGATAAGCACAAAAACGTAACTTAAAGATAATGGAATGTATGAACTAAACTATCACCTTATATCGTTTCATGCAGTCCTTCTTTGTCCTGCCAGGCACTGCTTCTGCTATTTTTTCCCATCTTTCAGGTGTATTTACTGGGTATGTTTTCAAAGCTTGTTCCAAAAGCTTCTGTTCTTCTGTTGTCCAAGGGGTGAAATCTGTGCATGGACCTGTTTAAGAAAAAATTTTACTTGAAAAATTTTATCATAGTTGATAGAAAACTGTCTTGGAACACCTTCCCAGATGAGTCTTTTGGTGCACAGGTATCTTGGTAAGTGCCCATTTGAATCTGTGATACGTAATTTTGAACAGACTTTGAGATTAGACAAACATACATACCTCTAAGTATTAATGAGGGAAAAAACTTTAGATAGCTCACATCCCAGAAAAATATCTCAGACTTTTAAGCACAAAAGGAAATACATGCCTTATATTACTGGTCTCTCACAACCTAAGGTTATACTCACCAGATTTTAAAAAATCAGTTTTAAATTATACAGTTGGACTGTTGGATTCAAAAACACAATCACGAGTCATTTAAAATTTCTGATAAATCTAGTTCCATATAGGATAGGGAAAAGAGCTACTTCCCAGTTACAAAACTTTTAGCTGGATGAGACCCTGCAAAGCATTCTTGTTTTACACTGGAAGAAATAAGTCTAACAAAAAAGCCAAGTGTCTAAGGTTTTAAAATACTCTATAGGGAAGATGAGATCAGATTCCATGTTCCAATGTGGCATTGTCATCACATCCAGTAAAACCTTGCAGAACCTAAGCTATGCACCTCTACTAAACCAAACCTTTTATGTTTGACAGAACACCATATACACATATCAGAAACAAACATTATCAGAAACACATATTCCTTCCTAAGGATGTAAGTAGTACACGTTAAAAGAAATTAAAAAGCTGATTTGGTTACTCTCAGTGAGTGGACTACTGACAGCTTAGTTAAATATTTCAGACCACGCAGTAACGGCTCAGTGGCACCTTTCCTGCCAGTAGTCAGACCACCACCTGAAGTTGTATCCTGTGAGAGGGCAGAGTGAAGCCTGGAAATCTAAGTTACTTCCCAATTAAAAACACACTAACACATACAGTAAACAAGTTAAAAAATAACACACCTCAAAACAAGGCAGAGAACTTGTATTTGAAGACAGATTAGAAGCTTTTTCTGAAGTCAGCTTTTAAATTCCAGGAAGCCCTTAGTGCAATTTCCTTTTATTGGTCTGAAGCCCCATTTAACACCATACAATTCATTCATTTTCTCTCTCTTGGAAAAAAGATGGAACTGACATGTAATTATATCTGTTCTCCAATTATTTCACAATATCAAAAGGAATGAAACGTGAAGTAAGTTTCTATGAGAAATTGCTATTCCAAAAAATGGTGCCAGCTTGCTGTTTCCTGGTACAATTGAAGGGAGAAGGGCCTGTTCATTAAATTCATGAAAGGTAAAGGTGTCAGGCCTGGCACCATACCACTGCCAATCATTCCTGCCCCAACAGGGTCACCGTCTCCCAGAGAGACAGCTGGCTGCGGCACAGCCGTCGGTGCCTGCCTCCAGTGTGGAAACAAGTCCCACAAGAAAGGGCTGAGGGTACATACTGCAGTAATACCTGAACGTGGCTGAGTCTTGTGGAGAGCATAAGGGAGCAGGAGAACTACCCTTGAGAAGTGCTCTCCAGGTGTTCTGAAACTCTACTTTGTTACTTTTCTTTCTTAAAAGAGCCAAAAATAATGCCCAGCCTAGACAAAAGTCACCCATCCCTGATTTTGCAATCTGCAAATGCAGAATAACTTTTTTCTCTTTATAGAGCATTCTAAGTCTCTTCTAATATTTTCAAATTGGAAATTTGGGATAATACACCAGACTAAGAATACAGGAAAAGTGGGACTTAAGAAGACAGGAACAGGTTATCATGAAGAGTCAAGACCAGTAGTTAATCCCAAACATACATTTGGCCCTGTCATCTGGAAAGCACATCCAAGACTAGCTGAGTTTAAGGGAGAAAGAATTGGAGGTTCACAAACGCATAAAGTGAAAGAGAACTTTTTGAAACTTTTGTCAGCAACTCAAGGAAAAAAAAGGTCACATCCCAAACACATATATATATATATATATATATATATATATGAACAAAAATTCCACACATATCCATAATGCTCACTGATATTTTAATTTTTGAAATAATTTCAAAAGAATATAAAGAATCTGTATATTCTACCCAGATTCCCCAAATGTGAACATTTTCTCATACTTGCTTATTCTTCTCTATGTATATATACAGACACAATTTGTTCTAAACCATGTAAACATGATGCTCCTTTGCTTTTAAATCAGTATGTTTTTCCTTAAAAACAAGGGCATATTCTTATATACAGTGTATTTTTCAAAGTCAGGAAATTAACTTTGGTTAAAAAAAACCTATTATCTAGTTTATAGGCTTTATTCAAATTTCAACTGTCCCAATATCCTTTAATACTGATTAGGAAAATCTGGTGACCAAAACAAATAGTCCCCGCCCCCGTCTTATGAAATCTGAAACAGAAGAACTGCAATTCTCAGTGGAGGTGAAGTAAATCTGACTGTCCTGAAGATGCCTGCTTTACACTTACAGTCTCCTAAACACTATTTCCCAATCGTTCTGAATGTAGACCCTAGATCTTATATATCCTCACATAGTATAGATACATGGCCAGCATTTTCTAGTCATAGAAAAACAAACTTTCATTACCTTCAAATCGTTCTGAAGGTGTTGCATTGTCTGCTTGAGACACCACTCCATGTTCTTTTTTAAATTTATCAAAAGCCTTTTTGTTTATGTCATCTTTTTGATGAGGGTCTGAGAAATCAAAACATTTTAATATAATACAGATCATCTCATTTAGTCTCATTAAACTGCAAAGATTATTTTTAAAATACATATTCAAGGTAGCTAAGAAACTGACTTGACAAAACTAACTTACCAAGTTTTTGAAGACTCTTTGCTTTGCCAATAACATCTTTGGCGGTTCTCTTAACTCCAGAAGAAGAATGTATGTTCATGTAATTAGCAATAACTTCCCATCTAGAGCAAATGACACAATAATGGGGGGTGGGGTGGAATAAACCAACAGAAAGGTTAGCTATAACATCTATAAAATTAGTTCTAAGTTGGTGGTCTAATTACTACTACTGCCTGGACTATGGTTTTTGTTTTTCATATGTTTAAATCAACTGTTTATAACCTTATTTTTAAGTCTGTACAAAACCTTACATATTTCTGTGTAAAAATCAACAAATAAAATCACACATTTGTGTATACTGCTATTTGGACACAAACTTAAGGAGGTAAGTCATTCTGAAAACAGAGCCTTAGTTTCCTCATCTGTACAATGAGGAAAACTGGATCTCTAAGGCTTCTGAGTTCTCAGACTGTGCAGTAAGCTCCAGTTTGAGGTAGAAAACAATGAAGGAGGACTAAGACTGAAAGAGAAACTACAGAACACAAAATCTAGTCCCTAGTATAAACCATGAGGGAATAAGCCAGCATGACAGTCAAGGTTTAGATCTCATGGTCCTTAATTTCCGAGACACTGATGACATCCTGCTGTGTGCATGGGTACACAACGTATGTTGGTGTACGCTGATAAGACTAGCAGTGCAAAATGCACTCCATTTTTCACACTTTCCAACGTGGCACAGAATTTAGAGTCAGACCTATCTCTGCAAGTTTCTGCTGTAACCAGTGCTACCTGGATGCTTGTCTGCGTTATCCCGAGGCTCCAGTATGTGTTGAAGAAATGTTTCACTAAAACCAGTACCTTGAATTTGTTCCAGCAGGGAAGAGGTTCACAGCTTTAATGAGTAATTGCAGATCATCTTCTGACCAATGTTTACTGCCATTTCCACCTCCACCAGTTGATTTCTCTGCATTCTTAGATGCTTGTCGCATACGAGCCTCAGCTTCCTCTTTCTCTTTTCTAATTTGCTCATTTATTTCTTCTATCTACACAAATACCACAGGTAAGTCAAGGACGTAAAGCATTTTGCTACCCTACACTCCCTTTATGGATAGGGCTCTGGTTCTCCACCATCTACCTCATCTGGACAAGGACCTACACTCCTCCCAGGCCAACCCCAAAACCAGAAATCAGCTTTTTCACTTGGGCTTTTCCTTACTCTTCTGCTTGAGGAACCAAGAACCATCCTTGGCCTGACCTACCCTGTGTTCCTATCATGTGATTTGTATCTGCCTTGGACACTACTTGTCAAGTCTATAGTCAGTGGGTTATTCACCCACAAAAGGCCGTTTAAAAGCTCATACCTACTCTTTCGCAGTTTAGGTGACTTATTCTCTACAAAAAGGTTAAAAGCACAGCAAAGTGGCCTGTTTTATCTTTAAGTTCTATCCTTTACAGTCACTTTCAGTGGGGGAAAAAAACCTTTACTTGACGCTGTTGCTTCGGTCAGATGCTATCCTGGAGTCACCTGACTCATTTCCCCACTTCAATCCCTAAGAACCAGTCACCAAGTCCCAAAGATTTCAATGATTCCCATCATCACTCATGGTCCAAGTCTTTCCAGTGAGATTCTTATACTAGTCATTTTTACCTATCCAATGCACCCTGCCTGCAAATTCCAGATAACAGTACAATGTTAACCCTGTGCTACTCAAAGGTCTGCCATAATGGAAACTAGTCATCATGGTATTAAAAACCTGCTAATTGGGCTCTACTCTTCCTAACCAACTTCATCTCCCGCTTCTCCCCGTAACTTTCTACTCCTACCTGTATTTTATGGTTCATGCTGTTTCTGATCTTCATTTTAACACTGTCCTTCCTTCAAAACTGGCTCAAACCCTTCACTGAGCCTTCCCCTGCCGCTCCCACCTGGTGTTGGCACTTCCTGTCTAACCTATAGCATTGACTGGGGGCCCTCCATCTTTGGTCCTTAGGCACTTTCTCTTTAGATAACTATTCCTGAACTCTTCTGTGGCAGCAATAGCATTAGGTATTTCTCCAGATCACCTGGGCACAGTGATTTATATAGTAGGTACTAACACTTGTTGCACTGAATTGAATTTCTGGGCCTGTTTCCTCATCTGTTAAATAAAAGGTGTAGACTAGACAGAATAAAAATCTCTTCTGGTTCTAAATGTTATCTTACAAAAATTGCTCAAGGAAAAGCCAACAGTTATTTTTTTCCAACGATCACTTTGAAAAAACTATGATTAAGGTGCTAGACACCACAAATCAAACTATGTATGGTAACAACAATATACAAATAAATCCAATTTAAATGAACACAAGTAGAAATGAGACGTTCTTTGCCCTTGGAGTGCCTTGCTTGTTAGACGGGGAAGTACTGAGGAGAAAGCCTAGCTCCCGCAGCTGGAAGTGCTAAGTGCTAAATGCCGTCAGAAGTGACGTGTTCTTCAATTACCTGTTTTTCCAGAGCAGCCTTTCCTACTTCTTTTGTAGATGATGTGAGTGTTTCATTCAAGCACTGCAAGCTTAAAGGAAGAAAAAGGAATGAGACTTTATCCTAAGCCCAAGAGGAGACTTCATCAGCAGCTATATAGTCATACCTTGCTAGTTCAAGCCGATCACAAAGTTTTTCCACTTCTTCCATCATTTTAACACGTTCTGCCTCATTATCAGAAAAGTGATTCCAGGTCTAGAAGTATAAACACAAACACTTTCATCTTGTATCTGCTGGCACTCAAGAATACACCCATAAACACAATTATAAATTGAGGTGAATGTACTGGTCTTCTGACCACCACCAACCATATTCCCAGGGCACCGCCCAGGGCTCTCCCTGGCCAGCCAGCAGTAACAAGACATTACCAAATGGGTGGAAGAGCGAAACAGAAACAAGGTGATGGTGCAGAAGACCTTTGGATTTTATAAAAGGATGACTCCTTATAGAACCCTACAGAATCAAGAAATTCTGTATAAAGACAAGTTAAAATCCCTTTGTTAGGCTGCCTGTTCTATCTAGTATGTGTCAAACTATAAAATTTACTGGAGATTTTAAATGTGAAATTAAAGAAAAAGATAGTGTGCTAAGGAATAGGAAGTATTAGTTAAAAACTGTCAACTAAAGATTAGGCTTAGAATGGAACATCGTGATGTACCTGGATGGACAAGAACTGGAAAGTATTTCTCATGCTTTCTTAAGCTGCTGCTGACACTTAGATCTCCCAGTCTTCACTTTTCTTTGTTTCCATAATCCATGCAATCTGGCGCTAAGGTTCCAATGCTTCTTTCACTGTTGACACTTTCCCAGGCTTCCAAAAGCATTACTGATTTTCTTCCTACCTGTCCAGGTCACTCCCATCAGTACCTTAAGTACTGGTGTGGCGAGGGTCCCATCTCCATCCTCCTTACTCTCTTCCTGGGGGATCTCATCTACTTACATGGTTCCTAGCGCCAACGAGATGTGGGTGACTGTGATGATCCCACTCCTTAACTCCAGACTTACACACCAAAATCACCTACTTCATTCGAGTGTCTCAATGTGCTCAATATGACCTAAAGTGAAATCAATTTTCCCAAGTCTTTTCCTCTTTGTTTTCTATTTCATTGAATAATACCATGCAAGTAATCCATGCAGGAAGCCAGGAGATGTATTAACCCTTACTCCTCCTCTTCTACCTCCAACATACAATCAATACCCAAAAGGCAGCAGCCTATCCTACCTCCGTAATACAGGTTCATTCTACCTACTTTCTTCAATTCCCACCATATCTACTAGCTCAAGACCTATGCTCTCATCTGGATTATGGCAAAAGACCCTTCTTTGTCTCTAGTGTTCTCTCAGCATCCTGAACAAAACTGACTCAGGATCAGATTTAAACTAGCAAGGCATACAGTGTCCTTCAAGAACTGGCCCTCCTTACCTCTTCAGCTGCCTCTGGCTCATTAAACCTCACTTTTCCAGATCTCTGCACTCTCTCAGCGATCCTTGATCTTTCTCATCTTTAATCCTGGACACATACTGCTTCACCTGCCTAAATCCTACTAGAGCCACAAAGCCTTCCTTGAACACATTTTTGGTACCTTCCCGTCCTAGTTCTCATCTTAAAGTCTTTCCATTGCCTGTTTACTTGTCATTCTCCATCATTAACCAGTGTATTCCTTGAAGGCAAGCACTGTCGTCATTATACCCAGATCGATTATAACTGCTTGGCTCACAGCAAGTGCTCATCTAAATATTTGATGAATGAATAAATGAACTTATGCTGGAAAGGAACAATAAAGTTATCAAAGGCCAGCACTTTTACTCTCATTTACACACCATCTCTAAAAATTATTCAGGTTTTTGACTCCCTAACTGACCTTTCTGAGTTTTTGATTCAGTTTTCATTATGCCAAATGTAACAAGTACTACATGTGAACGATCTCATTTAACCTTCACAACTCTAGTACTAGGTATTATTTCCACTACTGTATAGGTGAGAAAATTGACGCACAAATGGGTTGCAGTAACCTCCTGAGGACCATAGCCAGGACACGGGAAGTGGAGAATGACTTCAAATCTGGGCAGCTAGCCCTGAGCCCATACTCTCAAACCACTATGATATACTGCATTCTTTTCAAAATAATTTTCTAGGTGAAACGTGAGGGAAATATTTCATCTTTTTCCTATTTAGATTTTCCTCTTACCAAAAGCCTGAAGAGATATTCTGTGCTTGTATTTTTATGAAAACTTTTTCAAAGCCTGCTGATGGGGCAGGTTAATTTCAATTCTATTTACTGAAAATTTAGGATGGCATATATTAGAATATACATACGAGTATCTAGAGCCTCTGGACAGCCACATGACAGAGAAGCTTTCTATAAACAGTAAGTATTTACATACTTGCTGAATTTGACTACAATGGTATAGCACACAATACTTTGTGGCAATCTCTACTGCAGCTTGGAATTCCATTAATTTATTCATTCAATGCTATTTGATATGGAGCAGTACTAGCCTCTAACTTTACCAGTTTAAAATGTAAAACCATCTCTTGGACAAAGCTACATTTGAAAACTCTTGGGGTTTTTTAAACAATATTTTTTAGTGAAAACTGTATTTGAATGCAAACAACCAGTACTCAACCAAATGATACACCTTTATTTAGTTAAAAATGAAAGTTTTTAGATCCTTAAAAACCCAAGTTTAACTTCTAAAAGAACTTTTTCTAAGATAAAAATTAATTTTACATCATTAAGGAAGCAATAAGCCCAAATCAAACTGTGGCACATTCTCAGTACAAATGATCTGATTTCTCCAACAAAGAGAGGTGGCGGGGGAAGTGGGGGAGATGGTGATGGAAGGGGGCCTGCAAAAGACACAGTTAGGAGATACACAATCAAAGCCTTTGTGTTGATCTTATTCAGACCCTAATTTGAATAAACTAACTATAAGAAGATGCTGCTGACATAATCAAGGAGACTAAATATGGAATAAGTCTTAGAATAGTAAGCAACTCTTCTTTAGGTTTGAAAATGGCAAGATGGTTTAAAAAAAAGTTGCACAATGAATAAGCACGTGTAAAATTTTTAAAAAGTGAATTAAAAAACATTTATGTTGAGATAAAATGTGTACCATAATTTAACTATATTTCCATAATATAGAAATATTTTGCACCCTAATCAGCAACTTGATTTACTTGTATGTAGTGCCTGTTCACAGTCTGACGTACCTTGCATGAGTTTCGAAGTTTTTGCCTTTCCTTCTTAATGGCTTTTTTCTGGATGTCTTTTTCCTTCTTTGCCAATAAGGCTTGTTGTCTAACTTCCTCTTCTTCCTTCTCTTTTGCTAACCGAGCAGCTTCTAATTCAGCTTGCCTTTGCTTTAATAACAGGGGATAAAGTCATTTTAGTAAGAAAATTAGAATTCCTAAAAGCTCTATAATCTTATTCAAAAAATACAATCTTTTAATAACACATTAAAATAAAGATAAACATCAACTTATCAAAGACTGAAGGCTGAACTGGAAAAAGCAGATGGTAAAGTTCTAAAAAATTTTATTAGAGAAGTAAAATAGACATATTAGAAATAAGAACAGTATTAAAGAAATTTACATGACATCGTGTTTTTGCTCAATAAGAATTTGCTGGTAAGGAAGATCCTTCCATCAATTGTACCAAAAGTCATGATTCATTCATAGCAGCACCTAATTCTCTACTGCCAGATTACAGTATTTAAAACACATTTGAAGATTGAAGATTTTTATGAACATTTGAAGTCCAACTTCATCAAATGTCATCTTACTTTTTCTTTAGCTTCTTGCTCCTTTCGTTTTGCCTCAGCTTTTGCTTTCTTTTCTGCTTCTTTCTTGGCTTTTTCTTCTTCTTTAAACTTTTTTATCCTTGGATCACAGCTATATGCATTATCTATCAGAAAAAAAAGGTAATCTCTTGAATTTATGACATTTAATTAATAAATGTTAAAAACCATCAATTATACTTACCAACTAATGTCCTTATTCTGTTCATTTCTTCTTTTTTCCTTTGTGCCCTAGTTGCTCTGTTTTGCTTTTCAATCCACCTCCTTTCGTCACGACTACAAAATAGAAAATATTGGAAACAAACTATTATTTATAGATGGTATGGAAGGAAAATACAATACTTTATAAATTTATATGCAAATTATGTCTGAAAGGTTAAAGTGCTGTGTCATTATTAACGTTAGTTAAAGGGTAATAGTATCTAGTATTAATTTTGGTTAATTTTTGGTAACATTCATGTCAAAAGAATTTCCCTACACACACAGGGAAAATGAAAAATAAAACTTGTTAGGCAACTAGAAGATAAAATATTTGCTGAACTGAGGTCTTTTTGACAATTATATTCCGTAGCAATTTCTTAGGTATATTGTAACCAACTACTGATACATTGCCACCTAGCTTAACTTGTGAGATGGGATCTCAAAATGTCAAAAAATTCATTTAAAACAGATACACAAAGAGAAAACGCAAAAGAATATATGTAGTATTTTTTACATCATCACAAATACCAAAGAACCAAATAAATATCTTCCTTTATTAACTATTCATATACATACCATTCTGCTTTTTCTTTTTCTTCTTCATCTAAATAAGAAAATTCTCTCCAAGAATCAAAATTATACCTAATATAAACAGAAACAGAATCAAGCCAAAACAAATGAAAAAACATCTTCCTTTTATTTATTTTTTAACAGAGGTACTGCAGATTGAACCCAGGACCTCGTGCATGGTAACCACGCACTCTACCACTAAGCTATATCCACCCCTCAAAAATCTTCCTTTTAAAATTAAGTTAAATGCATATAATTTTAAGAAATACTAATGACAAGTGGATGAGTTTAATACATCCCTCCCCTCTCTTTTGTTATTGAACTAACACTACATTCTTTTTTTTTCTTTTTAAAAATTATGTTGTATTTGGTATGAAAGTCTAAAATACTCATCTCATCCCTAAATCAAAATCCCACTTTCCTGTTATCTCTTCATAATATTAGGCTTCTCTCTTGACTGGGACTTGTTACAAGTTTCCCCTGCCTTCACCTCCATTAGTCTGTCAAGTCTTAAGGTAACCTAGTAGTGGTTACGTTATCTGGTTTGTACTCTCTGAAGGTAAAAGCAACTACAACTGACAGAGCTGAATTCTGTCACTTTTATTTTATAGTGATTTTGTTTTCATATTTACCAAATACTCAATAGGAAAATATAGCACATATAGTATAAAAATGGTCACTGAATATTGTGTTTCTTAAAAATTAATGATGTAGTTATAGAGATAATACTATCTTCCTCCTCATGTACTCAAGTACTTTAAAAGATAGCTCAATGAAAACTTATTTTTTATTGACTTCAAGTGACTCAATTTTTATCTTTTACTACTATAATGTGCTTGATATCTAGAAATCAAATTAATAGAAAACAGACTGAAAAAGCAATTATAAAAGCCTAAATATTATATGGGAGATAATACAGCTTTACGTGAAAACCTTTTTGATTTCTGAACAGAGTGCTTTTGTTCAGTGAAGGTTCTGAGATTTCTCCCATTCCTCAATTAATTTATAACAGTCAAACAAGTACTTACTGAATACTTATCCTCTTGAAAAATGAAAACATCCTAGAAACAATGTATTCACTTACCAGAAAGAATAAAATGCATCTACATCTTCAAATGATGAATTCATATCACCAAGCTTGGGAACATTCTTTTTATTTGACCACCTGATATATAAAAAAAAAGAAAGAAAAAAAAACTCAAAAACATTTCGTATAAAAGTTCAACAAGCTAATTTACTAAAAACAACAATAGTTTTTACTGATACCCTGCAATCTCCCTCCCCCACATCCTCTATGACAAAGAGATGGAGCTGAGAGATCAGCAGTGGTGCTGAGCAATGTAGAAGCAGTAAGAGAAGAGGGCAAGGGGAGATGGGGGTGCAGGAAAAAAACAATGCAACAGTGTTCTAATCACTAGGTTGTTATGGATTCTGTAAATTACAGGGTTGTAGCAGCTGCCAGGCTGGCCAGGAAAAATAGGTTCTAGCCTCCCTTTTCAAGCTCACTTACTCCTGATCCTAAACAGGCAGGACAGAAGTGACCTGTAGGCCTAGCCTTTTAAAAAAATATTAATACTCACAGAGGGAATAGATTTCCACCCCTTCATCGCCACCACCTTTCCCCTAACAGTCAGACTTGTAGGTTCAGCACTTCGCCCACCATCTGGGAAAGGATCCCAAGACTGCCACTGACCCATTTTTTTTTTTAATTTATGAAACCATTCCACAAAAAAATATAATACATCATTTTTTTTTTTTACCACCTTCAGCACTATTACAAAACAGATGTGAGAAAGGGTGGAGGAAATATTAAGCTGCATCAAACCACTAATCAAAGCACTTCTCAAACTTAGCTGCCCATTGGAATCATCTGGGAGCATTAAAAACCCCATGGGCATTCCAAACTAATTACATTAAAATCACAATTTACTACCAAAAATAAAAATCACAATTTAATCACAATCTCCCCAGATAGAACCCAGGCGTCAGGAACCGTTCAAGCTCTCCAGGTGATTATTTGCAGCCAGAACGCACTCTAAGGAAAGGTTCCAATGCAGATGAAACCAAAAAGTGTAGATTACTGGTACATGCTATTTAATAACTGATTTTAATGAAATAAATTACACATGCTTTCTTTTTTACATATGCACTCTACCACTAAGCTGTACCCTCCCCCTAAACTTAAATATAAATCATCCTTTGTCAGAGAACTTTATGAAAACCAGATGCTCGAAAACAGAACAAAAGCTTTCCTCTGTGACAATGGCCCAAATGGAGCAGTGTACCCATCAACAGCAAAGGAGAAGAACGGGACATCACTGTCACCTAAGTATCAGCATCCCACTACCTAAAATCAACTGCTCTTCTTTCCATCAAAGGAAACTGAAAAGAAAAACATCCCATGAGTTGAAAAGGAGTTTCACTAAAGAAAGGTAGAACTTCCGTGTAGAGAGCAAAATAAATGAGTGCAGTAAGTTCACCAGAGGAGCTCAGTATTGGAGAGGAGAAGGAAGAAAACAAAACTATTTTCAAAGGAAAAAAAACAGAAATCTGGAGGTAAAGAAGCAAGATTATGATCACAGGGGGATGCCTTAACTCACCTGGAATTCCTTTCAAACACTGGGGAAAACACTTCGAAGAAATTGTCCTTTGCTTCACTTTTAGAAGGAACTGAGTTATCAAAAGTAGGATCTACACTGTTAAATGCTCGTCTTTTCACTGGATCAGATAACATTTCATAAGCTGAGGAAAAAAAAAATCATTAGATCACATCACCACAACTCTACTTTCTTCCTTAAAAAAGGTTATTTTTCATATTAAAAATTTTGTGTGCTTGTGGGGAGGGGAGGACTTAGGTAATGACAGCTCTAGCACTACTGGATACAATCGAACTTAAGAACTCCTATTTAAATACCTTTTCTGGAATGCGAATAACCAAACAATAAACACTCAACCCGTAAGAAAGCACTCTTAGGAAAAAGAAAAGTAACTGTTAGATCCCAAGGCCGTCAAAGATCAAAGGATCTTCAGCATCCTGAGCACTGTGTGAGAATGGGCCAATAAAGACTAAGTTGTAAAATCATATTTAAGGAAACATTTAGAAATGGTGGCTACCTCTACAAGTTTGCTTAATGAGGATATGGCAAAGTAAACAGCCACATGCCGCTGTGGGTCCCTTACTATGGCATAATCAACTTCTTGATGTAAACAAGCAAAACATCTGCAGGACAGTTTAGTCCCACAAAGTGTCTGAAATGGAAGAAGATCTTAGTATTCGCATCATTAAACATAACACTTCTATGAGAATTAACTCTAGGATGAGCTTCTCTTAACAATCACCGGGGGATCTTGTTAAAATGCAGATTTTGATTCAGAGGGTCTGGGGCAGGGCCTGAGCTGCTGCATTTCTGACAAGCTGCCAGGCACTGCTGATGCTGCCAGTAGGGAGAACCTCACTTTGTGCAGTGAGGCTCTGGGGAAGGTTACCAGAAACAACCAGATGTTAACTAAAGATGTTGTAAAATGTTATGGTATACACGAACTATAGCATACACAGGAAACCCAATCCCAGCAATTAATAAATAATCTTCACTATTAGAAAGTTCTGACTCTAAAGCATTTTCTTACCTTTAGTTATGCATGTGAAGTAGTCATTATCTCCTTCTTTTATTGGTTCACCAGCTGCTTTCCGTTTGTCTGGGTGATGTTTTAAAACCATTGCTTTATCTGCAAAATGAAACAGATTTAGATAATTTATCCCCTTAGGTGTCAAAACTAAAAATAAAGGTAAGATAAATAGAACCATTTCTAAAGGTGAAATATTAATTTAAAAATATTTTCTCCAGTGGTGGCTATAGCTCAGTGGTACAGTGCATGCCTACCATGCATGAGGCCCTGGGTTCATTCCCCACTACTTCCATTAAATAAATAAGTAAATAAACAAACAAACAAATAAATAAACCTAATTACCCTCCCCCACCAGAAAAAAAAATTCAAAAAGTATTTTCTCCTATGGTAAAATATATGCTTATTAAATGTAGAAATTACCCAGAAACTGAAATAATTATTTTAAGAATTGGCTGAAGTGTCAGTACCCAAAGACAATTACTATTAACACTTTGGTGTATTTCCACACAGATTTTTTTCCCCTTAAGCATATGTTTTTTAAAATGCAGGTATACTCATACTATATATACCAATTTAAAATACGATTTTTTTCAATTTAACATTATAGCACTTCCATTTTCCATGCTGTTGCAAACTCTTCAAAAAATTTAATGACGATTTAGTGCAGTATTTCATGTACATTTATCATAATTTATTTAACTACTCCTCCACTGCTGGATATTTAGACTGTTTCCAATTTTTCACTATTGTAAGTAATCTTAATGTGAAACTTTCTGTAGAGAAAGAAATTTTTCCAAATTTAGGGCTCTTTCTTCTTAGTATATATTTACAGAAGTGAAATTATTGAGTAAAAATGTAGGAACAACTCGTTTTCTAATAAAAGTTTTACCACTGCATATCCCCATGTGAACATTCTTTCCACTACAACCTCACCAGCACTGGATCTAATTATTTAAAACATGATTCACTGGTGTGCAACAATTTTTTTTTTTTTGCTGTTTGTTTCTATTTTTCATCCTTTATTTATGGAGGAAAGAGAAGCTTAGTTTTTCTTCTTAGTTGATGTGAATCATTTTACAATGAATAATGGCTAGCTGTTAACATCCACTGAGTATTTACTATGGGCCAGCACTATTTATCTGTGAATCTTCTCAACAACTCTATGTGGAAAGTACTATTATCTTCTCCATTTTACAGATGAGGAAAATGAGGCACAGAGAGGTGAAGGTACCGTAGCTACTGCAACCTGTCCAAAGTCCTGGGCAAGTGAGGCTCCAGTCCAGGCAGCCTGACTCCCGAGCCTGCGCTTGCCTGCTGCCTCTTCTAAGTCCGGCATGTTTGATGCTAGTGCTTTTCCCAACTGCTGTGATTAAACTTGTGCTTTTTAAAAAAGTCAGTCTTTTAATTTATACTTACTGATTATTTCCCTTATAATTTATTCCAGTATTTATAAATGTAGAAGGCCCTTCATTTTCCAAAAGTTCGATATATGTTTCTATTTTAATATTTTCTATGATTAGAACTGAAAAGCTTAGTTACGTTTTCAAAGTCTTAGTATCATTTAATAATCCTTCCCTTCTCCACTAATTTGTGGTGTCTGCTTTATCACAGTACATTATACCAGGGTCTGTCTCTGGTTACCTATTCTTGCCCCAGGATTATCATTAAAATGATTATAACTTTCTAATGTATTTGATGGTAACTTCCAAAAACTGTGTACTATTTTTGTGTATTTTTCTTGCATCTGGCTACTTGACTTAACTCTCTTTTGGTTTTTAAGGAGATCTTACATTACCTACAAACAATGTACTTCTTTCCTTCTACGTTATCTCTCATTTAGTATCTTAATTTCATTGACCCAAACTCCCAAACAGCATAAAAGTAATGGGCAGGTAAATTTCGCTCATGGGTTTTAATAGTAGTATCACTAATGTCACACAGATAAAATACTTATTCAAGTAGGAAATGAATTAACTGCATCCTTTTCTTTATTTTTTTAAAGCAAATTTTTTTTACTTTTTCTTTTTTTCCTTTTTTCTTTTCTTTTTTTTTGGGGGGTTGGGAGAAGGAGGTAATTGGTTTGTTTACTTATTTTTAGAGGAGGTACTGGGGATTGAACCCAGGACCTTGTACATGCTAGGCATGCACTCTACCGCTTGAGCTATATCCTCCCCCAACTGCATTTCTTTTCAAAGATCTATTTATCAAAAAGGAATGTACATTAAATTGTATACATATGTATGTTCACTACCTACTTAGGATATCACATTGGTATAATATTACACAAACTATAGATTTAGCTATGTTGATGTATTTCCTAAGAGAAATCTTGTTCATGGACAATATTCTTTTAACACACTGTTAAATTCAACTTGCTATTATTTTAACTGTTTTTGTTTTTTTTTTGATACTACATTCATGAGTGGTATTGGTAGTTTTTTTTAAGCTCTTTTTGCCAGGTTTTAAAATTTTAATTAAATTAAGTTTCAGAGTAGTTTTAGGTTCACAGCAAAACTGAGCGGATGGTTGAGGGGTGGGGGGTAATTCAGTGGTAAAGCACACACTTGGTGTGCACGAGGTCCTGGATTCAATCCCCAGAGCCTCTGCTAAAGAGAAAAAAATAAATAAATAAAATTAAAAAGATTTTCTTAAAAAAAAAATTGAGAGGATGGGTAAGAGATTTCCTATATACCCTCTGCCCCTCATACATGCACAGCCTCCCCTCCTTGCCCCTCATTAGCAATACCCCCCACAACAGTCCATTTATTACAACTGATGGACACACAGTGACACATCTTAATCACCCAAAGGCCACAGTCTTCATTATGGTTCACTCTTAGTAGGATACATTCTATCGGTTTGGATAAATATATAATGACCTGTATCCATTCTTATAATAGCATGTGCTCTACCATACCCTTCCCCCAGCACGAGAACTTTCAATTCCTTTAACATTTGAAAAAATTCATCTAGGCCTAAAGTACTTTTACAAGGTAATTCTTGGTAACTCCTTAAATGTTTTCAATTTCCAAAAAGGCAATTTTATCAAAATTTTCAAATTCATTGCATTTAATAGTGGT
The DNA here is from genome assembly GCF_048773025.1 of Camelus bactrianus. Lineage (NCBI taxonomy): Eukaryota > Metazoa > Chordata > Mammalia > Artiodactyla > Camelidae > Camelus > Camelus bactrianus. The sequence continues at coordinate 74,781,949 of NC_133545.1, forward strand.
CTCAATTAAAAATATCCTTCTGGTATCATTTTCATCCTCTATATTTCAGTATGTTTTTCTTCTTATGAATCCATTTTTAGATACTGTTTTATCTCTTCTATTTTTTCTTCCATCTTCCTCAGTGCTCTTCTTTTAAACATTTGAATTGAATGCCTATTTTATTTTTCCCCCTTTTGAAAAAAGTAACATAATAATTCAAGGCAATGAACTTACCCTTTTTCTAGTCAACTCCCACCCCCTACCACCTGGGGCAACTTCATTCTGATTTCCTTCACCATAGATTATGTTTGCATGTTCTTGATGTTCATGTAAGTGGAATCATACAGTGTGTCTTTGTATCTGACTTATTTTGCTCAACATAATGGTTTGAGATTCACCATCATTCCTGCATGTATCAGTAATTTGTTTTTTAACTGCTGAGTACTATTACATTGTATGAATATACAGCAGGTTGCTTATCCATCATCCTGTGGGTGAATGCCTGGGCGGTTTCCAGTTTTTGGATATTGTGAATAAGGCTGCTATGAATATTTTTGTACCAATCTTTTTATGAACATATTTAGTGATTTCTACATATATTGCAAGGGTTCAGAAACTGTGACAAGTACATTTTTGGGTTTTTTTGAGCTCTAAGATTTTCCTTACAATCAAGTGTGTTATCAGTTTCTCCAATAACACTCAAGAAGAGGCTTTCACCTCCTAGCTGGTTTAAACAGAAAAGGAATTTATTGACGGTTATCAGGCAGCTCGCAGGATCTCCATGAGAGTCAGATTATCAAGCTTGGAAGCTAAGTAGCCAGGAACAATAAGGACATCATGCCGGACAGTTCAGAGGTGTGACGACTCCACCACTGTTGGGCACTGCAGGAACGGAGCACAGGCTATCCCAAATATTTCATAGTAACTATAAATGGAGTATAGCCTTTAAAAATTGTGAATCATCATATTAAAGAACCCTTGTAACTCATATAATAGTGTACATCAACTATACTTCAATTAAAAATAAATAAATAAAATGTAAAAAAAAAAAAAACCTGTTTTATGTGTTTGTAACAGAATGCAAGAACTAGAGGGGTCTCAAGTGTTATGAGACTTAAATTATTACTAGGTTTCTTTGTGCTAATAATTATAAATTTGCAAATAATAACTTTGCATTTTTACCTTTGGACTAGATTTCAGAAAGCAGTAAGTAGCAACTGTCTATTTTACAGTGACAGGAAAGAGAATAACAGTCTTCCAGATAAATACTGAGAATATTCAACAAGGTGGCAGAGAGTCAATCATAATTCCACTTAATGGTAATAATCTGTATTCTGGGATTGCAAAACTTTTGACAACAGAATATTCGAGAATTTCTATTATTCCAATAAAACAAAATGGACTTAACAGAAGCAAATGAATGTTTCTTTTACAATTTATTATATTTTTTTTATATTTAGAGAAATAATCCCTTCACCTTAAACACCATTTCCATAACCCTAAATCGTTTCTAATTCTTCCACAAATTTACATGTGTCAAGACATATTTGGTATTTGTTTGCTATCCTTTCATACAGTAAGACTTTGCAAATATTTTCTCAGGGCAAATGAATTTTCCTGGCAATTATACTGCAACAACTATTCATAGGCATTAATATATGCTCAGTCTAGAGCCATGCCAGCTTTTTAAGGAATCCAATAATAGGTCTTAAATAATCTCATAAATTCCCTCACTTTTTTAAAAAATATTTCCTGTGGTTTTCCTACATACAAGCATTAATGAGAAAATTGTGAGTTTAATCTACTCTACTCCAGATCAACTAGTATTTTCCAGCACAAGGTAGGTCTCATTCAGTCATCTTCCTCCAGTACAATTTTTCTCTTCTTGACTGACCCTGGTTCCCTACTTCTTTTTCCAGATGGCCATAATCTTACCTCCTCTGAACTTAATATCCAGCCTTTAGAGTAGAGGGCAGAACACTGTCCTAATATCAAACATGAAAGACTAATCACCTTCACCTCTTTCATGAAACTTGACTAATCAGGTGAACCGAGAATTATGTCCACAGGCTTGCAAAGGACAGGACAGTTCAGAGCATGAAGGGGATGGTGTTTCATTAGGCCTATGTATGCTGGGTTGCCAACAATTCCTGCCCCCATCCCAGATTTTTAACCTTGTCAATGAAAAGAACAATGAAGCATCAGATAACTCTCTTGGGCACAAAAGACAGGGAAGTATCAAAATGGTGAGACCTAAGATCACAAAAGAACATTGAAAAACCTAAGTAACAAGACAGCTTCCACTAAGTACAGCTGGCCACACTTCTAAAGGGAGATGAAAAATTATATTTTAAAAGCTTGCCACTGGAAGAATGTTCTTTACCCTGTCACAAACACACACCCCCACCACCGATTTCTTGTCCCTAGTGACAAACTCCATTCAGGAGACTGTGGTTACACTTATCCCACGTATCACAAGCTAAATCTAGAATGATGGTTAGACCATGATCCTGCATATCTTTTCAAGATAACATTTCCTACACTAGATATTTGATTATTTCAAAACAAGTACTTACGAGCTGCTTTAATCTGTCTTTGCGTAGCTTTGTATCTTACATGGCTGAGTCCAAGCACTGCATAATGATCTTGGTTCTGACAAAGACACAAAAGGGAGTCAAATTTGAAATGAAGCAATATACCCTTATCCCTTATGCCGGCACCCTAAAACAGCTGTTTCCCAAAGTGAGACTCTCATAATAGGAGTCTAATGAGATGTTTTGTATAAAATGGGTTCTGAGGTCCTGGAAGTTTGGGAAATGTGGACCACTCTATATAGCCTTCTTGATAATTTCTATGCACAGAAGCCAAAAAAAGCACTGAGAAGTCCTGCAGTTTAAAAAAAAAAAAAGAAAAAAAAAAAAAAAGCAGACAGAGATCTATAAAATCCGGCATTTTTCAGACTTACTTGATCAAAGAATTCATTTTCTTCCTAATACCTATCAATATCTTATGGCCATCCTTAAATCAAGGTACAGCCAGGAAGATTTCAGAACCAAGGGGAGCATAACAGTAGCCCTAGTAGGTTGGGCCAGTGGCAACGACAGGACAATGTGGAGCACAGAAGGAAGGTTAGATGGAAATTTTGAGAAACTGAGGGATGAGGCCTCTCTAGATAGAAAGTAATGCTTTCATTTCTGCTTTGGTTAATATCCTTGCAAATTTAAAAGCTGAGGTAGCACTTCAGTGAAGGCTCCTTACAGAATTCAAATGGTTTATCTAGTATTGGAGGATGAGTGGGCAGAAGGGGAGCTGAGGGCATGAAACATGGGAGAAAAGAGTCAAACAGGGCTGACTGGTTTTCCTTTCAATTCAGGAAGGCAAGCTCCACGTGCAGGGGCTCCTTCACGATGCCTGGCAACCACAGTTTGTTCCAGCTGGTTTGCTTTTCTACTCCCTAAGATTATTATTACCTGTCTCTGTCCTCAAGTGTTTCCTTGGATCTCACAGACCCTTCTCCACCCTCTCATCAAAGGCTTTGCCTTCTGCCTAATGAAAAAATTTAAATTATCCTACTCAGATTCCAGCATCTTTTCCCTTTCCTTCACTATCGAGAAAGCCTGCCCTACCAAGACAGACTACTCCAGCCCTCCTCTTGGTTCTGAGTGCTATCTTCTCTGTCTCCTCAAATATTAGTACCTTTCAGTTGTCTCCTAAATTTCAACTGAATTATTGTCATCAGTATAAAAAGATGCTGGTATCTTTCATCTTTAAGACCCTTCCATGACCCCTCTTCCATTTCTTTTTTTTTTTTTTAACTTTTAGGCTGTACATTTATTTCATTCGACAAACCTCCCTCTTTTCTGTTTTTTTTTTTAAATTTATTTTTTCATTTCTTTCTTGAAAAAGTCACCCACACAACATTTTTACCCTCTCTCACATTCATCTTTCAAACTACTCCTATCTGGTTCTGCTCTGCCCACTCCCACCCCACGGGCTATAAAGCTGCTCTCTTCAGTATCTATTTCCGGCTGCCACATCCAAGCTCACCCAGCTGCCTTCACTCGACTTCAACACCCAGTGGCAGTACAGCTGACTCTTTTCTTGAAACATTATCTTCCTTTAGTGTCTATGAATCCACTGTTTTCCTCCCACCTTCCAGTAGCTTTTTTCAGCCATTTTGACTGGCTTCTAGATGACCTGCAAAGCTTGGTGCTGGGGTATCTTTCTGTCTCTCTCTATATTTTGGTCCCAGGTAACGTGATCCAATGCCAGAGCTGGAAGATGGCAAGGGCCCTGTAAATGCTCCCAACTCCCCAGCTCACTGTAGACCTCTGAGCTCCAGATGCACAGCCCTCTCTACCCTCCTGGCCTGTCACTTTCTACATTGGTCACCCCTTTCCAAATATCAGACCGGTGTTTCAGTTCACTAAAGAGGCTATAGTCTCTGCCGGGCACATTTTTCCTCACTCTTCATGTGGTTGCCATCTCTCATCCTTCAGTCTCAACTCAAATGTCATCACTTTGCTTAAAAGGGACAACATTCTCTCCCCACCTCCGCTCCTTTTTTTGGTCCCCTCTAAAGTACTGATAAATTGTCAGTGCTTCAAACTCTTTAATGGCTTTCCCCTGACTCCTCCTCCTCATCCCTCCCTCATTCACTCTGCTCCAGCCCCTTGCCTTCTTTTTGGATCCTGGCACATTATCTCAACTTCTTTCTGCCTCTGCAGCAACGCTGCCTGGAACACCATTTCCTCTGATGAATCTTTTCTAAAATTAGCTTAGAAACTTTCGATGACTTTTTACTGCTCTGAAAATAAAATGAGTTCCTCCCTTGGTCTGGCATAAAAAAGAACACCACAGAGTTTCATCTTGAGTCTGTTTCAGTCTAATTTCTCACACCATCCCTTAGATGGGCTACTCCACTCCTCACTAAGCCCCAAGGAGGCAGTGCATATTCCTTTATTCCTTCATATCTTTGCACATCTAATTCTGTCCAGAACACTTTTTCTCCCTTCTCTGCTTCACAAATTGCCATGCAACCTTTTAAGACCAGCTCAGATGTTGCCTTTTCTGTGACCCCTTTCTGGTTGCCTCTGGATATAGTATCCTATGGTCAACAAACAGGTGCTCAATTATGATTATTTTTGTTGATGCACCTTAAAACATAGTTTAATAACTGAAAACTCATGGGAAAATGGCCTATGTCTAACAAAGCATCTCACTGAACAAGATTTGGAAAATACCTTCCAGTCTTTGGGATCAAGTGTTTTCAGCATGGGAAACTCTTCTAGCTGCAATTCTTCATCTTCCGATTCCTCTGATAACTCTTTCTTATCCTCCAGTTCCTGAAAAGAGGCAGAAGCATTTCTGTTTCTCCTCTTAACAAAAGCTTCAAACCATCTTCCCACAGGTTCAACTTGACAGAGTGTTGAGGCTGTGATTGAAAGCGTTAAGAGAGGCTTCAATGTATTGCATGGAATAAATCTGTTCCAAGGCAGTAAATAAGACTGAAACAGTGACAGCAGCAGAATACAATTTTAAAACCATCAACTGAGAAAACAATTGCAGTAGTCCTGTTAACATGAGGGTTATCAATAAATAATCATTTCCTAGTATTTAGAGTATTCAATCAACCTCTTCCAGTTATCTGACAAAACAAGACATTCAGCAATGTCAACAGTAAATCAATGCTTTTCTGGGGCTATGAGAGGAAGAAGAGGAACAGGGAGAAATGTTGCAAACTGCTTTCCTTTTAGACTAACAATTGTAAGTAAGCAATTAATAATTATAAACTGTCATAAAGAGCTAGCCTCATCCAAAAAACCTTCTAAAAACATCTTAATTTTTAAAACCTGACTTTAAATAGCTTTCAAAATTTTAAGAATTCACTCGCAGTGTTTTTTTCTGGAAGACAATTTTCAAGTAGCTAACAGGGATTTACCATTGAAGCTGTGATATAGTGGAACAGCTCTGCATCTGAAATCAGCTCTGGAATTCAGTGTAGATCTAACAATCAGCAATGTGAAATGAGTCAGAGGTGTCTTCAGCTGTAAAACGGGAACAATTCCTATTCTATCTGGTTCCTTGGAAGATTGAATGACAAAGCATGAAAGCACTCTGAAAGTCACAAATTGTTAAACAAAAGTAGGGCTTTATCATTATTCCTGGAAGTGGGGATAAGTCACTACACATTTGTATATTAGCAGTTCAGAAAAGATAACTGGCGTCAGGAAAACAGTGAACGTCTTAATTTTAATTTCATATTTCAAATGAAAGCAAAAAGCTTTACTCTCTCTGGTAATAACTGGAAGACGTCTTCCCTTGCACTTAATGGCCACAACTTTTCTAAAAATAACTGACTTTTCATGCTTTGAATTGTTTGGAAAATTAAGATTTCCTCTACCATACACAGGAGAGGATTCAAACACTATGTTCAAGAAGTACTACGGGTGTAGCGTGGGTGTGGCTTTTAAGAACATTGCCTTTCAAGCCTTTTCCTCTATTTGTGAGATTACAGAAACTTCTGTAAGCACGAACACATGTGTCCTAAAATAAGTTGAAAATCACATTTAACAAGCGTCTGTACACTTGGCTATGGTAATTAATGAAATCATTGAAACTGGAGACTCTTTAAATTTATAATACCACGACTGTCTTGGGCAATAAATCTAAGAACCTACAGTAGCAGGACAAGTTTCACTTTAAAAAAAAATTGAAGATGGTTGACTTACATAGGACAAGTTTCACTTGAACACTGCCTTGAAAAGTCCGTCCACATAGGTCTTACTACCAGCATAGACAATGGTCTTCCCATACTGAACATGAGGGGCACTGTCTGGCTTGGGACATTTAAAAATGTCAGAGCAAACGTAGAGAGGGAGCGAGGTGTTTAACAGAACACCAGCAGTAAAGCTTTGTACGCTCCCCGGCACGTGGGAAGCTGGCCGTGGGCACTCTCTTGCAGGAGGCAAGGAGATGCTTATAGGAACCTTCTTAGGGTACTGGAGGGTTCGGTCCAGAACTGCTCCGCCAAATTCATGAGTCAGCAGCCACGAGACTAGGAAGAAACCACCGGGGCAGAAGAAAGACGCCCCCACCTTTTTCCTTCCAGTCTGGGGAAGGATTTCTGTGTAGCAGGGAGCAAGAAAGCACTCGTGACGGCCCCACACTCTGTGAGCTAGCTGCCAGGAGCAAGGGTTGAAAGGTTTCGGGTCGCCGAGGTGGAGGACCGAGGCAGGGGCGGCTGAGGCTAGACGGAGCCGGGGTTGAGTGGGCACGTACCAGAGGTCAGAGCGTGGGTGATGGCGGTGCTCTGGCCGTCCGCAGCGCTTGGCAGGAGCAGCATGATGGCGCCGGGGCCAGCCCCGGGGGCGCAGCGGTTCGCGTCCCAAGCGGAGGACGCTTAGAGCCGCTTCCAGCTCTACCTTCCCGTCCGAGCCTCGCGCCTTGGCTCTACGAAGCCCAGGAACCGGCGCATGGAGACGACCAATTACTTCCGGGATGAATCTTTCGTGGTGCGTAGGCCAATTCCACCCCCACCCACCCCCGCCAACGTGTGCGGCAGCCTAGGTCCTCTACTGACTCAGATCCGGCTGGGAACTGAGACCCACAAATGAAGGGTTCCTACACTTATCAGTTCCCTCGTAAAAAGGATTCTTTTCCTCTTCCAGGTGTAGTACGTAGAACATGATTTTCTAAAGCAGTTCCCACTACATTATTTTTAAGTTACTACTACTTTATTAGTCTGAATCTAACCCCTGATTTTTGCAGTAGCTGTATTTGTATAAATAAAAAAAAGGAAAAGATGTGTGCGACTTTGCATTGAGAAAAACTGTTACAGTCTATACATTTATGGAGAATTCTGTACACATACCTGTAATGCGTTTGTGTTTACCTAAATAAGCTAACGTCTGTTTTGCTATTACTAACTTACCTGTGCTATCTCATTTAATCTTCGTAACATTTGGAGGAGAAACCCCTCTCTAGTGTTAGATTCTAATCCAAGGCCAGCAATCTTTTCACCCTGCTCTAGCAGCGTGAAGTTTTCTTTCAAGATATTCTCCGTTATAGGACTCTGGGACTTAACTGTTTAATGTTTAATTGTTTGGTAAAATCAATTATACTTCTGCTAAAATTGGACTGAGGTCAAAAGTCAAGAATTAGCAAAAGGAAACCAGGGGGTAAAGAGTCCCACCACCCAGTATTTGGACTAGGTTGGGCCAAAGAGAAGACTTGATTGATGGGCCACTCGTCAGCAAAGAGAACCAGAAATCAGCAAATTATTCTCTAGGAATTACATTTTCACTGTTAAATACATTGAATTAGCCTGTGTATCTTTTGCATGGCAAAACTGCTCCTTTAAAACGACTTTTCAAAAACTAAGCTAATCATCTCCCGTAAACCTCCTGACCCCTCTCTTTATTAATGCAACCACTGTTAAAACAGACCCTAAGGCTCAAGGTAACCTGACTCCACTTTCTTAATATTAATAGCTTTCTCTCACAACTAGCCCATCCATTTTCTCCATCACCTTTAAGGGCATGAAAACTTTTTTTTTTTTTAAATTGTGGTAAAATACACATAACATAAAATCCTCATCTTAACCATTTTTAAGTGAGCAGTTTAGCAGCGTTAAGTACATTCACTTTTTTGTGCAACCAATTTCTAGAACTCTTCATCTTGCAAAACTGAAACTGATACCCATTAAACAATTTCCCATTTCCACTCCCCCCAGTCCCTAGCTATCATCATTCTACTTTCTATCTCTGTGAATTTGACTATAGGTACTTCATATAAATAGAGTCATACAGTATGTCTTTTAGTGACTTACTCAGAATGTCCTCACAATTGTAGTATGTGCCAGAATTTCTTTCCTTTTTAAGGCTGAAAATATTCCATTGCATGTACATTTTATTTATCCATTCATCTGTTGAATGGGTTGATTCCACCTTTTGTCTATTGTTAACAATGCTGCTATGAACATGGAAGTACAGATACCTCTTTGAGACTCTGCTTTCAATTCTTTTCTGTATATACCCAGAACTGGAATGCTGGGTCATTTGAAAATTGTTTAATTTTTTTAGGTACTGCCATACTATTCTCCATAGTGGTTATACCATTTTACATTCCCATCAGAAGTACCCAAGGTTTCCATTTTCTGCACATCCTCACCAACTTCTTCTTCTTTATTTTTGATAGTAGCTGTTCTGATGGGTTATGAGGTGGTATCTCATGGTTTTGATTTGCATTTTCTCCGGGACCAGTGATGTTGAGCATCTTTTCATGTGTTCGTTCGCCATTTGTATAACTTCTTTGGAGAGCTGTCAATCCAAGTACATTATCCATTAAAAATAAAGAAGTTTTTTTTTTTCTTGTTACTGAGTTTTAGTTCTTTATATATTCTGGATATTAACCCCTTATCAGATACATGACTTACAAATATTTTCTCCCATTCTGTAGGTTGCTTTTTCACTCTGTTGACTGTGCACAGATGGGTGAGCCTTTTTAAAAAATTTCTCAATTCTACAATTGTCTCCTAACTGGTCTCTTCTGTTACTCATCTCCCAAATTCGTTTCTTTCAAAACCTGCTCTTTTCCCCTGACTTCCCTGTGTCTGAGGATAGTACCACTCTTTGGCAGCAGGCTCAAACACTGAAACCACTATCTCCTCGTCCCTTGTTAACGTCAAATTAAGAACCGACTCCTGTTTACCTTCATCCTATTTGTAAATCTAGCCACTACTCACGGCGTATCTAATATGCCAGGTACTTTACAAACACTGTTATTCAATTCCTCCACAATGCCGAGGTTACGGGGAAATTACAACACAGAGAATAAAGAAGTTACCCACGAGTACAGAGTAAATGACTAAAGCAGGATTTAAACTCAGCAACCTGAGCCTGAGTTGGTCGTGAAACCTGTTGCTCAGGGAACTCGCCATGGTGAGAGGCCCAGGTAGACCGATCGACTTTCCTTTCCAGCAGGGAATTCTTCCTAGTCCCCTAACTTCGATCCGCCGCCGGTGGTGTCCTCCAGAGCGCTCTTCCGCCTGGTGCGGCTGTGAAAGGGCCCGCGAAGTCCGCTTCACTTCCGGTGAGGAAGGGAAAAGGGCGGGCACCACCGGAAGCCAGGAAGGTGCTGTGTAATCACCCGGGAGCCAAGGGGCTTGGATCTCCTAAAATGCCGGATTACCTCGGTGCGGATCAGCGGAAAACCAAAGAAGATGAAAAGGACGACAAACCCATCCGAGGTCAGTTGACGTAGGCCGGGGCTCCGGGCCGGGGCAGGACCAGTCTTGGCCCCCAGGGTTGGAGGGGTGGACGGGGAGGAGCTGGATTCCAGCTCTGGGCTTTGTTGCTTTTGTGCCGCTAGTGATTTAGGCTTGGGAGGCAGCCGGTTAACCTGCCTGTCTTCTCCGTCTCCCGTTTCCAGCTCCAGTTCTGTTTTCATTTCCTCTTAATCGAAACTTTTATTCGCATTCATCTCCCAGGCCTTGAAGAAGTCACGCACACCGCTTGGCCTTGCAGGCCTTGAAAACTTCCACACCTGGAGGTGCTTGGTTACCTGGATCCTCTTTACTGCCTTTCCTCCCCCTCAAGTGACAGCCTGCTGCTATCATCCTGTAGCCAGGAACTTGAGACATAATTAAAAAAATTTTTTTTTTAATCTAAGTGTGGCTGATGTACAACGTTACCTTCAGGTGTACAGCAAAGTGATTCAGTTATACGTGCACACACACACATACATATATATACACTTATATTTTCATTCTTTTCCATTATAGCTTATTAAAAGAAATTGAATATAGTTTCCTGTGCTATACAGTAGGTTCTTGTTTATCTATTTTATATGTAGTAATGTGTGTCTGTTAATCCCCGGTTTTTTTAAAATTCCTTTGACTGGATAATGCATTTACATGGTTCAAGACCCAAAAGACAGAAAAAGGTAAGTTGAAAATGTCTCATCTTTGAGTCCAGCCACCTCTCATCCACGGAGGCAACTGATGCTGCCATTTTGCTCTTCTAGACATTTTCTGTGTACATAACAAGCAGATTTGCTTATATAGTCCTTTTTTCTTTTTTTCTTTTTTAACATAAATTAACATGTGTATGTCTTGGTTTTTTAAAAATCTTAATGGCTTAGGGATAAGCTCATACGGTTATATAAAGAGGCAGTGTTGTCTGTATAATATCCCAAATTATTGGGTGTTCAATAATGTGTGTAATTAATCATTGTTAATGGACATTTCGTTTTCTTTCAATCTGTTGGCCATTGTAGAGCAATGAATAACCTTGTTAATATAATTTTTGCCACATGTACAAACACAAGCTGTAGGGTAGATTTTTTAAATGAAGTTGTAATTTTTATAGACAGTGTCCGGTTACTCTCCTTAGGGAGTATACTACTTGACACTTTTACCCACAGTTCATGAGATACGCATACCACATTTATATATGATTTCTTCCCAGTAGCCCCATTTGTAGTCTCATCTTTATGCTATTCTCTTTTGCTACTTATAGGCTATTTTTAAACATTATTATGGTGGTTTTCTTCTTGTCTTTTTCTCTTTCCCTCCTAAACAACTTCAACCTCTCCTATCACCCTTTCTTAATTTCCACCCACCCCTCAAAGACAGAGCATTTCCTCTCCTTTCAACTCACACACTTTTTCCTTGAAAGAGGTACTCAGTTATCTAGTGAAAAACTGAGTCACAGAGATTTAACATTTCATCTGTGTATTTCTCTAGGTAAGTTATCATTCTATAAACATATTAAGTTTATCCCTTGAATGACAGTTATGACTAATGTGTGTAGTTTATGTGCTTTTTCATAGCTTACTTGATCTTTATAGCAACACTAAGGGTAAAATTAATTTTCTCCGACGAGAAGACTGATGCTCAGAGAAATTAAATGATTTTTCCAAGGTTACTTAGCAAATGTATGACCTTGCTGGGACTAGTGCTCAGGTCATTTTGATTCTCAAAGTCTTTTCTTTGGGTTCCCTATGCTTATTGTATCATATCATATCACTTTGAAGGTGTGTTATGCACTTTTTTTTTAATCCACCGTCACCCAGCTAGGTAAAATTTCTCTGAGTCCAGAAACTATTTGATGGTTGTATTTATATCATTATAACTTTGCACAGTTTTTCTCACTGAATTAATACCATTTGAATTGAACAGAAAAAAATTGTTGGCTCTAGTTTCTTTTGTTTGAATTTCACATATTATCTCTCTTCTTTTAGCTCTGGATGAGGGGGATATTGCCTTGCTGAAAACTTACGTAAGTTGTTCCAGGGTCCACAAAATATAGGTGTTTTGTGTTGAAATAAGGACGTTTGTTGGGATTGTCCTTCCAAAATAGTTAGAAGAGACTGTCTAGCAGTTTATTCTAATCTTCATGAAAAAAGTTATCTATTTACAGTTTCTGCCTTGGACAGACAGTAAATATTCAGCATGTCTAAGCTTATTGAAGTGTGATACTGTATTGAAAGATACTTAAAATAATTTAAACAAATACTTCCTCTATTTAAAGTGTGTGAAAATGAATTAGATCTGAAATGGCAAGTTTTAATGCATAGAAATGAGCCTGCATTTTAGATAATTTCAGGCATGATTTTCATTTGTTATTGTGCATAATGGTGTGTTGCCTGTTTGGGGGACTATATTGGTTCAGGAATAGTTCTGAAATGATATACTCCCTCTCTCTACTTTAACTTTCTACAAGCTTTAGGACAGTAACAGCTATTATGAATGTAACTGTTAAAGTTTTTGTCTATAGTTTAATAAATTGTTGCTATCCTTATGCTCTAATTAAACTGACCTTTATCTCTTAGGGTCAGAGCACTTACTCTAGGCAGATCAAACAGGTTGAAGATGACATTCAGCAACTTCTCAAGAAAATTAATGAGCTCACTGGTATATATATTTTATTCCTGTTTCCTCTCTTTATATGTAATGGTTTAATTATTTCAAAGGAGTTGAAATTCAAATGTTACTTTTTCATGAATCATAGATTTAAAAAAATTTATCCTTCCTAAGTGTTAAGAAATTGGATCCCATTTAATAATCACTTTCACTATCTTGTATAAGCAATTTTAATGCTTAAGCAATTAAAAAACACCATCATCCTTTAAGCAAATGTTTCTGTTGGTCAAAGCCAAGTTCAGTAGACCCTTAATAAACAAGTCAGAATTTCTTCTTTTTTATATTTTTATTTTTTATTATTTTTTGTGAAGGGGAGGTAATTAGGTTTATTTATTTTATTATTTCTTAGTGGAGGTGTCGGGGATTGAACCTAGGACCTCATGCATGCTAAGCAGGCACTCTTAGCTATAGCACTGAGCTATACACCCCCTCCAGAATTTCTTCTTGACTAAAAATATGATCTCACATGGTATTGCTTGATGTAAGTGGGCTATGGCCTAAAAATTGGAACATTTTCTTCTTGGGAACTTGAGTGGTGAAATTTTATAGTAGTTTCCCTGCACAAAAAACTGGGGTCATCCCCTCAGGACATCTGGCAGTGTCTGGAGACATTCTTCATCCTCATAACTTGAGGGGAGGTAGTGCTAGTGATCTAGTGGCTGGAGGTAAAGGTTGCTGCTCACCATCCTGTAATGCACAGGACACCCTCCCCCGTAACAAATTATTCAATCCAAAATGTTATTAGTGCTGAGGTTGAGAAAGCTTGCTTTAGCATGCTGCATTACATTTGAGTGAATTTTTTAATCTTTATGTAGGTATCAAAGAGTCTGACACTGGCCTGGCCCCGCCAGCACTCTGGGATTTGGCTGCCGATAAGCAAACACTCCAGAGTGAACAGCCTTTGCAGGTTGCAAGGTATGCATAGTGCTCTGTGCAAATTTATTTTTATCTGTACTGTTAGGTACTTTTTAAAGTCTCCAGTAAAATGCAATAGTTCATAAAGAATTTGTATGCCATGTTCCAAGTAAATAAAAGCTTTCCACAAAAGGATGTAGGGTTAACATTATATCTTAAACAATTATTAAAGAAACAGGTAAAGCCATAATCATATAAAAGATTCAAATGATACAGGAAGGTACAGAACAAAATGTGAAGACCTCCCTTCCCACCCTGCTGTCCTGCTGCCCTTTCCTCAGACATAACTACTGAGAATAGTTTGAGAATAGTTTGGTCCTCTTAATCCTCCTGTGCATCTTCATGTATATATTTGCTTGCAAAGAAACATATCCTGTTTTCTTTTTAGATATCACTACATATTTTGGAAATCTTATACTGTCTTTGATACAGGTGTACCATGAGTTTCTCTTTTTGTTCACTTACACCCTAATTAGGTGGCCCATAATCTCTGGTAGCTTCCTGAAAGAGGGTCTTTTGGGAGGTACTTTTTTGAGACCATGTATGTCTGGAGATATTTTGACTGATAGAAGGTTCTTCAGAATTTTGAAGGCATGATTACATTGTCCTCTGCCTCCTGGTGGTGTTAGTTTGAAGCTAGTCTGAAAATTGTGATTCCCAGTATGTGTGACCTGTTTTCCCTCTGAAAGTTGTAGAGTCTCCTCTAGTTCTCACTGTTCTGAAATTTCATGGCTGTGTGCCTTGGTGTTGGTCTGTTTTCATCTATGGTTCCAGGCTCTCATGTTCATCAGTGTGGCAGATTTTCTTGAAACTCTTTATTTATTAATAATGTTTTTCTATTTTCTTGGTCCTCTATTCTGGACTTCTATTACTGGGATATTGGATCTCCTGGATGGCCCCTCTAATATGCTAATCTTTCTTTCCTGCTTTTCTTTGTCTTTTTGTGTGTGGGTGTATGTGAGATTTTCTTAACTTTGGAGTCCATCTATTGATTCCCACCCTACCACCCCCATTTCTTAAATTTTTAGTTTCCAAGAGCTTTTCTTTCTTTTAATGTATATGTTTTGTTTGAATGTTCTCATATCATGGTTGTAGTATGTTCTCTCTAAGGAAGTTAAGGCTAGCTGGGTTTCTGCTTCCTCTAAGATGCTTTTTTCCTCTTTGCTTGCTTGGTGTCTGTCTTTTATGCTAGATGTCTGGTCATCTTACTTTGGGCTTTGGTTTTAGTGGGAGCCCAAAACACTAATAGAAGCCCTGGATTCAATAGTGAGGCATGTCGACCCTCAGCTTCACTGTAGCTTATATTGAATGTTCGAATTTGGGAGCGCTCAGTGTCAGTATCTTTAGATCTTTTCACTTGGACCATCATTTTTCCCAGAGGTGTTGTCTTTAGTCTCCTGTGTCTCCAATCTCCAATATTTTGGAAGGACAGTGGAGATAGGGTGCTAGGGAGTTTCAGCAACAGGTTCACGTATGTTTAATCATCATTCCCCTCACTCCTCATTTTCAGTGAAGTTACCACCACCCTATTCCTTGCCCCAGCATTTCTGGATACCTTTTGTTTTCCTCTCCAGAATATTTTCATCACCCCCAAGAGAAACCCCATACCCATTAGCAGTCTCTATTCCCCTCTCACTGGCTGCTGGCAACCACTAACCTACTTTCTGTCTCTGTGGATTTGCCTATCCTGGACATTTCAGATAAATGGAATCACACAATATATGCCTGGCTTCTTTAGCTTAGCATAATGTTTTAAGGTTTACCCATGTTATAGCTTGTATCAGAACCTCATTTCTTTTTATAGCCAAATAATACTCCAGTCTAATTTCTTCATTGATATTCTCTGTGTGGTGAGACATTGTTCTCATACTTCCCATGAATTCTTTAGACATGGTTTCCTTTGGTTTTCAAAAGAATATTTATGATATTGATTAAAGTTTTTCTTTAGTAAGACCAATGTCTAGGCTTCCTCAGGGACAGTTTCTATAGACTGTTTTTTTCCCTATGCATAGGCCATACTTCTTTTTGTGTCTCATAGTTTCTTGATGGAAACTGGACATTTTAAATAACATGTCAGTTTTGGAACTCAGATTTCCTTTCTTCAGCGTTTGTTACTGTTGCTGTTTTTCAAGTTTTTTGATCAGCCTCTTGTTAGCCCCAACTGGTAATGCTGCCTCAGACAGTTCTGATATCAGATAGTTGCCACTGATTGTTTCCAGACATTTGTTGGAAAATGTGCTGTAAGAGGTGTGTACACCATGAGCCCTGAGTCAGTTCAAATAAAAAGAAGTCCTGAGAAGGGAGCTCTTCAGCTAGCTGCCAAGAGGGTCAGATAGTTCTCTGGGGTTTGGGCTTTTGGGGAGCTCCAGTTCTTCATCTCCCTCCTTCCCCTAGGAAGGCTGCTGGTTATCAAGTTACTATTGTTGTGGGGCTGTTGGCTTTCAAGTCTTCTGTAGAGCTGGGGAGAATGGGATAGGAGTGAGGCGAGTTTAAATGCAAAAGGCTCACTGTTCTTACTGACAGTCAAACTCCTCCCTCCTTTTTTAAAAATAAACATTCTTTAGATTGTTATAAGCCTGTAGTTAGTTTCCAGAGTTCTAAAAGTGTTGATTTTGACTGTTTTTACCGGTGTTCCCTGTGCTTTTAAGGATGGGCAGATTTCTGAAGGTCCTTACTCTGTGGTCCTGGAAGTTGAGGAGGTCTCTGTATATATACTTTTCAGCTGAGGGTTAAAAAAATCTGTATCTATGCATACAGTGTTGCCAAGGTCTGTCAGATAAAGCAGTGATAGGTACTCTCTAAATATATATATAATTTTACGTCTCTAGGGGACCTTGGCTAGTGACAGAAGATGGAGCCATGTCACAGTTATGCTGCAAGGACAAAGCGTTTTTACCTTACTCTTAGCTCTGCCTACATGCACACTCCAGAGACTGTTTTCTACTTTGGCTTAGTATATGTTGCTGCAGCTGTGACATAAGTTCTTTAACATAGTTCTGTTTCTCGTTTTTGTTTTTCATCTGCGGACAGACAGTACAGAAGATAGACAGTAGACTACCTTCTCCTACACTAATGTACATGGTTATTTATTGCAAATCTGCCTTCACCACATCCCACAGGAAAAGAATATATTTAAGTTACAAGCAGCAATAATAAAAATGGATTTGAAGTATAAACTTGGGAAGGAATGAAAACACATTTATTACTTAACTTGATGTAAGACAAAACGCCTGCCTCCTTAGAGAAAATAAAGGGGCGAATAACGTAAGATACAGAGCAGTAGCACTAATAAAGGCACATAGTTATGAAAATCCAGAAATTAGAGGATTTCATCTTAATGATGAAATATTTGGGCTTAATTTTCCAGGGGAATGTATGTTTTGAAAATTTTATGGCTTGGCTAAAGTTGAGTGACCCTTGGGATTGAGCATATTCCGCAGAGAAGGGTCCTTAACAGTGGCCCAGTTTCTGCAAGTCGGGTTTACACCTGCTCCTTAGTATACTGTGTGCCCAGGAGAGAATCTAGTTACTTGAATTCATTATTAGCGGTTTAGGTTCCTCATGCTAATCAAGCCTTTTGCCGTGTTAGATGTACAAAGATAATCAATGCTGATTCGGAGGACCCAAAGTACATTATCAACGTGAAGCAGTTTGCCAAGTTTGTGGTGGACCTCAGTGATCAGGTAGCACCTACCGACATTGAAGAAGGGATGAGAGTTGGGTAAGATTTCTGTTTACAGTAAGTACTCGTCTTTCATTGAAGATACCATGTCACAGTCACACCCTCGGCTTTCTTTTGAATGGATAAACTGGGTGCCAGGGAGTACCCAGGGGTAGTCTAGGAGAGTGCCATGGGTGAACATCCTTCTTCATCTGCTTCCTGACCTCCCACTTGCCTCCTTTCAACCCCCACTATGGCTTTTTATGGCTTGAAATGTCATGATCAGAGATGGTCCAGAATTTTAGAGTTGAATTTGCCAGTCTATTTAAGGTAACTAGTGTAGGTAGAGGAAGCACTTGGTCTGGGACGGTTATGAGGAGTAAGTGAGTTAATGTAATTAATGTATATAGAACACATGGTAATTCATTTAGTCAATTTTTTTGAATGTGTTGGTGAGGATCTTTTTTACCTCCTTAGTGTGGACAGAAATAAGTATCAGATTCACATTCCACTGCCTCCTAAGATTGACCCAACAGTTACCATGATGCAGGTAAGAAACTGTGGAAGGGAGAAGGAATGGCATGACTCTGAATACAATTGCATCCATCTCAAAAAATGTTGAATGTTTTAACTAATGAAGTATTAATATGTGGGCATGTACCGAAGAGTTGTCAAAATTTTTAAAACAATTTTTGAGATCAGAAAGTCTTTTTCAGTCTTTACTAGTTTATCTCTCACTTAGTGTCATAACAAGTAATATAGCAAGTGGGTCTAGGACACTGGGCATTGTATTCCATTTTCACTAAAATTCTTATTTGCTGTAAGTCTGATTTTTCTTTTAGGGAATTAGGTCCACTCTGTTGTACAGAACATTTGGATTAATGTTCAAAAATGTGTCGCTCTCTGTTGTACATTTTCATCCATCTCTTAGGTGGAGGAAAAACCTGATGTTACATACAGTGATGTGGGTGGCTGTAAGGAACAGATTGAGAAACTTCGAGAAGTAGTTGAAACCCCACTACTTCATGTAAGTGGCTGAGTACTGTTGCCTTTTAAATTTCTTTGTACAAAGATGTGAGGACCTTTTGTATACTGTGCACTAGAATTGCCTATTATTAGATACCTTTTAAAATTTTATATTTTCCTAAATGAATATTTTTGAGGGGGTAAAGAGTAGGTGTGTGAAGAGTTGGTAAGTTCCAGAAGAGAGAAAGCAAAAGGATTGAGTAGTCAAGCCTGTTTAAAAAAGAAAGATCTGCTGTTTAGAGTGACAGGTGGTCAAGGTTATTGCTAACCTTTATCAGTATATTAAATACAGGTTATTGTGGAAGAAACCATGGGTTTTAATGATATCAAGAAGAAATAGGGTTTAATTGAATGAAATTAAGCTTGGGGGGATAATGGAAAAAATTAGGATATTAAATACAAGATAATACTTTTTTGTTCTTTGAACACTAATTTTTTTAAATTGGGGGGAAAAAAGTCTTGTTAACCCCGGATAGTAGAAATAATACCTTAAAAAGCCATTCAACCTTCTGTATTGATAAGAGTCTAGTTTATATCTATGTTTTAGAATAAAATTCTTACTGAGATCAAGTATATAGATTGTGGACTTAATAGTTTTGGTTTAAATATATTGATGTAGAAGTAGTCTTGTTTTTATTATAGAGAAGTGGTAAGTGTAAAAATTGTTTCTCCATTACAGCCAGAGAGGTTTGTTAACCTTGGCATTGAGCCTCCTAAGGGTGTGCTGCTCTTTGGCCCACCGGGTACAGGCAAGACACTCTGTGCTCGGGCCGTCGCTAACAGGACTGATGCTTGCTTCATTCGAGTTATTGGATCTGAACTCGTGCAGAAGTACGTCGGTGAGGTAAAGTAAACTGATCATAATCAAAGAATATGTAGCTCTGATTCATAAAGCATAGGTGAAATCAAAATGGCAATTCCACATTTGAAGATTAAGGCCTGAAATGTTTTGATTGATGGGTACTAATTAGAAGTTTAGAAGACAACCAGCCTTCCCTTGTGGTCATTTGGAAATAAACAACTGCCAACATTTTAAATCCGTTTGCTCCCTACTTAGAAGGATGACATTTTCTACAGATTTGGTTTGTAAAATAACTACCCCAGAAATACCTACTGAATGCATTCAGAAGTGTATTCACTTCAGGAGCAGTGTTCTATGTTCCTTTGAGAAAGAGAATAGAGATTATCTGTATGTATGTGCCTGGGTGTACACACACACACGAATGTTGTTTTTCATTAGAGAGTATGTCTAGGGCTGAGTATATTATATCCGAAACATTAATGATTAGTATACTTACAATGAGAATTAGAAAAGGATCTACAGGAGCTGAGATACACCTTTATTCCCTGGTCAGAACTTACAAATCACATTCAGTGATCAGAAATGCCCAGCAACAGATCAGATGCTTTTATTTTCTCAAGTTTTATTGATTGAAGTGGTGCTTTTATTTTATTTAACTGTGTTAATTTGACCTATTCAGGTCTTAAAGTTATTGGCTATTTAATAGATACAGAATCATTAAATTAATACTGTTTTAAAAGGTTGAGGATACTGTTAGGAATACTGAAAAGTTTAAAGCATAACTTTCTACTATATTTTAAAAGATTTTAAAGCCAACCCTGAATTAACAATTATTTTTGTCATTAGGGGGCTCGAATGGTTCGGGAGCTCTTTGAAATGGCCCGAACAAAGAAAGCCTGCCTTATCTTCTTTGATGAAATTGATGCTATTGGAGGTATGAGTGTTATCTTCAAGAACTAGTTTTGGACTGGGTTTCATGAGAATTCTGTCATAATATGTGTAGAGTTCCCCTGATATGTTAATCTTATATGAACTTTGTCTTTTTTTTTTTTTTTAATTGAAATTACAGTGTGTCAGTTTCTGGTGAACAGCATCATGTCCCAGTCATACATATACATACATCTATTCCTTTTCATTATAGGTTTCTTGTACGAAATTTTAATTTCAACTCTTTTATGAGTTTTGGCACATCAGAGCACAGATCTGATAAACAGTAGGGCTACACCATAAAGGAAAAAAGCATGTAGCATTGCTATTTCTCGAAGTCTTCGTACTTTCTTAATTTCATTCATAGGTCACATACAGTTTTTACATTTTAGCAACTTCTTACTTGTCATGCAGCTTCACTTAATAGGTTAAAGCACTGGGACATAATTTGGTGATAATTTTTCATAAAGTACACATAAAATAATACTGGCTTCGTAGACTTGATGAACAGAGTGTCAGCTGTGCAATCTAGGCAAGTTATTTTAACTGAGCCCAGTTTGCTCATCTTGTAAAAGGAATGATAATTCCTGCCTTGTTTATTTCATGGGTTGAGAGTGAGAGGTAGGTAATAAATGTGATAGACTTTGAAAACTCTAAAATGTTGTATAGGCCTTGGCCGTTGTTAGTCTGTTAAGAGTAATAATCCTGCAGAAGTGGCGTATGTCCAGACAGTTGTTATTTAATGAACTTAGTGACAAAAAAGGTTTACAACTATAGCGGATGCTGGAATACTGTCCGGGGACTGTGGTGAGGTTACATTAGGCTTGTTTTAAGACTGTATGGGCTTTGTGGGCTCTAGACACTCTTGTAGTCAGTGTTTTCAAGGCCCATAATTTGACCACAGTCTGTCAGTGCAGTGTTGTGACCCTGAAGTCCTTTTTGTAGTATGACTGGAATAAGCTTTAAGATATCAGGATGCTCTGTGAAACCATGTTTTCCAAAATGGATTGTGTATAAAACAGTATTTGGGTACAGGAAGAAAATATTGGAATTTTCCCTCATATTTAATCTTTTAAATTTCCTTTTTTTGTATTTTATAATGTATGTGATATATTAATACAACACTATGTACTTATATAATGTATAAATGAAAATATATATTTGGAGGCCTTTTTTTGGGAACTATTTTGGTTGAAATGAAGAAGAGTATTGACATTAACCTAGAGTATGCTAATATATCCAAATCAGTGAGATAGGAAGCTGTACATTTCTGCTGTATTGTGGATTTAGCCATATTTTTAAGGACAGTTTTGAGAAATTTAGAGGGGTATGGCAGCTTCTTACATATAATCAATCAAATGCCGTTATAGTGCTAAAGCTTGTATGTATTTTGTTGCCTTGTTTAGGTGTTCATTGTGTTAAACTATGGAGGTGTTTTTGAGTGACTTAACAAAATTCCTTAAAGAGGATTTAAAAAATACTTTAAAGGAACCTATGTTAAGTAAACCTACAAGTTCTTTCTAATTAGTTTTTTGTAAAGCAGCAGTTCTTACATGATTTGCTTAAAACTGAACCATTCATTTAGGCTGGGGTGGGGAGGGCCTGACCTGGATCAAGATTTCCCACGCAGCACTGCTCTGAGGGAACATGAAGAGTGTATATTTCCTCTTGTCTTCTCAGGGGCTCGTTTTGATGATGGTGCTGGAGGCGACAATGAAGTGCAGAGGACGATGTTGGAACTGATCAATCAGCTGGATGGGTTTGATCCCCGAGGCAACATTAAAGTGCTCATGGCCACAAACCGGCCTGACACTCTGGACCCAGCGCTGATGAGGCCGGGGAGATTGGACAGGAAGATTGAGTTTAGCTTACCTGATCTAGAGGTGGGAAAACCACTTCATTGGAGAAAAGAGATTCTTAAAATTTTTTCTTCCTGTGATGTTTTCCATTTTAATATTTTTCAATTCCCTTATTTTTAGGGTCGGACTCATATTTTTAAGATTCATGCCCGCTCAATGAGTGTTGAAAGAGATATCAGATTTGAACTGTTAGCACGACTGTGTCCAAATAGCACTGGTATGTTGAAAGGTATTGCTTCCATTTGGTGGTCTGTCTGTTCCAGCTGCTTTAATTAAGCCTGTTACTTTCTTTTTGTTTGAAAGGTGCTGAGATCAGAAGTGTCTGCACAGAAGCTGGTATGTTTGCCATCAGAGCACGGCGAAAAATTGCTACTGAGAAGGATTTCTTGGAAGCTGTAAATAAGGTCATTAAGTCCTATGCCAAATTCAGTGCTACTCCGCGCTATATGACATACAACTGAGTCCAGCGGTGTTCGTGAAAACACTTCTTTTCATTGGAATCCTAACCTTATACAGACTTCTTAACAACCATTTCACACACACAAAATAAATGGTTTCAAAACTGTATGCTTTTTTTCAGCTGTCTTTTCTCTGTAGTGCAAATAAGGCTAATATCTAATGTCATTAACAGAAAAGCTTATTACATAATGTATGTTGACTATTTTTTGATCCACTAACATTTAAGGGTTCTAAATGTAAAGTGCTTGCTTTGACCATATAAGTCCTAGGCATACGCTGGCTGGGTGCTGTACATATATTATCTCACTGCATCTTCCCAGTGAGGTGGATTTAATGGATGCAGAATTTTCCTACCTGACTTCCTTGTAGCCGAGCTGGGATTCAGGTCCCTGTATGTCAGCTCCATCACCTATGCTCCTTATCCGTTATGCTCCTCTGTCCTCATCAGAATGGCCCATCTTGGCACAGGATCACATTTGTTTCCATTTTTTTCCTACAATGTTGAATAATATTGTTTGGCCAGACTATTTTTAAAGTGTAAGAAGTATTTGATGTAATATGTTGTGCTTTGCCATCTGAGTTGCTTTCAGATCAGTCAAAAATTATTGATTTTAACAACTAGTGAAGTAATAAAGCAGAAAGAAGTATTTACACGTAATAATCTAATTTAGAAAATCCAGAATTGGTCTGACCAAGGAAGTGAAAGACATATGTGGAGAGCTACAAAACACTGACTAAGGAAATTAAAGATGACTTAAAGAAATGGAGAACACTCCCTCACACCATACACAAAATAAACTCAAAATGGCTTAAAGACTTAAACTTAAGACAAGACACTAAACCTAGAAGAAAACAGGCAAAACATTCCGATACATATCTTAGCAACGTTCTCCTAGGGCAGTCTACCCAGGCAACAGAAATAAAGGCAAAAGTAAACAAATGGGACCGAATTAAACTTACAAGCTTTTGCACAGCAAAGGAAACCATAAGCAAATTAGGAGTTCGAGAACTTACGGTAAAAAAGAATATGAAAATGAATGTATGTTCACATATGACTGAAGCATTGTGCTGTACACCAGAAATTGACAACACTGTAAACTGACTATACTTCAAAAAAATATACACAGAAAATCCATAATTGGCTTCATACAGAGAAGTACTTACTTTCATTTATAAATTACTAGTTTAAGATTTTGGTTAAGCTCCTGGTGGACTTCTGGTCTATAGTGAGGTATTTCTAAAGTAAAAGTTGTATTAGAATCCTAAACAGATCTCTTTAAAATTATTTCTTGTACAACCACCACCAAATTCCCTCCCTTCTTCCTCCACAATTAACTGTTTCCAGGCTCTCCCCCAAACACTGAGACCCAAACACAATAAAGAATATTTTTATTGCAGTTCAATATTCACAAATAAGTAATGCAAAATAGAGCTGGATACACTTTAATTCACAAAAGAAAAAGCTGACACATAAAAAATGTAAGTGTTGCACGGATGTATTTAAAACATGAAAGTTTTCAAGCAGAAAAATTAAAACCATTCATAAAATCCAACATCTTTTCTTGACTTTTCATTTTTGTGAAACTGATAAAATTTTTCCTAAGCCTAGTCTTTTCATGAGGTATGAAATAAAGTGACCTAGTTCCAGGTTACACTTATAATAAAATATATTCAACTGAATGACTAAAGGTGTATGTTTTTGTACTATTTTGATAAATGTAAGCATTGAGAACATATGCCTTGAAGTCTTACCACTTTCTCATAGCCACACACATCACACGTACCAATCTGAGGCAACACAAATGGATATTTTGAGCTCACTCAGGCCTAACATGTCATAGGCTCTGAATCATCTTGACATCTCAGTCACATGGTTAAAATCTGGTCACAATGAAATAAATGTACAATGGCTTATTTGAAAAATCTTGAGTGTTTCTGCCTGGGCATGTGTAAGCAAGTGGAATCAACACTATCTAGATTAACATCTCTGTGCCCTACTTAAAAAGAAAAAAAATAGACATTCACTTGTAACTCCCTGCACCTAAAAGGTGTGTGTATATACATGTGCATACATGTATGTATAGACAAACGTGTTTAAACATGTATTGGGGTACTGATAAATCAGAATACAAAGAGTTTGTGACTAGAAAAATACTGCAGTGATCCTTTAAAAAACACTTTAAAAGTGTGATTAGATTTACGAAAACTTAATTTCCACAAAGCTCAGGTTTATCTGTGATATCAAGTTGAAATGCTATGCACCAGTACAATGAAAAACCTGGTAAGCCTTTTTCAAAGGCAAGATGGGTTTTTGAGATGCTCAAACCTGATTAGATTCAAGTCAGTCAGCAGGCAGGTTACCTGGTGCAGTCCTGGCTTTTGAACATTCCGTTGGGATTTGGGGGATTTCAAAACCATTGCATGCATTTTGGTTGGCTATATGTTTAGAGAATTAGATAATACATTTATCAGTCCTCAGACCAACTTTTACCAGTTCTCAACCCATATGATCAAGAATCTAAAACTGAATCCTAAAAGCATTCCTAAAAGGTACACTATAAAGAACCAACAGCATTTTTGCACTCACTAAAGCATACAGACTCACACCAAGGAGCAAACTTCCCCAAAGGGGCAGACATAATAGATAAAGTCTTCCTCACCACATACGCTTCCCTCACTCATCCCCACACAAGGGCACCCCCAATTCCCAAACACAGAACAACACACCTACCCACTGCAGGGCAGATTCTCTGGGTTGCTACCCTCTCCATGCACACATGAGGGCAGTCTCATTTTCTCAACATGTACCTTTGGAGGCAGGCACCTCCTTTCTCTGTTAAATAGGTAAGGATACAGGATCAAACCACATGGACTGGACAAAGAGATGATACCTGCAAACTACAAAATGAGCTTCTCCCAGGACTTGCAGGGGATTCATATCCCTCACTTTCTCTGAGTCCCACTGCAGATGTGGTTGGCAATTGGGATCCCACTCTCAGCTGCTGTATGATTATAGAGTCAGTGTCTGTGACATGAGTTAGGAATTTCTTGGGCCCTGGGGCATAACGGTTTGCCAACATATTCTACCCATCCATGAGGCAGAGGTCAACCATGGTCACAATGCATAGGACTTGAGAAAGACAACTTCACTTTATGGGAACTTTCTGAAAATAGGGCTTTCCCATACTGCCATAAATAAGGCTAGTCTAGTCCCTCTATCCATCAGTGTGGATTTTGATAGGGCAATGAGAATCTGAATTTGAACCAGGGCCGAAAAACACAGACATATAGTAGCAGCTGCTAACATCCAGGAAGGAGGTAGAGACAAAACTTGATCCTAAGTAAAAAAGGTCAGGAAATTTCCTTCCTATATGAAAATTCTAAGCAAAACATTCTAAACATATTTACATTTAGATAAAATAAATTTTGAAATGCACTCTTACGTTCTCAGAGGCATACTGAAACAAAAACATACTTCCCCTCAGTAGGACTTAAGTGCTTTCTATGTACATGGTAGAATTCTATTCAAAATAGGTGAAAAATTAAAGGACGGCAAAGTTAAATACAAATTGTAAGCTACAGACAAGTACTTTTTTGTTTACTACTTTCAATCTATCAACAACCAGAACTTGCGTATGTGCTGTACGTAAAGCATTTGTTAAAGACTGGTGCTGAAAAATATGCAATGACGTATTGAATAACATTGTTTAAAGTTGTTCAGTCCCACATCAATGGCTGAAATGATGCAAGCCCTTTTATAAAAGTTCCTAGTGTAAGCTGAGGTCCTACAACTACAAGCTCTTTCAGAAGGCAGTCTGTATCAGAATGCAGATGTACCTGATCTTGTGTGCGACGGCTGCAAAGGAAGTAACTGGATGCAAATCTAGTTTCTGGACGCTAGGTCCAGACAATGGATTAATTAGAAAGGAGGGGGTCTACTTTGAATTAGATTACTAAAGTCACTGAGAAACCTGATAGGAGTTAAAGCAAACAAACCGTAGGGTTTGGTTTGGGGTGGACCCATGTTAGCCTAGTTCTTTCCTGATATACTTTTCTCCTGAAGTGTTTTCTTCATGAAAACTAAAACAAGGAGTCGATAAGGAAACACATTAAAAAAAAAAAAAAGACAAACTATTAGCAGGAAATCTTAGCAGATGAGACTTTGGGCAGATTGGTTTATACTTGTGCTGTGATCTGGAATGAGCTGGTGGTTAGGACTGCAGGAGCAGGAACTTCTGATGACAAATTGGCTTAAAGGTCTCCCCACTCCTGAACAACTACAGAGAGTGCTTGAAATAGTACTGACTCACTCATAGGCTTAAAACTGAGTATGATGAAGAAGTAACTGATAATTCTATAGACCTCTAAGGAAGATATTAAAGTAGACCTAGTAGTTAGTTTTCTAAAATACATGGTCTTTAATGCTATTTCACTATTAGCAACAACAACAAAACTTCTGGGGGCTCCTGCTGGCCACAGGTATGACAATTTGACCACCAGAAAGAATAACTATAAAGGACTGAAACATACTAAAACTATAAAAAATTCATGAGACTATAATCACAACAAAAAGAAATCTAAAAGAACCTAATTTGTCACCTTCTATTAAATCAACTCCTTAAAGTCGGTAATTAAACAAACAAACAAACAAACATTTAACCTGCCTTTACAGTAAGAACTGTATTTAAAGGTGACCAAATAGCTCAAGCTAAGGCGGGAAAGCTGTAGTTTACAAAGAAACACTAACTAATTAATGCAAAAGAAATGAGAGAATTGGGAAAAAAATACAGAAAGCTTACAATTTCTGATTTAGGCAAGGATTATCACCAGCTGTTAAAACCCCTGGGTAAATGGTTAATAGGGAACTGGACCTTCATTCAATGCGAAAGGAACACCATACAGACAACTCACTAGTCACAAAGGAGAAAATGTAACTGGGGGATTGGTTGTCACTATCTCAGCACTGTTACTGGTAGGTGAACTAGATATTACTTCTGTTTTCTGCTGTGATGTGATTTCAGGCTTGTGTCTCATCTGTGATATATTCTAGCAAAAAATGTTTTACTCTAATCTGCAAAGCCTTTAGTTAGATGTAACTTCTAGATTACAGGTAGTTCAGGAAATAAAGGGACAAGCTAAATAACACCTTGAAAAAGCAAGTGGACACGCTCAGATTCTACAGGACAACCGCCCAACTCCCTTTAACAAGTCAGTGTCATCAAAAAAGGGACAGTGCTAGATTAAGACAGATTTATGTGACTTCGGGGGACAAGACCATGTGTAGTGTAAGGCCACAGAATGAACACTAAAATTTAGACAAATCAACTAGAAATGCGAGGACAGTTAGGGAAATTTGAATATGGTTTGAAATAAGCACACTCTAGAATGAGAAAGCAGAGATTGTTGACTGAAGGAAACAGGTTACAGAACACTATGTAGACTACGATCTTATTTTGTTTAAAAGATGTAAATATATGTAATAGAAAAAGATCTGGAAGGATATGCATGAAGGTGTTAGCAATAAGCTCTTAGTGGTGGCCATGTAATTTGTTTTTCTTATTTTTGCTTGTCTGTCTTTTCTAATTTTCTGCTACCTACTTACATTGCTTCTGTAACAATATGTGGTTATTTTAAAAGAGCTTTTAGAGAATCGTGGGCTTGCCCCCTCTGTGAGCTAACTGATTACAGAATGTCCATAGACCAAGAAGTACAAAAGCAAAGCAGTATCACCCATCTGGTGGCAGCATCTCTGATCTGTAGGTAAAGTACTCTAAGGAAATCAATTCCTAAGTGCTTGGATTACAAAGAAAATACTAAAAAGTAACAGAAATACACAATAAAGGCGGGCAAGAGTTAATATCTTTGAAATAGTCAACTGAAGAAAAAAAAAAACAAGTAAGATACATCTTGTGATGCGTCATTCACCCTCCAAATTAAGCCTGACTACTATGATTTACCCTTAGGGGGGACCATCTAGTGTCTAGTATTTTAAGTGTGTGGGTTAGTAGGTTAGTAACTTCTCAAGAGGCTCCTACCCGATCCCAGGCTGAGCGCCTCATCTACGCCTCGGGAGTGGTATTGGGCTCGTTGTCCTCTGGGGGAGGAGCAGCCAAGGCCTCCTGTTCTGCCAGCGCCTCTCGCGCTTGGCTGCCCAAGACTGCGTCGTGGATGCTGTGGAACAGCAGCTCCAGTAAGGCAGGATTTTCAAAAAATCGATTTCGACTGAGGTCATTCACAACTTGTGCTATAAAAGAAGAAAGGAAAATCAGTCCACTATGGGCATCACTCTTATACATTAAAAAAACAAACAAACTGAATAACCCTTTCATATAGTTTAAATACTAAAATGATAAAACAGGGACAGGGTATAGCTCAGTGGTAGAGCTCACGCTTAGCATACACAGGTCCTGGGTTCAATCCCCAGTGCCTCCTCCAAAAAAAAACCAATAAGTAAACCTAATGATCTCCCCCCTAAAAATAATTAAAAAAAATTTTTTTTAAATGATAGAATAAAAAGTCCCAATACCCGTCCCTGGGACATCACTCCCCCAGTCAGGGAAGCTACTTTTATTATTTTCTTGTGGATTCTTTCAGTATTTCTTTATGCAAATATAAGTAAATACAAATATATATTCTTATTTCCTCCTCGTTATTACCCAAGAGAGCATAATAGATGTGTACATTAGTCTCAAATTTTTAAAATGTATTTTTTTGACTTAATTTTTTACCACTATGTGGTATATTCCATGGTGTAGATGTACCCTAGTTTATTTAACTGGTCCTTCTTGTTTTACACTTAAAATTTTCTCTAGTCTTTTGTTTTTATAGATGGTACTATGATGACTAACCACGTACATGTGTTGTTTTGAATGTGTGAAAGCACATTGCTGGATTTGCTGCGTTAAAGGTAAGTGCATTTGTAATTTTGAAAGAAAATGCTGGTCTCCCTTCCATGGAGGCTATTCCATTGTGCACTCCCATGAGCAGTGCCCGAGACTGCCTATTCCCCTACGCTAAGTCAGCAGAGCCTGCTGCCTGACATTTTTAATGTTTGCCATCCTGGTAGGTGAAAAGTGGTATCTTTCTGTGGATTCCGTTTTCAAGCACTGTTTTCACCAAAATGTAATATGAAACAAAAACAGCAGGCATTGTATGGAAAAACCTAAATGATTTTCTATAACTATGTTTATGACAGCCATCAAGTAAATAATCACTAAAAAATACACCAGCCCTGAACCACGGTTTATTATCTCCTTTGCTCCTTTCCTCCAACTCCAGGGCAGTGGGCTGGGCACAAGTAACCCAGTGATGTGAGTGCCTGTAAGTGGCTAATTTCAAAGCTTGCTTTAGAGTGATTTTCATAAGAATAATTTTCATTTTCACCAAAAACTAAAATTAAGGGGAAATATTTCCAAACACAGTAATTAAAAAAAAAGTAAGAAAATTGAAATGTTAAAACTTCTCCCCATTCTAAAAATGTACTCACCACTGCATCCTGCTAAATACACATAAATACCGACATCTCCATATTCTTTTACAATCTGTAATAATGTTGAAATAAAGTTTAGTTTCTCTTGACTGTGAAGTGCAAGTTTCTTTCTACCAACATGTATTTAGTGATACAAGATGCTCTTCATTCACTTGAGCTACTTTGCTTCAATCATTATGCAGTTTTGAGCTAATCATTTTAAAATAATTTTACATTTCATTTGACTTTTACATCTCAATGAAAATTTGGAACATCAAGGAATTCTTGTTAATTTTAGTCAGGTGTAATGGAGGTATTATGGTGATGATTTTTAGAAGAATCTTCTTGGAAGAGATAGGTACTGAAATATTTACAGATGATGTGATGAATAGGATGTGATTCAAAGTCAGAGAAGGGGAAAGTGGCTGTGGGGGACCAATGAAACAAGACTGACTGTGAAATGATACTCGCTGAATCTGAGTGGTAGTTACACTGGGGTTCATGACACTATGCTCTGTAGTCTAGTATATTTTTGATATTTTCTGCAATTAAAGTTGAAAAACAACAACAAAAATTTAAACGGTTGAAAAGGGACCCTAGTTTACTCACTTCTCTGATTTTACTAATGGCGACATTGGGCACAGAGATGTTACGTGATTTGTTAAAGATGATGCTTACCCCTGCCACAGTTTTTACACCAACGGAATCAATAAAATTGACTTGTGTAAAATCCAGAATGATGGTGTGGACGTTATCCCCCGGGGGCATAAATCTCTGCAGTTCCTCAGGAAATGTGTTCTTGATGACTACTGGGGGATATTTTATTTCGTCCTCCTCTTCCTCAGGCTTGGTTCCATCTGCTCCATCTACTTCTGCATCCTACGTCAAAAGTCAAACCAAACCAGAATTCTACGAACAACTCACATTTTGGTTCTGAGAAAGATTTATAAGGGAAAAATTAGTCCTTATATTCTGAAGCTTCTGACTATACCACATTGCTTCCAAAATAATTGCTATATCTCAGCTTATTAACATGACAAAAAAGGAATATACACAATATTCAATTTTAGCTATTTCTTTTTCTTCCTCCTTTTTTTAAAAAATTTTTTGAGGTCCAATGAAATCTACTCTCCTTCATTATCATATCCATTTTCCCCTAACTTTTAAAATATTTCCCTTGATTTCAACATGACAGATCAGTTACCAGAAGCCTGAAAGGCAAAAACCTGTCTTTGGGTTTGTTTTTTTTTTTTTACTATCAGCTGGATGAATCTCAGCAAAGTAATAACGGTAAAATGGTAAAATTTATTAAGGTAGTGTGTGATTTTTATTTTTTAAAATCATGTTTTCCTGGGCTCATATCACTACTTATTTCAGAAGCATTCTCATATCCGACTTTATCACATATCTTTAATATAGGATGGACATTTAGCTTGTTTCTAAGCTTTCCTACTTTAGAGACTTTCTGCTGTGTTAAAACTTCAATCATGAATAAGAGGGGGCGGGGCTACAGGTCAAGAGACAAGGGAAAGTTACAGTGAAGGCATCACTCACCACTTTGACGACGGTTGCGTTGGCCATGTTGGCGTTTCCAACTTCCTTAGCATACTTCTTCATGGCCTTTCTTCTTGCTCCCATTATGAAGGCTGGGTTCACTCCAGTCTTTACAGAAGGGCAATATACACAAAAATCACTTCTTGGCTTCCAGGAAACCACCCAAATGCAGTTCATCTTCCAATCTTCCCTTTTGACTGTTTTCTATGCCAGGTTATCACCCCAACCTTTGCTTTACCTTTCTCTCAGATGCCCCGAACTGGGTTACTCCCTCAGTAAAAGAACATTAGTAACCTTTCTTATTCTTGGTCTTGATTCAACACAACCAGAAGCTAAATACTGAAAAGAATTTTAAAGTAGTGTTTTTCAAACTTAGATTTCTCAGATTCTTGTATTTAAGAGACTCTATGGGTTGATTGGGAGGTTTTCCTATATACTAAGCCATGCGGGGTTGAGTCTAATCGTGACCAAAGGAACCCACGTGATCCTAAGAGTAAGAAACACAAAATTATTTTTTCCCTTTTTTTCTTAAATATTTTTTAAAAGGTTACTATATGCACATGACAAAAGAGAATGAGTAGTAATGCAGGTTGCAGAACAGTGTGAATGGACTTAATTCCATCCATTGAACTGTACAGTTGCAAATGATTAAAATGATACATTTTAAGTTGTGTATATTTTACCATAATTAAAAAAAATAGAGGGACAGAATGAAATAGTATAAAAGGTACACTAAGACATTTAAGTGGCCCTCATATGCCTATCAACCCACAGACTTCCTCCTTAGAAATAGTCACTTTTGATTTCTTGTGACTCACCTTTCTTTTTAATGCATTGCTGTACAAGTCACTATTTGCATAATAAATTGGGGCATTTATTTGGAATATTTTTATTCCAGGAATTTCCTTCACCTGAGAAATAAAATGTTAGTGAATCGAACACGCGGGACTATTTCAGAATCAAAACTTCAATTGCCTCCCTCCTCCAACCTGAACATTCATTAGGAAGTTGCTAAGAGCCCCAGACAGTGTGTAGATAAAATAACGTCACTCTCACCGACCCAGTCATGCTCTGGAGGAAGCAGCAGAGAGAAAAGCCTTTAAAAATGAACGTCCTCCCACTTCTTTTAAAAGTCTGTTTCATTTTTTACCATAAAATACAAAGAAGAAACTGAAAAATATTAAAAAGAAAAAGAGAGAAATGGATAGGAGAAAGGAGGCTGCTACTCAGACCGGGAGAAGCAGGCAAAGTGAACAAAGGTTTATACTGGTTGATTCACGTACAGAATGTAGGCAGGAGGCCCCACATGAAACAGTGCAAATTTTACCAAGAAGACTCATGGAATTCTAGGATGTAGTTTGGAAACAAGTAATCCAGCACGTAATTCTTTGGAAAGAAGGAAAAAAGAGCACACTTCACACCAGTCTAATTTCTTAGTATCTTTTAGTTCTTAATATCTTAAAGAACATTTATCTTCCCAAGCATAAAGCAAAAACAAAGCTAGTTTCAGAAGACTTTGTAAAAGATTCCACATAAGGAAATAACATTCAAAATCAAGGATATTTTAAGCCATAATCTCAACCATTAGAAATCAAAGCAGGAAAAAAAACAAAGCAGGAGAATTTCATAGCCCCACCAGCTACATTTTACATGGTTAATATCAGTACTTTTCCATCAGTTTAAATTCATCACAAGAAAATTATGCACATACAGACCATCCTCACAGTCTCAGTATTTTGTAAGTATATATGTTAAGCCCAAGAATATATACTTATCCTCATTTTAAAAAGAAGAAAAATTAACATGAGGAGGTTGAGTAACTGATGTATAGTATAAACTACAAAACAGAATCCAGACAGTAAACTAAGTTCAGGCTGTCTGCTTTGACCACTGCCCCTCCCTCCTCTTTACCCCACCCACTTTGTCCTACTTAATTAGCCAATCACATCACACGCTTACAACTGTTTAAAATGACAGAAAAAGATCCTACCTCCTCATAGGCGTCTATGTCAATATACACATCAGTGTCAGGAAGCTGTCCAAGGACTTTGTAGCTTGGGCTGAAGACAGATTGAGTGTTAAAATATCATCCTGCTGACAGAAACATGAGGTTCTGCACATTTACATGTCCTGCGTGGGTTTGCTAGTGAATTCAGGGATGCTCAGTCCTTTTATGGTGCATTTTCAGAAGAGCTCCACGTAACTCACATTCCCAGTGCCATTACAAGCCTTACACCCCCACCTCCCCCACACACATACATACCCAACAGACACACACAGTACATACACCTCAGACCACACAGATCACATATCCCACACACCCCACCCATACCACACACACCATCTGGTCAGGACAAAAGACTTAGGTATTTAAAGATGGGACAAAAATGAATTGTGCCAACTTCAAGCCATGCCAGGGACATGTGTAACTCATCTTCATGTCCCTCAGCAGGTAGAGTTGTATTCCTGCTCTAATTCTAAAGGAGGGGAGATTTTCATTTTGTCTCTAATAAGAGTCTCGAACTCATGGAGGGGCAGTAGTCAACGGAAGGTGTCAGGAGAAAACAAAATTCTCAAATCAGCAGAGTATTCTTAAGTTTGGTGTGAATAGATTTTAAACATTATTTTTTGAGAGCACAAATTGCTAACTCTTTTTATAGGACAGTCTGGCTCAAATTAGACACTGTAATGATGACAAGTGCTACTTCTTAAGCACTTGGTATTACCTTATTATACTGCATGAAAAATCCCACTGGCCTTATTTCTGCCATCGTGCAGATGAGTAACTGAGGCCCAGTGGGGTTAGGTGAGTTGTTCAACGTCAGCGAGCTTAGCAGAGCCAGATTATGGCTCCAGGTCTTTGCTTCGACAATCCATGGTCTTGCTGCTCTGCCCTGGGGCCTCTCAGTGTATAGGTGCAAGTGCCTTGTGAGTTAAATCTATAGCACGAACATCAGCTGTTTATTCTGGAGGATTCCCTCAAGGAGACTCCAGAGAACACACACACACTGGATGGTCCTGGACTCCAGGGCTTGCCTCCACAATCAAGGTGAGCACAGTCTAGTGACGTCTGTCAACAAATAGCAATGACTGAGGTTGTAGATAAAAGGCTCAGTTAAGTCCTTGATTATGAGAAAACCTTCTAAAGAGACTCAAAATACTGTCCACATGTTACAATCTAGTGCCGGGGGGCGGGGGAAGGGAGGTGGTAGACACACGGACCACAGGAGTCCACAAGTAACTGGGAGATACGAGGTGCTGGACGACCATGGTGTGGCGGTGGGGACACCAGGGAAGGTGAGATCTCCTTGGTTGGGGGAGTGCGGTCTCGAAGTATGAGGGTTTCAGCAGGCAGATGGGGAAAATGCCGTCGTGACCGTCTGGAGAACACTTCAGCCCCATTTCCTCAGGTCTAAATACTCCTTGTTTCTTTCCTAATCACCCAAGGAGCAAGAAAGTCTCTTTTGATGAACTCTGATGGGGTTTTACTTGGGCTTCTCTTACGCTTATTACCGCTTGTGCCTTGCTTACACCTACTGACGCACTGCTAACTGTGTATTTTAATTTCTTGAAGATGGATTATAAAATGCTGATTAAGAGTTAGCCTCCAGGTTCACAAAAACTCGTATTTGAGTCACTGCCTATGCTTACTGAGTGACCTTGGGTAAGTTACTCCATCAGTCTAGGCCTCAGTTTCCGTATCTGTGAATCAGGGATGCTAACAGTCACTGGGACGGAAGGAAGAAGTGACGTGGAGGGCGGATCTCTGCACAGAGCCAGGCACGTGACTAACTACAATCACTCAGTGCCACCACTATTTCATTATCATGACAGCATCATCTCATCATCATCAGGTCCTGTCATCCTCAGGAGAATGCGAAGGACCGGTCTTTACGGCAATGTCCCTAGAGTCTAGCACCTCCTTGGGAACACAGCAGTCCCTCAAAAAATCTGTCCAATTAAGATTATAATTATTTTAACATTGTAATATGTTTTCCCCACTTTGGGAGCAGAAGCTGAATTTCTGTCACCTTTACAGTGTTACCCACAGCGCCTGCATGGAGGAGGCATCAAGGACTGTTTGCTGATGAACTGATTGTCCCTTAACCATGTGGGCTTGGAGGGAACCTGGGAGTTGGGAAGACGAGCAAAGCCAGTGAAACACCAGCCTCCTCTGGACAGTGTGTCCTAATTACAGGGAAAGAAGCAGTGAAAATAAACAAGAAGCCCGCGTGCTGGCTCCCCAGACTCTAACCTACAAGGATCCAGCACAGTCACCACCAAGGGACAGGACATAAAAAATAAACTTTAATTAATTATTTGGCAGAGAAAAAGAAGTAGAGCAGAAGAAAAAGAACCCTGCCTAACTTTAAAATTTATGGTAAGAAATCATAAAATTCTATTTGGTTTAAAAAAAAAAAGTGGAAAAAAACCCCTCGAATTCTCTACCATGGCTTGTTAAAGACTATAGATACTTTAAAAGCATGATGTCCACCAAAGCTCTGAGATAATGAACTCTTGCATGTACTAATAATGTTCTTTATAAAAATGAGGGGAACTTTTTTTTAACATAAAAATGGGGAACAGTGTAGAGTTCGTTATAAAAAATAGTATAATTCTTGAGCTTAATAGATTTATTTATTTATTTTCATTTTATTTCTTTTTTGAAGAGGGGTAGGTAATTAGGTATATTTATTTACTTTTTTTTTTTAATGGAGGTACTGGGGATTGAACCTAGGACCCTGTGCATGGTAAGCATGTGCTCTACCACTGAGCTATGCCCTCTCCCCTAATTCTTGAGCTTAGATTCCACATGTTGTCAATATTTCTCTCTAGGTCATTTTTGACAAGTAAAATGCTCATTTCCTGCTCTGAAGAGTGGGGAGCATTGTTCTGCAGATAAAGGTTAACATCTCCGTCCAGTAGCCTTTCAACATATCACATTCAAAACTTTAAGAACTATCACATGATTTGCAACTATAGGCAATAATTAGACTAACTGCCTTTCCAGTCCCCTCGTGTTGAATTTGTTGGGTGCATAGTGTGTATCAGTCCCTGTGCTAAGCATTTCATGTGCATTAGTCTCATTTGAACCTTACTGTGACTCTCTGAGGCAGCAAATGTTAGTCCCAATTTACAGAGGCAGAGACTGAGGTTCCAAGAGGTCACATAAAATCACAGAGCTTACAGAGGGTGCAGCTAGGTCTTGAACCCAGGGTTAAAGCCTCTAAAGTCAGGCTGTTTTTTTTTTTTTTTTTTTTTAACATTTCAGTCAATTTTTCCTATACAATGGTTATGCTACATATTTTCTGAGTGATGCTTTTCTATTTTCTATTTTTATTTTATTTATTCATTTTTATTTTGGTGGGGGTGGGTAATTAGGTTTTATTTACTTATTTATTTCTTAGTGGAGGTACTGGGGATTGAACCCAAGACGTCGTGCATGCTAAGCAGGCACTCTACCACTGAGCTCTACCCTCCCCAAAGTCAGGCTATTTCTATAGAAACATAATGTTTCCTTTGCGGTCTTTATAGTGATATATTTAATTATCATGAACACAGTATTTTTTAAAAAGTTATTTTATGCCTTCCTCAGGGGGCTCAGCTTACTACTAGGAGAAGAGATGACAGGAGGTAATGGCTCAGGGTAAAGGAAAGGACAACTGAAGCCTCGCACATGATCACCTGGAGTCAGAGTCGGCTCCATGTCAGCAAAACCCACGTCAGCACTGGTGCCAAAGCAAACTGCAAGAACTCACAGTTCATTCAAATGAGGGTAAATAAGCCAGGGACCCACTGTGGCTTGAATGGCAGGAACCATGACAGAAATTAGGTTCTTTGAGGAAAATCACTGATGGAATTACAAACTGTGAAACAGTAGAGCATCTGGCAACATCATATTGAGTTTTTTTTTTTTATGAAGGTACTGGGGATTGAACCCAGGACCTCATGCATGCTAAGCAAGCACTCTACCACTGAGCTATATACCCTCCTCTGCATACTGAGTTTTTTTATTTGGCATTTTGGTTATTTAGTCAACAGGTCCCATAAGTCCTCAGCTCCCTCTCATGCTGATAGGGAGTAACCAAAGAGCTTACTTTGACCAGGTCAGCCTTGGTCTACATTTAAAGTCAGTGCTACGATCTCAGGCAGAACACACATCCCCACCCAACCGTGCACTCACCTCTGTGTTCTGTAAATCACGGTCAGCAGTGCAATGATCACAGCCGTAATCAAACCATAGTCCAATCCCAGGAACAGGGAGGAAACAAAAGTGGTAAGCCAGATGGTCTAAACAAAAGACACAGAGCTATATGTAGAACCACATGGACAATGTCCTAAGAGTTACACACACACACATACATACAGAGTACCTAACCTTGTCTAACTGGATACTGCATATAACAACTGACCACAGTAACTTATCTTTCTCACGTTTTTATCAGCAACAACCCATTTGTTGCTATGACATAGTCAGCTGACGATCACCTTTGTTACTTACCAGCTCTATTTTGCTGGTTCTCCAGAAAAAGGGGAGATCTGAGAATTGCATAAACATTCCTTTCAGGTTGACGATCACAATGGCCGACAGCACAGCCTGAAACACAGCACATCCACGCATGCCTCTCCTCCTGCGTCCAGAGACTCCCTCTGCTGGCTCCTCACCGTCCTGCTGCCCTCCCCACGTCCTCTCCCCACTCACTTCCTACGCGGCAGTGATGGTACGTCTAGAGCCAAGAACACCGGACTTTTCAGGACCCGGTTAGTTAAAATGGGCTTCGGAAAACCAGGCTTATATCCTAGTAGGAAACCTGCCTGGTGGTCAAGAGGTTCAGAGTGAACTCAGTACAAGGAATGATTTCACCTCTGGTTTCCTACAGTATGATTTTTCTCTGCTCTGTATGGTTCCTGAGCTCCACTAGATTCAGTGCATCAGTAAACAAATGTCTTATGAGTGTAGGTCATCTCAAATTTTTAACTAAGTATAAAGTCACAGAAGTTCAAAGAGAGAAGGGACCTTGGAGATTAGCCAGTCCAAACCCCTCACTTTGCAGGTAAGGAAACTGAGAACCAGAGATACTGAGATGGCTTTCCCTAGGTCCCAGGTGCTGGCAGATTGTGGAGTAGGATATTGATCTGAGACTTGAGCCTTTCTCATACCACTTTGCTGGGGTTACAGTAAAAACCCAGAGACAACCACAAAAATAAAGAAATAGAGCATAATCTCCACCCGCAGTAAAACCTCACACCAAGTCCAAGCTACACACCTGGGGTAATGATTCAAAGAGGAATCCAGTGGCTAATATCACCAGCAGAATCATTAGCGAGGCCAAACAACCTGCAAGCTGGATGAGAGAAGACACGTGGAAGGGACGTTCAGGAGAGCTGAACAGGAGGTGGGACACAGGTTGGTCTTAGTCTTTTGATAATCACCATGGGAAGATATGGCTTTGCATAAGTCATCCAAACCATCACATAAACCTGTAACTCCTTCCCACTCCCTGAGGTTTTAGTTCTTCTTAGAGCTTTTAAACAGAAGCTGAAATGCCCTTCCCAGGGGTGGGAGAAAGATGTCTGGTTACTGACCCAAGATCCACAAGGGCCAGAAGAGTTCAGACAAGATTTTGCTGTCCAGTTGGGGAGCCACTAGCCTCATGTGGCTATTTAAATTTTTTTTTAAGGAGTAAAATTAAATAAAATCTAAAATTCAGGTCTTGGTTGCACTAGTCACGTTTCAAATGCCCAAGAGTCACATGTGGCTAGTGGCTGCCATATTGGACAGTGCAAATATTGAACATTTCCATCACTGCAGAAGGTGCTACTGGGCGGTGCTGGCATCCTGCTGATACTCACTCTCAGGGTGTCATGACAACATCCTATGTCTGAACTTTGAGGTTTACTGGTAGCAGGGAGTGTTGAGTAATTTTTCAATTTGACTGGAGAATATACCCCTTTCCTGTAGATTCAGTTCTTTGTGATTTGCTTCAACCAGTCATGCCTTTCTCTGATTCATATACAGCTCACTGGAGTGTCGGTCTTCAGGCAGAATAGAATCAAGAGATTAAAGTGTATACCCAAATCACCAGTCCTTAGCAACCAGCTGCATACACACCTGTGTCTTCCCTCCAGTTCCCTCCTGGACAAGGCTTCGAGACAAGGAGCATGAAATTGAAAAAGTCTGGAAGAGTGAGCCAATGGAATTGCACAGTCCCAGGGCAATGAGCTCCTTTTCCATGTGGAAACAAAGCACAAAAGAGATCAGTCATTTTTCAGGAAGACAGACCTGATGGCCCATATAATGTACATTTTCAGTAGCACAGGCTGTCTCTTCATTCTCTTTTCAAATAAAAGAATTTGTGTAGCACAAGATCAAAACAGGAATTACTGCATAATCTAAGGTGGGAGAAAAACACTTTGAATCTTAATTGTGTTGGGGATAAATGCTGCACTCACCACCCAGCCCCCTCTTTCTCAAACACACTCTCTACACAATTTTTTTTTTTAAAGAAAACTGCAGCAAAAGTGACAAGATATTTTTGTTATTTAAGAGAAAGTTATTGGTGGGTAGGACTACTGGCATCTTTTAGATGCCTAGGCTCTTGCTCATCATTGCCTGGTCCTCTCGGGACCAGTGAGTCCTGATCTCAGGGCAACCTCCAGTCTTTCTAGTTGGATCACTGTCTCGAATGAATATGGAGCATTAGTCTCCTCTGAGACATACACAGCATGCTAAAGTAGATGTAATCATGCCACAATGACAGCTTGTCATGTTCAGATTAAATACTTTACCTGCAGCTATCTTATATAAGAAGGTGGCAAAGAATATATTATGGAGTTTGAGCGATGATCATAAACTCAAAGTTCAATGAAAAAAGTGAAGGCTTCCTGTGATGTAAAAATGGTTCTGGAAAAACATTCAATTCTCAAGCTGTGAGCTTTACAAATAGGGATGGCACCTAGAAGAGTACGGCAAACTGTAAGCCTTAGATTGGAGATTTCACCTTTCTAGCTGGACCCCTGCTGATGAGGTGAGGTAGGATGCCGCACCTCAGTGCTCAGATCATGTAATGCACATAAACCATGGAAAAATTGAAGTGATGAATAAATACATGCTTCAAATACATCCATCATCAAACTAAATTTTTTTCTACCAAGATAGATCCAGTTCTTTTGCCTTCCACAGTAGAGCATGATCGTACTATGAAATATGTGCAGGAAATTAATGACTTTTACCTGATTGCCGTCAACCTGATAGCCATGTTTATTTGCCAGAGTCTTGGCCATCGAGATGGTCACTGAAAATCCAACGATGGCTATGGCGATGGCATCCACGTACACGAGGTGGAAGAGGCTGGTGTCCGGATTGGCTGGAGGCAGCAGCCTGGAAAGGGAAGCTGACTTTAACCCTGGGCATTGTGACCACTGGAAGAACACATGCAACTAGACGGGAGCATTTTTGGGGAGCATTATTTGCAAATGAGGTGACCAATGCCTGGATATCTGTTCAGCAAAAAGGAGGTCCCTCCTTGACACACAGAGGTTCTTTCCAGGCCCCAGCCCCAGAGTGCCAGCTTTCTACCCGAGGGGTTAATAGCAGAGATCAGATGGCGATTTAGAAAAGGAGTAACCTCACACCTCTGGCAGCCCTGTGGCAGGTGTAAGTAAGACTGAGAGCAGGAAGAAGAGAAGGTCAGAGAAGAGCTCAGATGACACAGGACACTCGAACCAAAGACCGAGGTGAGGAGGGCGCTGGACCAGGGCTATCTCAGTGGAGAATTACTACCCAGTGACATGGGTACTCAGTGCTCTTCCTGCTACCTGATGTAAGGACTCTGCTTCTTCCCTGGATCCCTTAAGTGAGTTTCTGACATGAAAAAGGAGCAGCACCAGATTATACTCCTTGGTTCTCACCTGGGAATCTGGAGGGCCCGAAAGTGCAGCTCCTGCAGCTCCCCATTAGGGAACCTAATTGTTGTGGCGCATTCCTGTAGTTTGGCACCTTTGTCCTAAAAGAACAGAATAGGCATTCCCTAGAATGGTACGGGGGGAGGGGCAACAGAGGTTTTCAAACGCACCTGCTCCAGTTCAAGGCACTGGTCTAAATAATAATAACAACATTAACTGATGCACAATATTATTACTTTTACAATTACAATTATTTATTAGGTGCTTCCTCTGTGCCCAATCCTGGGCTTATCCATCTCCAATGCACTGTGAGCTCAGGACCATGATAATCCCCATTTCACAGGTGAGGAAAATGAGGCATTGCGGGGTCAAGCAACTTGCCCAAGGTCAAACAGCTCGTCTACTAAGCACAACAAAAACCATGGAGAACCCGCCTCTTCACACCTATTTCTCACACTGTGTCGTATCCCATTGACAAAGGGCTGTCTCAGGTTGTGGGGTGTGTGGAAGGGAGGGGAGCAAAGGAAAGGAACCTAACATACATTAAGCTTCGATTGTGTGCAACATGCTTGATAGATGTCATCTCATTTGTCCTCACAACGCTTTTAGACAGGTGCCATTATGATCCCAATTTATATGTGAAAAAGTGGATGCTTGCAAGATGTTAAGTACTTTGCTGAAGATGGAGCAGGGACTCAAACCCAGGGGGTCTGACTACTGAGCTTATCATGATTCCCCTGCACTTGGCTGCATAAGCATTGACCAGGGTGGGGAGGGCCTCGCAGCACGTTGGGGCCTGAGGAATAAGCGTATGAGAACTGAATATGAGAAAAGAGCTGCAATGAGTTAAGAGAAGTAAACCAAGAGACATGATACACTGCCATGAACGGGATCTTTAACAGCCCACTGTCACTTTCTGGACACTGTACTGTGCATATGTGTGTGTGTGTGTGTGTAGATAAGTGTGGTACTTTGTTTTGAAACACAACCACCGACAATTCCTTCCACACTAGTGTGTGCTGCTCCCCATCTAAAGGCTGAATCTGGGCCAGCCTTGTGATTTCCCCTGACAGAATGTGGTGGAAGTGATGTTGTATGAGCCGACAGTGAAGAGTCTGGCTACCCTCCTGGAGCCCCACGTGAGGGAAGATGCCAACCCGTCCGCAGATGCTCCAGCCACTCGGGCTGAGCTGTCAGACAGGTGAGCAAAGCCCTCTTGGCTCCTCTGGCATCAGTCACCCACTCAGACGTCTGCAGCTGCCAGAGACCTTGAGAGAGACAACCGCTCAGCTGAGCCCCACCTACAATGCTGAACCCTGCACAATCAGGATGTTGTTTTAAGTCACTGTTACTCGGCAGTCAGACCTACCGCTCACTGAATTAGCACGGCTGTAGGCAGATGGGCAGTTAGGTAGGCATTATTGGTTGCCTGCTTGGTTTTGGATAAAGTTCCAGAAAGATAAAGTTTCTGGGAAGCCAAGTTTCAAAGAGGTAAAATGTTCCTATTTTTTAAAAAAAGTTTAGCTCTCACAATAGAGGGAAAGCAACCTCTTTGGGTATAATGCAATAGGAAAAGGAAAAGGAAGGTGTTAGGTCGGAATTACGGTGGTGTGTGGATATTTAAAAGGAGAAATCTAAGTGTGAGAATTCACACTTAAATTATTCGTGATTAGTTACTGAATAGGGTTATCTACTGGATCCAAAGACTCATGTTTATGCCATGACTAACGTTAGAGACCCAGGGGGGAGGTAACGGAAAGAGCACGCGACCGGGTATCAGAAGACTGAGTTCCGGGTCCCGGCTGGGACTCACCGAACCTCACTCAGGTCTCTCAAGTGTCGCCTTCTCTGATACCCTACCTCAAACAGCAAGCCAGCCCCTCAAACAGCTGGCTTCCCTTGTCTTCATAGCACAACTCACTACTGATTTATTGTCTGTCTCTCCTAGTAGAATACAAGCTTCAGGAGAGCAAAGACTCTTTTGCTTGCCTGTTTGTTTTGTTTTTAACTGCTGTGTCTCTGGCACATAACAGGCACTCAATAAACATATGCTAAATAAATGAGATTAAATGAATCAATCTTCTTGCCTGTTAAATGAAGATAACATAGTCATCAACTGTGTTATTGTGAGGAATCAACTGACACGGTGGGTATAAAAGTACTTTAAAAATTACAGGTCCAAACAGAAAAGCCAGGTTATTGCTGTGCGACACCTGTACACGGAATCCCAAGTACCATGTTTATGAAAGCAATTCA
This sequence comes from Camelus bactrianus, assembly GCF_048773025.1. NCBI lineage: Eukaryota > Metazoa > Chordata > Mammalia > Artiodactyla > Camelidae > Camelus > Camelus bactrianus. The sequence continues at coordinate 74,825,686 of NC_133545.1, forward strand.
TCATTCTGAAGTCAAGTGCTGGCTTCCTCTTTTAACATTCACTCCCTGTGTTGAACTCTGGCTTAAAGAGCAACTCCTGCTCCCTGTGCCTCCCTGGAGATTCATATATGTTTCCAGAGGCAAGGCCTGATGGAATATGCCAGGTCCTGTCAACGTCCAACATCTGGGCAAATGTCCGACTCTGCTCTTTTGGAAACAGAGAAGAGGGTGGCGAGAAAGAGACAGTACCAGAGACAGAAAGACAGAGGCACATAGAGAGATACAGAGACAGCCAGAGAGTGTCAGAGAGGAATGGAGACCAGGAGAGGCTCGTAGTCACTCTTGCTCCTTCAAATATAAAAATAGGGACATTTTTAAAATGTAGAATTAGATAAGAGAAAAACAGATGAAGCAAAGAAGTAATACGTGATTCGAAGCTAGAAAACTCATTGAAATGAGCCACAGAACTTTACATTAACAGGTCTCAACAAGCACGGTGCATGCCGGGTGCCACACGGGCTGCTTTACACGCATCACCTCCGGCAGCTCTCCCATTGCCCTTGAGAGACGCATTCACTGTCATGCTTCCCTGGCAGGGGAGGAAATTGAGGCTTGGGGAGGATAAATGACTTGCCCAACATCACAAAGCTAGTAAGTGGCAGGTTACATTTAGGTTTTTTTGCTCTTAATTCCTATGCCACCCAAGAAGAGATCTAAAATACCAACAAATGCTAAACAACAGGAAACAAAATGAAAAACCACATGCCAGTTAACATGGTGCAACCACTATGGAAGACAGCATGGAAGTTCCCCTAAAAGTTAAAATAGAACTATCATATGATCCAGCAACCCCACTTCTATGTATATATCCCAAAGTACTTAAAGCAGGGTCTTGAAGAGATAGTTGCCCATCTGTGCTCACAGCAGCATTATTCACAATAGCTAGGAGGGGAAAGCAACCTAGATGTCCACTGACAGATGAATGGATAAACAAAACGTGGTACACACACACAGTGCAATTTTATTCCATTTTAAAGAGGAAGGAAATCCTGCCACACGCTACAACATGGATGCACCTTGAAGACATTATGCTAAATGAAATAAGCCTGTCCATAAAAACCTCAGTAGTGTCTGATTCCACTTACATGAGGCACTAGAGTAGTCAAGTTCACAGAGACAGAAAGTTGGGACTGGCGGGAGGGAGAATGGAGAGTTACTGTTTAATGGTGTAGAATTTTAGATTTGCAAAATGAAAAAGTTCTGGAGATCTGTTTTACAACAGTGTAAATATACTTAACACTACAGAACCATACACATAAAAACGATTAAAATAGGAGATTTTAAGTATTTTTTACCACAATAACCCCCACCCCAACACACGTTAAAAAAAAAAACCCAAAAAACCCACCCCACCCTCCAATTCCTCAGCTAGTTGATACATAGGAGAAAAAAGATTTTTTATTGCAACAATACTAAAGCAGTAGTTAGAAATTATAGATCCATTGATTATTCAAGTCACACTGTTACTTCAAACTGTTTTCCTACCCCAGAGGAAGTGTTCCAACGACATCCACATTGTATGATTCTTTCAAGTTAAACCCAGCCGAAATGCCAGTTCCCATGACCACCTGAAACAGACACAAATCCAAATGGACCTTTAGAGATGAACATTTAAACGTCACAAAAATTAGGTTCAAGGAAGTTTTTAGCCAAGCCAAATCTACTTTCACTTTTTCAGTTTTAAAAAGAATTATAGTTAGTTAGCTTCCAGCAATTCTAGATTCTCCTAATGACTCTTCCCACAAAATTTAAATGGATCCTACAGTTTCCTTGTGGCCTGAAATTCTTTGCTCTTTACTTTGTTCTGTTCCATCCTGATGCATCTGGCTAGCTGGCTGCAAATAAAAAGAGCCCATTAAACCTTTGGGGAGTTGGCTTTGCCTTTGGGTAGGTGAAAGGAGGCTCTGGCCGAGATGGCATGAAATCAGGACACTGAAATGTGTATTGCGAGGGCAGGACAATGACAGCGTCACATTATAAAATGTCTGTTTGGATCTACATCTTCCTGCATCTACATTTGGATCTGACTCTGTCTCCAGGACAGCAGCACCAGGGAGGTTCGAGGTGTCCACCAGCACCCCACAGCTGTCTTCTCCCACTTCTCCCCTCAGGGTCAGGGTCAGAGTGAAATCTGCCTGTCACAGAGCATCCTTGTACAGAAGGCTGCCTGGCTTGTTGGGGCGTAGATCTCGTCTGTGCGTAAAGTGCAATCCTTAGTGAGCTACAAGAAGAGAAAAATAACAGAAAGGAAGACAGCAACTTTCTTCATCCCAGAGAACTACTGCTTGTAGAACTTTCTGAGGGGGTTATCCCAGACAGAAGGCATGGGGGGGGGCTGGCCAAGGAGGGGAGCCAGTCCCCCCAGAGGGGGCTGCAGCAGGGACCCAACAAGGACCCAGACAGCAGCCCCAGAGACCAAGGGTGTGGCTGCTTCTGGCCCTTTTGATGAAATGCCCCTTCTTTGTTGGCTGTAATATTTGTCACCCTTAATTGCATTTGCTGTGTATCCCAAACTAGGGGAATGCCCAGAATATTCAAATCCACAGGACAGATATGGCTCAAGTTCCTGGAGCATCAACTTCATGTAATGGTACCTCATTCAAACCACAGCTTTCCTATCAACACAGACAGACGCGTTATGAAACAGAATGCAGCCCTCCAATTTTATGATAAGAAATTTTATGTTTAAAGAGGGTCATGAAGATTCTGTTTCAAGTTTTCTAGTATGGCTTCTCTCTCCCTTGCTCTGAGGAGCACACAGATAAGAAGTTACAATGATAAAATTCTGGAGAACCACTGCCTTGGAAAGCATGAAGGAAAATTCAAAGGGAATTCGGAAAATGGACAGAACTAGGAACCCAAACCAGCAAAGGTGATTTTCATCATTTACTTCATGATTAGGGCTTGCCTTTTTCCTTTGCCATGCATAGGAGCTGAGAACATCCTGCTGTTCTCCAAAAGGAAACAGGAACTCTGTGTACAGCCCCGGTGAGAGAAGAGGTTTTGAAACTGAGAGTCCTATTGGGTGTAGACAAGGCGAAAGCAAGACTGGCTTCCTGGAGAGCTAAACCAGCCAGTTGTTTTTGTGGCTGGAACTTTTGGCTAAATTTGCATCAGACATCTATACCTTTATTTCTTCTTCTTTTGTGGCTCCCAAACTCTAGACCAAAGTGCCCCAGGGTGCCAAGGAGAGCTCCCAGGTCACTGTGGGACAGGATTGTCAAGGGAAACAGGGCGACACCTGTCGGACACCATGCCAACTTCCAATCTGAGGTAGTTCAGTTTTGACATCAGCTTCTACCACGTTCCTTCTGATCACAACACATCTTCGCAAAGCCAGGTGTTCAGTGGCTGCTGAACCACGCAGGTAGCATGCAAAAATCCAAGTGAGCAGGAAATGAGGGTAGTGGTGCCCATCTGACTCCAAGCTTCGAGGCGTTGTGAAGTGCCCACCAGCCACACACATTCGCTAATAAATTTGTGTGGGTATTTAAGAATGTAATCCAGTATATTTTATTTCAACTTATGTGTCTTTTTTTTTTTTTTACAAACAGTTCTTAAGTTGTTAGACATAAATATGTATTAAGTTGTTTGGAGCTAACTATGTAACAAATGGAACTATTAGTTACCTATTTCTTTGGGGCTTCAGAAGGCCAGGAACCAAGAAAATTTGGAAATATTTGTCTTTTGCTCTTTTCAAAATGGAAACAGCTTACTTTTTTCAGTTTATTAAAGTTACAGTCTCATTATAAAGCAATTAGAAGATAAAAACTTCAAGAAAAATCTCCACCATTTCACTCAGAGATAATTTACATTCACATTTTTATAGACAGTCTTCACCTAGATTTTAAAAATCATCCATGTCTATGTGTGAATGCTTGTCTTTTTTGTCAGTGTATTTGTGAAAGCTCCTCTTGACAAACCTTCTAAACTTCTCTCGGCAGAACTGAGAAAAATGGTCTACCTTCCCCCTCCCCTGCCCACTTCTAAACCCGTCACAGGAATAGCCGGGAGTATGTGGCCAAAGTTGACTTACCGCAAAGAACTCTAAAGGAATGGGTGCTGGCAATTTCTCTTTAAATCTCTCATTAAACTCCTTGCCACCCAACAGCAAACCAAAAACCATCAGCCCAACGCCTAGGGAACACACGTTGAGGTTTTTAACATTCTGCAACACAGCAACTGTACTCTGTAACACAGTGAACACTAGATGTTACATCAAGCAATAGCCCCCGAACAGACAGAGACAGTCTAGGGCACTAATTCACACCAGCCACCCCATCACTGAGCATTTCCAGCTAAAAGTTCTGAGGCTGAAATCGCTCTCTTTGCAGCTTTCACCAATTAGGAGTCGTTTTTACCCATACAGCTTTGTTTGTAGTTGTAATTCTTACCCAACAATCTGATACTACAGTGTTCTCTGCTATGTGAATGCCTCAGTGTGGTATTGTAAAATTCAGAAAAGTAACCTGAAACTGAGTCCTAAGCCTTAGGAAAGAATGAGGAATTGGTATCAGCAAAACAATCCACACATCAATACACAGAAAAGCTTTTAAGAGCTAAGAGAGAAATCACTGTTAGCAGATGAAAGGAATCAGCTGAACTTTGAAGGCAAGAGAGTGGCTGATGCCTGGAAAGAAGCCCAGGGGAGTTTTAGGGAAGAAAGCCATTTAATTTCCTTGTAGGGCTGCAGCCACAGCACCCCAAGAGCAGTCGGTACTCATCCAGACCCTGGGAAGGTAGGTTACCACTGAGCCCAGACTGCTCGCTTTCCCACCAACGCCTAGAGCACACTCAGCTGTGTTTGTTTCCTTTGTGACAAGGCACTGAGCGCAATCTCAGAGTTAAGAAGCATGTTACCAGCTATTACTGGAAACTTGGAATTTAGCTGAGGGAATATTCCCACAGTTGGACTCCATTCTAAGCAATGAAGGATTCACTTTAGCTGTCACTTCCCCAAAGTGACATTCCTAGGCCGCTAAAGGTCTCCCTATTCAACTTTCACAGGAGCCTGACTTCTCCTTCTTAGCACTTAACACAGTTTGTAGTTAATCACATAGTTACGTGATTAGGGGTTTACTCTTTGTCTTCCCACGGGATTGTAAACCCAGCAGGGCAGGGGCCGTATCTGCTCACTCAGTGCTCTGCTGAGCAGTGTCTGGCTCATCAACACCTACAAAGACCTAGCATTCCAAGAACAGCTTCAGCAGCACCTCAGAAGTTCCGCCATGCAGCACTTCCACTGCCGCTGGTTCTAATTATTTCATGATTTCTTCCTTATCCATTTAGAAATGTGTTTTTGGCTTCCATTTTAATGGGGGTTTTAAAGCTATATTTGGTTACTAATTGCAAATTATATTGCATGGTATGAAAACTGAATTTTTAGAATTTGTGCTCAGTTTTATACAACCAGTTTCAACATGATTATTACCATTGTTTCCTGTGTGCTTGTAAATAATTTAGATTTTCACTGAGTTGGGTGGAAGGGTTGATGTCTATTTTATTAAACTAGCTGTGTTAGTTAAATCCTTCACAGACTTGTTTTTTTGCCTGCTTGAGTAAGCAGTTTTTGACAGAGATGTTATCCTGTAATTCTTTTAAATTATTTGTTCGTTCCCAAAAAGAACCTAATTTGGTCTTAAGAAAAAGCTGTCTCTTCAACTAATTCAGGTGAAGGTGTAATTACCAAATAAAGACCTAACAAAAAAATTCCTTGTGAGGTAGACAGTAGCACATATGAATGAAATGAGACTTTAAGGTTTAATTCCCTTTGTAGCGCTCTTCTCAGAAAAGGCTTAGAATGACTAAATCTTCTCCATTTTATTGAAATTCTTGAAAATAAGCAAAGTGAGCCTCGAAGGTAAAAGAGATACAGGAGAGAAGGGGAAAACAAAAAAGGGAAAACCAGTACCAGCAAGTCGGGAAGTTGCTTACTTACATACACCACCGAAAAGATCCCACTGTACCGCTTTGTTTTAACTCCAAACAGGTATTTTAGCATGGAGGTGAAGACGTGCACAGCTGCGGCGGTGGTGAACCCACGGACCAGTGGCTCGGTGAGATATATGGCCACAAATCCAAACCTACAGACACCTAGGCAAAACTATTTTTTTAACGACAAAGAAACAAATAAATCACATGGCAGACTGGGAAGTTAAAGCCAACAGAAAACATACAAAAGTTCTTTCTGGGCCACTTTCTAGCACTGCACTGCAAACTTGTACCCACAGCAGGTAAGTAGCTAACAAATCAATCGCTGGTTATGCAGAAAACCGGGAGGTCTGGAGTGGCCCGGAGCCCCGCGGAGCACTGGGCACACCTGTACCCTCCCCGTCCCTCGGAGTAGGAGCTCGCTTCCTGTTCATTCCAAGCAGGTAAGAAATGCCCTCTTCCCATTACTAACCAGTCTTGCTCCAAGCTTGTCTTGCTCTTGGAATCTCTAAAGCACCCCAGTGAAGCCTGCTAGTTCCTAATCACTATGAACTTAAGTAAGGCATTATGTGGGACCGGCACTCCCCAGTGCTAGGAACCCTGGGCTCTGGATTTTTGCTGACTGACCCTGCCCACCATGCAGACGGGCCAAGAGTGCTCCATAGATATTTATCAAATTAACAGATGAAAGCCCATTTCCACATTTGTGAGTCTCACCTGAATGATTCCCGAAAGTAAGGTCACAGACATGGCGACTTTCACTCTCAAAGCATCTCTTGCCTCCGTACCATTGGTTGCATTTACTCCTCCAGGAATGACTATATCATCTGGTACTAATCGAACAGCCACGCCTCCTATCATCAGGCTAATAACAGCAAATGGACCTGGAATGATGAAGCATTCATCAAGGAAATCACTTTCACCCTATCTGTTGCCAGTTCGCTAGGGGACACTGGTGAGGTCAATAAATCATCATGGACATAAAATTGCACTGGGACGGTATCGTCCATTTCACATACTCTTCTAGAATCCTGACATTTCCCCATGAAGAGGTGGTCTAATTCCTCTTTCCATGAATCTGGCTCGACTTGTGACATGCTAGTAACCAAAAGAACGCAGCAGAAGTGATACTGCGTGATGTCCATGGCCAGGTAACAAGGGGGACCACGTAACAAGGGGATGTGGATTCTGCCCAAGAGCTGCACCACTTGCTTGTGCTGCAGCCCTACGTGTGCAAAAGCCCCAACTAGGACCACGTGGAGAGAAGGTGAGTGTAGGAGGTAAGAAGAGAGGGATGGGTTGGGAGAGGGATGCGGGAAAGGAAGAGAGTTCAGTCTTCCTGTAGCTGCTCTAGCTTAGCTCCATCTGGCTCTCAACTGCTTGAGAAACACTGAGTCTGAGTCACAACGGCCAAGATGAGCCCTTCCTGATTATGAAACCCACATAAATCTGATCCTAAGTACAGTAAAGAAAACCATGTACAACTCAGTGCCTAAAATAAGATGAAAATGCAATGGCATGCACAGTAATCAGGAACTTGCACTACCACTAATAAAATAAACAAGAAAAACCAGATGCAAGCAAATCATATTATGAACAGAAGCACCTATTTCACAGATTTCAACAATTGCTCTTTTTACACCAGAAAACTTTCTTCATTATGCCCAGATTATAAGGAAGCTATTAGTTGTAGAAATCTTTGAGGGGGGAGTGGTTTTAAGTACTTGCTGGGTATACAGTAACAAAAACTGTTACTAAGCGGATGTCCTAGTAACAAACATGCTATTTCTTTGACACATTGCAAAGCTTGGAAATTCAATAGGAAAGGCACTAAAATATTGACTATCAGGTTTACCTATGGATATGTGTCTGGAGGTTCCAAGAAAACAATACATGATAACAGGGTAGAACGAAGAGTACAGGCCAAACACCGGGGGCACAGCCGCCAACGTCGCAAAGGCTAACCCTGCGGGATTAAAAACCACACAGAAACGGGGAGATCATTAGAAAACAGAAGGTTATATGTCTTTTTCTTTTGGCTGTTTATTGATGATGAACAAGTGAAAACCATGTTAATTTAAGCAGATGTATCTTAACGTGCCCACCCTTCCATCCCAATCCTATGTGGAATCTGACATCTGTGCTTAGGGGGGTCGAAGCTGAGGCAGTTCTCCCTGTCCTGCCCTCTTTGCCAGGGGTGGACTTTTTTTTTTCTTCTGCTTTATTCTTTCCCAATTTAGATCAAGGCAGAAAGTCTTACTTGACTGGGGCAGCTGTAACCTGGTGTGGATGTCCAAATGCTGGCTGTTTCTTCAGTGGGGTATTTTCCGGGTTCTTTGGAGACCTCTTTTCAATGAGGAACTCCCACAGGAATTCCCTGGCCAGTGTGATGCCCCCACCCCTTGACCTCGGCCCCTTCCAGGTTCCAGTTCTTACACCTGCTCCAGGATCGTTGTGCTGCGGCTGCTCATCCCATAGGCAGTCTTCTTGGGCAAGTACCTTTGCAATGAGCCAAGCCTGGTTACCTCCAGGGTGGTCAGTTATCCAATGCTTTACCCCTCAAAATTGTGGAAGTGTAGGCCACGCCCCTGGAGGGCTCCCTTCATTCTCCTGTCACAGGCAGTTCACACCCTTTTACTACAGATTTATTTTTCTTGCAGTCCTTCCTTCCCGACTTTTGGTGGAGGGGAAATGCATACTTTTTTCACCTCCTCTAGAAAATTCTCATTCCAAATCTAGTATCAATTTCCTTGTCCCCTCATATGTCCTGTTGAAGTGATGTGCTAAAGAGAGAGCATGTGTGTCTTTCATCCACGCTTTTGCATAGACGGGCTGGCATCCCTCTTCAGAACGTGTAGGCAATAAACATCCTTTGTTCTCACCTTTGGGGTTTCAGCCAAATATTTTGGACTAATAGAAAATTCATGAAAGGCATTTTCATCTTGTGGATAAGGACATTGTAGCAAAACAAGAGTTGGGAAAGCATTTACTTATTTAATATGTAATAATACAGTCACTTCAATGTTGTTTTTTTAAAAAAACAAATTTTATTTCTAGCAAAGAAACGCATGGCCACAGTTGAAAAAGCCAAGCAGTACTAGGGGGGCTGGGAGGAAAAGCCAGCACTCTTCTTCCTTACTTCTAGGTTCCACTCCCCAGACACTCACTTTCAACTCTTTTAGCTGTTTTGTTTGTTTGTTGTTAACCATTTATCTCCAGTATTTAAAGTCAGCAGTTCTCAACTGAGAGGATTCTGCCCACCATCGGGGGACATTTGGCAACGCCTGAAGGCATTCTGCAAGATCTTGATTGGGGGGCGCTGCTACTGCACCTAGGGGATAGAAGCTGCGGATGCTGCTGACCAACCCACCATGCACAGCCCAGCCCCACCACAGTGTACACAGTGCAGGTTGAGAAATCCACTCTAAGTAATATGTTTACATTATTTCTTAGTTTATCACTTTTAGACATAAACTATTGACTTTCTATGTCTTTTTTTTTCAGCTTCCCCTTGCTTATGATTTCATAACTATGTGATTTTTTTTCCTTTTTAGAAAGTTTTGGGATCTTCTCTACATTCCCAGGGTTCTGATGTTTTACAACGGTGTGTCTTGTTTTAAGCTCTCATTTATTCTGCTGGGTACTTGGTGGTTGCTTTCAGCCTGAAAACTCACGTATTTCAATTCTGAGACTATTCTTTGATACTGTCTTCCTCTGTTTACCTTCTTCTTTCTGGAACTCTCAAGAGATGTATGATGGAACACCAGAATTGATCCTCTGTGTTCTTACCTCTGCTCTCCTGTTGTCCATTTATTTATCTTTTTCTTCTACCTCAGGAAATTTCCTCTATTTTCCAAATCTGTGACTGAATATTTTACCCCAGTGATCATACTTTAATTTCTGTGGGCTCTTTTGGTTTTCTGAATGCTCTTTTAAAAACTGCATCCTATTCTTGTTTCATGGATTCACTATGTTTTTATATCTTATTGAGGATACTGTAGTGCAAACATTTTTTATTTTGCCCTCTCCATGATTTATGTTCCCAGTGAGTTCCTTCTTCCTGTTTGGTGTGTTTTCTCTCTCTCGAAGCTTCATGCACATCAGCCCACTTTGTTTACTGATTTTTTTACTTTATTGACTAATGGCCCTTATTGTAGGGCCACTGGGTGACCAGCAGAGCATTTTCATTGGAGACTCCCAGTTGTCCCTGTAGCTCTTTTCTCTGGGGGCAGTTCACTGCTTGGGCTATAAGTTCTTGAAGGCTCTTTGGAGCTAACAGGGCAAACAAGAGCTTTGGTTAGCTCACAGTTCAATGTGGAGACATCTCCTTAATCCTCCTGACATCTCTCAGCATTTTCATCCTACTGTCCACTGACTGTGTGGTGTGGTGACCTGACTGTCTGTGTGCTACTTTCCACAAAGACTTTCAACCAAATCCCTTGCTTCTAAGCCCTCGGCCTGACTCTTACATGCGACAATACTTAGAGCCTCTAACTTCCCAGTGTTTGCAAGGCAGGAACCTAAATATCAACTTCCTCCACTCTGATAATTTAGTTATCATTTGTCCATCATTTGCCATGTTTTTTCCTCTCCTGCTCCATGGTGTCTCCTCTCCCATATTCTTTGTCCTTGCTAGTTTATACCATTTCCCTCTCCTTTAGCATCATTTTAGAGGGATTGTAAATGAATTAGAGATAGAAGCATACATTCAATCTTCCATGCTTAACAAAGCCTTTTTTTCCAATTTAAACAGTTTATCAGCCACACAAAATTTGCTATCACTTAGATCTCTATCTTGGCTATATTTTGTTTTTCACATTTACCTATCTTCATTGACTAGTGATGGGCAGAAAAATACCTTTTCCATACAAATTTGATGGTGGGATGACCTATACCTCTTAGCAGTGTGGGCTGTTCCCTGTTTTGAAATGATGTCTTCCTTTCTATAATACCACATGATCCCGGTTCTCCCTCCCCTTCCAGATGCTCTTTTCAGTGTCTTATACCGATTCCTCCTTCACTATTTGGCCTTTGATACTGGACAAAGCTTGATCTTGGCTTCCTTTTCTTTTCCCTCCATGCTCTCCCCTTAGATGGCATTGTCTACTGCCATGGTTGACACGCTATCCTTAAGGCAAAGATTCCCAAGTTGATATCTCTAGCCCACACCATTCTTTTGAGCCCACCCTATATTAAATATAAACATGAAATGTCCATTTGTCTATCTCACAAGCATCACCATCTTCAAACTTACCCTTCAGTTCTATCCCTCCTTCAGTCTTTGTCACGTCTGCAAGTGGCACCTCCATCTCTCAGGTGAACCAGAAACCTGAGAGTCACCTTCACCATCCATCCCTCTTTCTCACTATCCCCACATCCAACTCAAAGCTCAGAAACCTTAAAGAAATTCTTTCCAAGCCCTGATTCCTTATTCTCCCCCAGATCAATCTACTAGCTGGTCTTGCTGATTTTACCTATAAAATATAGCATGTATGTTTAAATGTTCCTGAAAAATTCCTTTAGCTGGGGAAAGGTTACTAGAACGATATGATAAAACTATGAATTTACAATCATGATGAAATTAAACAAAAAAAGGTCAAGTTATTGTTTGAGGAGATGGTAGCAGAGGAAAGAAAAAAAGAAATATATCCTTCTGACCTTGAGGAAGCTGCAGCACCCCTGTGCTGATGCCTGAGACCAAGTCACCCAGCACATACTCCTTGAACTTGTAGGCAGGCAACCACTTGGTTATTGGAAGGAACATGTAAAAGATATTTCTTATTTTCTTAGGAGTACATCTGGGAGGAGAAAGAAATAGACAAAATGAGGACCGTTTCTGTAGAATTCACACCAAGGCATTTTCCCTCCCTCACATTCTGGAGCAACAAGGAAAAGCTCACAGCTGAGGATGACCTTTCCACTCTGCAGACGTCAGAGACAAGAAGAGCTGCTGATTTATTATTATTATTATTGAAACAATAACATCTGAAATGGCTCCACAATAATGCTTACAACTGACCATAGAAAACAAGAACAATTTAGCTTCAAAATAATGGAAATATCCAGAAGCTATTATTTCACTAGGTGAAATCCTTAATGTACTTTCGATGTTGGTGTAAAAATGAAGTAAGGGAATCATTTACTGATTGACTTAAGTTTTGAATGTGGAACCACTGACTGGCATCTACCTATTTGGATTTCCCTTTCCTTATAACATGAAGGAAATTTATACAGGTATTATGAGTTTTATGAACATGTGTGCAATGCTTTAAGGTCTTGATTAGGTAAACTCAAAACACCACTGTTACTGGAGCATGGGAGCTGAGTCTATGTCTGGTTGTCTTGGTTGAGTGGAACACCATGCTGATAAAACCAAGGTCTGCATTTAATCCCTAGATGGTTTAAGTAACTTTGATACATAGACTGTATTCTCACTCTCAGCCAGTCCTTTTGCCAGTCTATGCCCCAAATCGAAGACATCAATGAGTAAAAGTATGGACAGATGACTTCCATCACCACTATGACAGCCTCAAGTCCTCCTGGAGTGACGGGGAAGCAGTTTACCCTGTTTAAAAGATAATACAGTATTGCAGCATGCATGGTATTTGATATAGTGTCTTCAGTGGTTAAGAGTATCTGGTAATCAGATGCAGGAAGATACCAGAAGCAAAATGTGAGGCAACTACGGCAAGAGTGATGAATGTGAGAGAAACAAACCAGACTGGATACCAGCCTCCTTGTTTAGAAAGTTGAGATATTAATAACAGCTACGTTCATATAGTGCTTGCCATGTGCCTTGCACTTTGAATATACTGACAGGTTTTTTCACCCCAGTAACTCTATGATGTGAGTACTACTGGATCCCCATTTTACAGTGCAGGAAACTCAAGTGCACAACTGGTAGGTGGCTGGGACTAAGATGAAGACAGTCTGACTTCAACGTACCTGTTTTTAACCTCTCCTGATGGCACACCTAGAACACAGGGTCACTGTGAAGCTTACATAAATACAGCACAGAAGGTGTGGTCTCAAGGGTGGAGGAGGCAGAATCAGACGGACTGGGTTTGAAGTCTGGGGCTTTCTGGAGGTGCAAGTGTGTGAACGTTCCCAAGCCTGCAGCATGGCTGTGTGAGTGTCTTCCAGCTCAGCTTGGGGACTTAGCTTCACAGACTCGAGGAGCTGCCAAATGGAGTAGAAGTCAAGTGGGAAAAAGACAGAGTGGTAGGAACACTCCTGAGAGACAGAGGGACAAGGTGGGTATTTCGAAGGTGAGTGGTGAATTGGAAAGTGAGTTGCTCACATAAACCTTTATATAGACATCAGGCATAGTAGGAACTGAATAAATATGGTGAAATACATAATGAAGCCTGTGTTTCATCAAATACCTCCCACTGAATGAACCGTGAGGACAGCTCTGCAAATCACGAGTGCTCACCATTTACTTTTTCCTCCAAGTCACCAGGTTCTCTTTATACACGTGACCTTGCTTCTCTCATAACTAATGACAGAGTAAGGGAAACAGGTCAAGACAACGTACGTGAATGCCTGTTTCAGCTTATCCCCAATAGAATCCGAAATCTTGTCTTTCTTGCGCAATCTGTCCTGGAGGACTGGATGACTGAAGATGGGTCTTTCCACGTAGTACCGCTGGGTTGCTGCAAGAGTTTCATTTTCTTCAGCATGATCCATAGTACTCTGAAATCAACAGCATCAACAGCAGGAGACAAGCATTTCCTGAGTGTCACTAAGGGAGAAAATAAAAACTCGATTTCAGATGCCAAAATCCTACTGCTGACTGTTCCCAAGCGTCTCTTCCTGGAGGTATCACTGTCAGTTCTTCTGAGGACTCCATCTTTGGACACCCCGGGCACCTAACGTAGTGATCTGGACACAGTAGGCACTAACAAATGAAAGGAAATCAAAGTCAATAAAGAACATACGTGACATTTCCTTCCAGGGCAACGAGTGGGTAACGGTACAGTTTCAACAAAGGATCGTATTAAATTCAGTGGCTAAATCCTGCAGCAAGTCGGCTCTAAGTCAATATTCGGGGAACAGTGAATCAGGAGGTGGACTCTAACCATTTACGTGTCAAACAAACAAAAAAAAAAGGGGAAAATCAGTCCTTAAGTTGACCCCAAGTTTCTTGAAGGTACATTAGCCTCTTTTCCAATTCTGTACTCACATTTGGTTACTCCTTAAATTATTCTATGGTCCAGAGCTGAGGCTTAAGTCTCCATGAGGGAAGTTCCTGGTGACTTTTGTGAAAGGCTACAAGTTGAAAACATCAGTGCATAAAAAGTAAAAAAATAAAATAAAAAAAAAGAAAACATCAGTGCAATGTTAGAATGTCATTTTTAAAAAATGGCTTACTACTTATACTTTATTTTTTAATTTTTTGAATGGAGGTACTGAGAATTGAACCCAGGACCTTGCACATGCTAAGCATATGCCCTACCACTGAGCTATATCCCCAACCTCCATAATGTCATTTTAAAGTTGATTATGTTGTCATTTATAAGACTATTAGGATGGCTGATGTATCCATATATCTGTATATCTGTATATCTATCTACCTACCTACCTACATAACGAATACTACTCATATAAGCAAAATAAATGATTAAGGAATAAAAATCCAATGTTTGTGCACATGGAAATGTGTACAGGGATGTTCACTGTAGCTTTATGATGTGGAAAATCGGAAAAATGCAAATGTCTACCTGTATGCAATAAAAAGTAAATTTTGATAGAGTCATAAATTGAACACTATGTAGTAATTTTAAAAAATGAACTAAATCTTTATGTGTCATCATTAATATATCTCAAAAATGTAATTTTCAATAAAACTCCAAGCCACAGATGGATACTTCAAGGATGCAATTATTTAAGCAAAGTTTAAAAAACTTACAAAGTAATAATGAATGTTGTTTACGGACACACATGTGTAGAAAATGTATAAAAGCATGGATGACTGTGATAAACACTAGGCTTAGAATGGTATTACCTCTGGAGAGAAGGGGAATGGGACCTGGAAGAGATAGACAGGGAGCTTCAGCTAACTGTATCTGCAACGTTTTTGTTTGTAAAAAAGAACTGGCACAAATAGAGCAAACTGTTACGATTTGACTAAGCTGTGGTAAGTAAACTGGTGTTTGACACATGACTCTTTGTATTTGCCTGAGTATTTGAATGATATATTTTATAATAAAAATTAAGTACACACAACAACAACTGAAGCCAACAGCCCCACTCGAAGGCAGTTAAGGGCAGAAGAGTCGAGGGTCACTGTGGTGACCTCAGGCAGGCGGGGGGGATTACCGATACTGGTCAATAAAATTCCCTCATGGTGAAAAGTTAGGTTCTCACCAAACTGAAATGACATTCAAATTGAAATTGGGTTCGTATGATCAAAATGAAAATACCACGTAAAATAAATGCTGATGTCCAAGGAGGCTGAAAATGCTTGATACTAGCATGAAAGGGAATTCCAGCAGCAAATGCAACCAAATATCAATTCGGATGATAGGAAATAATAAGCCTGCAGAAAGACGTGAATTAAAAAAAAAAACAACAACAAACAAACCTGGGGAGGCTATAGCTCAGTGGTAGAGTGAGTGTTTAGCATGCAAGAGGTCTTCAGTTCAATCCCCAGCACCTCCATGAATAAATAAATAAATAAACAAACAAACAAATAAATAAGCAAGCCCACAGAAAGACGATTCTGCAGCAGAATCTGACAAATCAGGATTGTACACCTTTTGTTTTAGGGTTAGTTAAGGCTGGTTGGCTTCTCATCTAACTTTATTTACTATTCCAGCAACTCATAACACCCAAGGATGAGTGGGCTGACGTATGCAAGTGGGGTCTGACACACAGCAACACTCCCACCCTGCCTCCTCTGCCTCCACCTCCTCCAGAACACAGCACGGCCACCTGTAACTCAGGCAACCTGCTGTGTGGTGCTAGGGCTCTGTCCCTGTGCCCAGAGCTCCAATCACTCTGATACGAATTGCTGTTTCTTCCCCCTCCCTCTCCTTCCACTTTCCTCATACCCTAGTCACTATATCTTTCAAAAGCCAGGTTTTGTCCTATGCTTTTCTGAGTCTGCCCTTACCTCTAATCCCCCATAAAGTGGGTCTATACACGCTGCTTTGTAGAGTTTTCTATTTTTTTCCTATATAATCTATATAATTTTTGGTTTCCTCTTCTAGACTGTAAATTCCTCTAGGTGATACCACATCCTGGATCTGCAGGGCCCAGCTGAGTCCTTGTCTCACTGATGAACGCATGCAGTCTCTGGACTGGTGCCTCACGACTGTTGATAGTGTATGCCATGTTCCTCTCTGTTACTTCATACTACTGAAGATTAAGTCTGCTTTGACATTTTAATTGATTTATTTATTTTTCTGGATGCCTCCTCCTTGGCCATCTTCCATCCTATCTTAGAAAGGTTAACTTCTTCCTTCACATAGCCACTTTAGGAGAAAAAGCCCAGGTAGATCTGAGGGAGGTCTAATGAGAATCCCTGTTGCAAAACTCTAGTTTTATCACTGACTTCACTGCTACCCCACATGAATCTGCCCAGTTGTCAATGGGATGAACTGCAATGACCATGTCTAGGAACGTGTTATCATACAACGCAGTGGTGACCAAACCTGCCATCTCCCCACAATGGTCTAGGGAAGGTTTTAAAGGACGAGTGTCTGGCCTCACTCCGAACCTCCTGAATTAAGGTTCCCACAGGTAGAGCCTGGACCTCGGACATTTCCTCCACATGGGTGTGGGCATGCATCCCTGTCCCTGAGTGTGGCGACCTTTGAAGATTTCAGAGCAACACAACAGGGTAGGCTGAAGTGGAGCAGAAGAAATAAACTATTTCTAAAATAACAGACATCCTTATTTTTATTCACAAAAGTCCTTTAGCTGCACCCCCAGCAGGAATTCCTCATTTTATACCCATCTATCTGAAGGTTGTTTATCATATCCTCATTTCTTCTCTTTCCAGAACCTCAAAATCCTTCCTACCTCATTAAGCAGGGCAATTATATGTATGTTCTAAATTTCCCAGGAAGATTCAGATGATCAGCGGGGCAGGTATTTGACATATTTAAAAATACTGGCTTTCAAATATGCCTAAGCCCAGAATCTCCTCAGGTGCTTTTTAAAAGACAGCAATGCTTGGGCTCTGCCCCAGACCAATTAGAACAGAGCCTCCCAGCAGAGGGCCTGGGAGGTGGGGCCCAGGCATTATTTTTTAGAGCATCCTAAGGTGATTCTAATGAGCAGACTTACCATATGATCCAGCAATCCCACTCCTGGGCATATTTCCAGAGGGAACCTTAATTCAGAAAGATACCTGTACCCCAATGTTCACAGCAGCACTATTTACAATAGCCAAGAGATGGAAACAACCTAAATGTCCTAGACAGATGACTGGATAGAGAAGCTGTGATATATTCATACAATGGAATACTTCTTAGCCATAGCAAATAACAAAATAATATTATTTGCAGCAACATGGATGGACATGGAGATCATCATTCTAAGTGAAGTAAAGCAGAAAGGGAAAGAAAAATACCATATGTCACTTATATGTGGAATCTAAAAAAAAGGACAAACTTATTTACAAAACAGAAACAGACTCATAGACATAGAAAACAAACTTATGGTTACCAGTGGGTGAAGGGGGCAGGAAGGGATAAATTGGGAGTTTGAGATTTGCAGATACTAATATATATAAAACAGATAAACAATAAATTCATACTATATAGCACAGGGAACTATGTTCAAATATCTTCTAATAACTTTAAATGGAAAAGAATATGAAAAGGGATATATGTATGTATATATATGACTGGGACATTGTGCTGTACACCAGAAATTGATATATTATAACTGACTGCACTTCAATTAAAAAAAAAAACCTCTCTAGGTGATTCTAATGCACAGCCAAGGTTCAAAACCACCGACTCAGGGGATAACAATATACACACCCACACCTACCGACCCAACCAAACAAAATGAAGAAAACTGAATAAGGTGTAAATGAATTGTGTGGAATGCATTATATCACTGCCTTTGCTTGTATCTTTGAAATACGTAATAAGCTTACAAAACAGAAAATTATCTAGCTTAGGTTTCTCCAGCAAAGTGTTTCTATTCTTATATTCTCACCACAAAAGGGAGTTGTGTGTAGGTGGGCAGTGCAGCAGCCACTACACTTCATGCAAATGCTAAATAAAACCACAGCCTTCGTTGTTACCAACGGTCCCTGCAAGGTTTAAATTAGGAGCGAATATCAAAGAAATTTAGATCTCAAAATATTAGATGGACTTAGGAAAGCATTTAGGGTATGCACTCTCTGCAGGGTTGCCAAATAAAATACAGGATGTTCAGTTAAATTTGAATGACAGAGAAGCAATAGATAATTGGTTAGTCTGTGTATGTTCCAAATTTTGCATGGGGCATACTTATATTAAAATTTTATTCTTTATCCGAAATTTACTGGGTATATTTTTCTTTGCTAAATCTGGCAAACATAACTCTCTGTATGTCAGGAGGAGACAGAGAAAAGAGAGGATTCTCAAATATTTTTGAGGATTTAGGACCATGGCTATAATCTGTGTCCTCCCTGAAATGTTTTTTGGCAGTTCAGAGATGTCTCAACTGGGAAAGGTAAGGACTGTGGGAAGTAAAGGAGGAGAGGATGTTAGACTGAAGGGCTGTCCTTTTGGGGACCTTTTAACGCTCATCACAATGATTAAATAATTAAAGCCCTGACAGCTATCAATAACCACCTTATCAGAAGAAGAGAGGCAAAGTAACCAAGGGACCAACACGGAGATCAAATGACCAGACTCTTATCTGACAGATAATGAGCTTCCATGGTGCTGATTGCAATTATAAATCACCAAGTTGTAAAACTAATTATATAAACCCTCACATGAGAAAAGTCACTTCTCAGCCCAAAGGGACAAGTCTCCTGGCCAGTTCTCCAAAAAAATACTAATGACGGAAAAGCAAACTAACTGATGTAGAGATTCAAGCCCTGTTTTCCACTGCTATGAAAGAAGGAATTTGAAAAGAGTTTAGGGCAACATTCACCATGGATTTCTAGATCTGAAAGTAGTCTTGGAGATCACCAATTCCTTCACTGTGTAAGTGAGAAAATGGACTCAACTACACTCACTTGACTTATCCAAAAATATTCTCAAAATACCAACCTTGTTTCCTATTCAAAGTAGGCATCAAATTTAAAAGGCACAGATATTTATAAATAAAAATCACATTTTTATTTGTAACAACAGCAACATTTTAAACTTCAAACTAAAAGCAAGAATTAGTTGCTTGCCAATAAGCGAGATTCACTATGGCTTTGTGGAAGATGCTCCAAACTGGAGGTTGGAGTCAGGTCTGGCCCAAGTTCTGCATTTCAAGCGTCTGAAATGTTCTGTACTGTCAGGAGAGGGCCAACTAGACCAGGAGTTCCCACACTTGGAAGCACATCAGAATCACATGGAGAAGTGAAAAACCACAAATTGCCAGGCCCTTTAGAAATTCGGATTTAGTAATTCTGGAATCTGCATTTTTTTTAAACTCTCATGGAATGAGACTACAGTCCAGAAAAAAAATATAGTTCAGAAATTTTTTTTTAACTTATGACGTTACCAGCCTTTTCCTGAAAGCAATGTGAAAAAGCTGGAACTCTTAGCTTACACTCCTGGAACTCTTAGCATTACCAAGAGAAATTCCCTGCTTTTCCATATTAACAACCATTAATTGAAGTGGCTCAATAGTAGAAAAAGCCAAAGACCCTACAATCCATGCAGTCTGGTCCTGAACGTAGACTCTAAGCTCTGGAGGGCAAGGCCATTGTCTGAATACCTAGCACACAGCGGCACGCAGCAGGCTCCCAGACACTTGCAGACAGGGGGCTCTCTGGGTGTATTTGAGTTTGGGTGGGGTAGGGGGAAGCTCTTCCCATTCTTTCCTTCTTCTTTTGTATTTTTCCCCGTCCCCTTAAATTCTTCTGTCAAAGGATTCTCAGATTAGTATCCGGACAGGCAACACCTCATGGTAGGCTTTGGGGTCAGAGGGACTGTGTTTGGCGGCTGGAACTGGCACTTAATAGGAATGTGTTTTTTGCAAGCCTTCATTTTCTCATCTGTAAATGGCAGTGAGGAGCACAGGTTGTGGAATCACACAGACCTAAGTTCAGTCCTGGTTCTGTCCTCTTGCTAGGACATCTAGCAAGTTACTTGACCTCTCTATCTAGGGCGACCAGAAGTCCCAGCTTAGGCTTGCCGTCCCAGAGTAATTATTTCCAAAATGTCCTGGATTGGAAAATAAGTTATATGATTCTTCCAGATTCTTCAGCTCTACCAATGAGTTAAAAATAATACCTCATTACAGATCTGGGAAAATAAATTAGAAAATGTTTCTGCAGTATTTATCACCGGGCCTGGCACACAGTGAGAGCTCAGTAAGTGTGACCATTATTATTACTACTGTGGGCAGGAACCAAACTTACTTCAACCTCAGGTTGCTCATTTGTAAATGAGATAATGATTTTCCTTTGTTTTAATTTAATTGTCCTTTTGAATCACTAACATAGTCACATGGCTCAAAAGCTCACGTGTAAAAAGAATCACAGTGAAGTTACAGTGCCATTCCGTGGCTGGGAGGTAACCATGGTGTCAGTGTCCTGTGTGTCTCTGCAGAGATATTTTATGCATCAGAAGAAGTGAGTATGTGGTTTTCTTCGCATAAGTGGTAGCATGACTTACACCCTTCTGCACCTTGCTTTTTTCACTTACTGTATCTTGGTGATCTCTTCTTTTCAGTGCAGGAGTGCTTCCTTATTTTTATGCTTTTTAAACAGCTGCATTGAGTGCTATTACATGGATGCTCCTTAATTTGCTAGGCCAGTCCTAACAGTGCTGCCTTGAGCTTAATGTAGGAATTAGGAAGCACTTAGAATAGGCACTCAATATTTATTATTTATAATTACTATTACCTTTAAATGAACCTCACACATTTCCTTTTACTGCTCCAACTCTCGAGGACCTGGGTCTCCATTTATTCTTTCATTCAATACAAATCTACTTCATCCCTACTCCTATGTTCCTGAAAAGTACACGTTGGCTAAACTTAGAGATGAATAGGCTATGATACATGTCATATAATGTATCAGGAAACTTGTCATATAATGTCTTTGAAGCAATCTATCTCCTTTTAAGGATTTCTTACAGGCGGGGAGGGGCATATGAAATAATGGAGCATACAGGGAACCAGAAGTTTTCGGGATGGGAGCAAGAGATCGTTTGTAAGGAAATACAAACATTTAGGAAATGAGATCGAGGGCCTTTGATATAAAAGCCATGTTACTTTTTGATTTCTTATTATAAAAGTAATATATGAGCACTGTGGAAATTTGAAAATTTTCCATTTTCCCATGCAAAAATGATACAATATAAATTTATATTATAAATGTATATATTCACATGGTTGAGATATTTTCAATAGTTTTGCATTAACTTTTTTTATCATTATATCATAAACCATATCATAAATTGTATCAAACATTTTGTCATGTCAGTAAACTTCAGAAGATAATTTTTAATGATGGCATAATATTTCCTAATATATACATTGTATGATTTTGTTAATCATCTTCTTTATTATTAGACACTTAGGCTACTTCAAATTTTCTGCTCTCTATCATACATGTGATTTTGTTTTTTGATCTGTGAGTTTATGTTGGTAACAGTGATAAAATGTAGTTCATATTTAAACAGTAAGTGCTCATTTTAACTACTGGGTAACTTACAGAGTGAGTACATAAAAACTACAAATTGATTTAAAATATTATGAATGATAGACATTTGTGTGAGTTTGTTATTGACACACAATAACAGTTAAACATAATTATAGCAGCTCATATTTACTGAGACTGTACAATTGAAGAATCACAGTCTGCATGTGAAGTAAGAATTAGCTGTATTTTTCAGATGAAGTGTCTGAGGCTCCGGTGAAGTAGTAGCAGCCAGGACTGGAATTTACAGCTGCCCACTGCAGAAACCATGCCCTTCTGCAATGCTGCCTCATTAGCTGTGAATCAGATTAACCATGTCAAAATGTTTATCTAACTTTAAGTTGTATTAATCATAGGCATATATTCCCACTTGTGATTCATTGCCTATAGAGCATGGTCTTGAGTGAAGGGAAGAAGGCAAAAAGTGAGGGGATGTGATTCTGCACAGAGAAGTGAAAGGTGGATTTAATAGGACATGTTCACGGAATACCAGAAGCACTGGTAGAACCTTCGTTTTGGGTGGCTGTAGGATGAAATTAGAGAGGTCGAATGGGACAAGGTCATACAGAAACCTCAAGGCAGCCCACACCTTCCAATTTGAAGCCATATGCTCCAGTTATCTAACTATATTTCCATCCTCCTTTGTCCCATACAGAACTACTGATCAAAACCATCATACCATGGAAAAATTATTCAATTCCACTAAAGATGCTGAATCCCTTCCAGCACTAATTTTCTGTGACTCCTTAAAGTTGATAAATCACAAGATTTATTTTCCAACTAGGAACACATGAAAGATCATCAATATTCACAAGATTCCTCCAGAATCTTCTTTTGGGTAAAAAGCTCAATAATTCATATTGGTGCTTACATTTGAATGACAGATATTTTAAGAAGAAAAAGTTCTCCACTTTAAGTGAAAATGGAAGAAGAATCTACTAGTTTACCAGTCATTTTTTTCTCAAATAATAACTTTGGTCAAAATAATACAGACATGATAAAAATTCAAGTATTATGGAAGGGCGATGAATCACAAAAATAAAGTTTTCCACTCCTCTTCTCCCCAACTCAAGCTCTATTCCCTGAAGCAACCATTTTCTTAAAACCTGGTTTTTGGTTTTTTTTTTTTAGTTCTTCTGGTGGGCTTATTTTTAACTCTAAATCAGCATTTCTCAAGAAGAGTGCTGTTAGTATTTTGCGTGGGACTTGTATGGAACTGTGCTTTGCATTTAGCATGTGTCCCCGACACTAAATGTTCGTAGCACCCTCTAGCCACCAGGATACTTTCCCAAATCTCCTCTAGGACTGAGAACTACCACTCTAAGTAATGTAATTATATGGCTATCTTTTGATTTATCATATTTAGACATTATCTATGAATGCTTCTTCTGAAATTTCTGATTATTACTCTCTCTACAGAATTCTATTTTTGTTGTATGGAAACAATATCTATTGAATCACTTTTGAAGTACTCACTTTTTTTTTAAAGCTGTTTTAAATGATCTCTCCTCGATGTTAATAACTTTATTTTAGTGTTGTCTTTTAATTTTTATTTTTTTAAATTGTTTTTTGGGGGAGGTCATTAGGTCTATTTATGTTGTTGTTATTATTATTATTATTATTATTATTATTTTTAATGGCAATACTGGGGATTGAATGCAGGACCTTGAGCATGCACTCTACCATTTGAGCTATACCCTCACCTCAGTTTTGGTGGTGGTGATGGTGGTGTTTTTTTTAATGCTCCTTCATATGTCAGGTTATTCTTGTTTTATATATGTATTTTAAATAAATTAAAGACTTCATTAACTTTTCTGGTTAATTGGGGTCACTTTACTATCATGTATACAAGTGTTTCCAGGAGGGGGTCCTTCCCTGAGTGAAATGGTAATCAGGAGGTTTGTACAGCAGCGTAGGCTCTTAGCTGTCTAGCCTGACTTTAGGATGAGGAGTCAAGAGCTGGCCTGCAGGCGAGGGCGTACTCTTTCCAAAAGCCAGAAAGAGAAAAGATTTATTCTACGATGCCAAACTCATATTAGAATCACTGGTTCACTTTAACTAATCCATAAAGACTTTCCGTCAGTCTCTCTACTTTCAGGCCCCCCTGCTCATGCCTGCTCCTGTCCTTGCTGACTCCATGTCCAGAGCTTCCTTCTGGAAGGTCACTCTCCCTTCCATGGTAGTCCTTCTTGCACCAACTCTTGGTTCTGTTTCATCAGTAACTTGCCTCCAAACATTCAGCCATCTCATTCTCTTCAGAGTTCTTCCTATTATGTGTACAACATCACAGGCACTTATAAAGAGTTACAGGATAGAGGAAAGGCAAATGTGGGTTTTGTCTGTCATCTTTAATCTTTAACTTGCTATTATTTTTTCATTTTGCAAACTGGGTGGCTGTGTGCTAAACTTTATCTAGCAAACACATTTTTAATATAAAACATACAGATGTATGCAGAAGAATTTGAAAGCACTTCCCACAAAATGGAAAACAGGTTATGTGTGGAACTGTGGATAATTTTAATTTCCTTTTTGTCTGTACTTTCTAGGATTTCCTCAGTAGACACTATTATTTTCATAACAAACATGATAAAAGTAAGTTTAAAGTGCTGATAATAGGAGCGAAAGTTATCCTCTCAGAGGAGGAGTCTGCAAACACAGGAGACCTTACATTTGAGAGGAAAAGGGAGAGTCACGTTCGGAGACCTCTGAGGACCCAGATTTGAGAATTCCACGAATGGTGAGATGGATGCAGGTGAGCTGCTTGACTGATCTAAGCTTTCAGGTTTATGTTTTGGTTCCATGCTTCACATACAACCCTAGGAGGCAGGTACTAAATTCTCTACCACCAATTAAACACGTCAGGCCCTTTCAGATTTGTTCCTCATTGAAACCTAAACCGCCAAGAGTCTACTGCAGGAATCACACACGAATACCACCTACAAGGCCAGGTAGGTAATGACAGTGACTGAAGTGAACCAGGTGAGTCTGTGCCAATCTTGAGAGCACGTGTAAGCCCAACGTGGTCAGTGCTATCCAGCCCTCATGGAATGTTGGCTTCCACTTATACTTTTTTCATACTGAGGTTCAACTGACATAGAGTGAACTGCACAGATCACTGTATGGTTCAATGCATTTTACCATACATTGCAGACCACTATAAACAGAATCTTTTCATCATCCAGAATTTCCCCTGGTGACCCTACCTAGTTCATTCCCTGCCACACCCCCATGTCAGGCAGCCTCAGTTCTGATTTCTACCACCAGAGATTAGCTTTGCTTATTCCAGAGCTTCAGAAAAACAGAACATTCAATTTTCAAAGAGAACTTGCAACTGTATTTTAACAAAAACGTTCTTAATTTTTAAATGATGGATACCAACACAAATTTTTATAAAACAGTGTGCAGACCCAACAAAACGCACAGTCCAAATACTATCCACCAGCAATGCAATCACTTTATATCTGGGCTACAGTATAAACAGAGGGTGTATTTTGTATACATTTATTAATTTCTCTCATGATTGCTGGTTTTGGTGCTGACAATTCTTTAGTGACTAATGGCAGATTTTTCAAAAAGGAAGAGCAGGTCTAATCTTCTGGGCACCAAGAAAACAAAGATCAGGAGACTGAACCCCACCCCAGAGCCAGCCCTGGGGATGAAGGAACAAGGGAAAGAACGGGGAGAGGCTGAGAAAAAGGAACACTGGGGACATCCAGAGGATGGAACAGAAGAAATGGAGACCACAGGGCTGCTGTTCTTTGACTTCACTTTGCAAGCATCCCACTAACAAGCCCCTCCAAGACCTTCCCGACCCTCCCAAACCCAACCCCCAGGCGCCCCTTTCTTTGCTGATTTCATTTCCTTCTACTTCCCCCCATCACTCTGCTCCAGCCACTCAGACCTCCTGGCTGCTTTGTGTTCACACCCCTGCCTCAGGGCCTCCGTGTCAGAGAGCGTCAGGACTTTGTCCACCACTTTCAGTTCTATGCTCAGCATCATCTCCTCAGGCCACCTAATTTTAAATATTTTAAACATTGCCAGCCAACTCCTTCCCTGCCCTCCTCCCAGCTTTATTTTTCTCCATAGCATGTATCACCATCTGGCCCACACTGTATTTTACTTATTTTCCGTCTTCTCTCCTCCCTTCACAAAAATGAGAGCTACATGAGGACAGGGACAGACCAGAAATTCATTAGACATTTGTTGAATGGATGAGTGAATCAAGGGAGGAAGGAAGGAAGGAAGAAATGAAAACCCCTGCTAGCTTTGGAGACTGCTGTTAAGTGTTTAATAAAACAGGGACTCATGAAGAAACTGCTATCATTTCTAATTACCTTGCAACATTAACTGTTTTGAGGAAGTAAAGATTAAAAAGCAAACTAATGATAATCCTAAGAACCGTAACAACCCTGACTATACTATCTTCAAAAATTAGATTTGTGGGAGGACAATGCTTACACGGAAACATGTAACTGGGCGTTTAGTAAGAATTAAGGTTTTCATTAGCTTTAAAGTTATGATGATAAAAACCATCTTTTCCTAGTACATTTATTCCTACCTTAATTCATTTTAAGAAGTAAAGAATAAATTATGAAATAATAAAACAACAGGTTCCCAATATCAGTAAATCCTTGGGTACAATGTTCAGCAATAAACATGAAGTGCATCCAAACTTAGAATTTTTTCTGAGTGAGTACAACCAGCTCTAGGGGGATGGAGAGGTGCGGGCTGAGCTGGGTCTGCAGTTCTCCATCTGATTTTTCACACCACGTAAGGGCACTTCCTCTGAGACACAAAGGTAAAGAGCTCTGGTGCCAGGATCTTTCCATTCCAGAAAATAATATTCCCCAAACTTAGACATTCTTCAGGATTAAGTCAGGTCCTGGGATAGATCAGTGCTGATCAGATCAGACCGAGTACGTCCAGGCTGCCAACTCACCCATTAAGATGCCACTCATGCAGGGAGCACACAGGGATCATGGGCCACAAGCCCATATTTACCAACACACAGGTGGAATATGATTTGCTTAAACATTAAACAGCATGTAGCAGCTCTAAGACCAATAGCAGAGAGAAAAGAAATTAAGTGTAGCTTCTTGCAATCCATGGACCTCCTTACCCTTGTTCTACATTTCCTCCTTAATGCCTTTCCATCTTTTGTGCACTTACATCCACTTCTCTTTACTGACCTGACAGTCACACATATACTTTTTTTTTTTTTCCTTCCAGAAGTTTTGGGATACGAAGGGCAGTGGGAGGAAAATAAGAGTAGGATAAACAGAAATAAACTTCATGGATTACAATTTAACAACTTCTATTTTTAAATCTAAGAATAATGTTCAAAGTGTGAAAATCTATAGAATTTACAATGTAATGGCAACAAGATTAGGTCTCAACAAATGATGAAGGTAAACAATGTGCTCTTTTGTTTCCTATCCCAGTTCTGGTAACTCAATAGTATACACCTACTTGAGAAGGTGTGAGGATCATTTTTTTATCTCAGTTTGGACACAGAAGCTCACATTTCAGCAACGATCACTGTGATCATCCTTATCCCTTGCTGACACCTTCTCCTCAACCCCTGAAGGTCACAGGTCACCTCTAGGAGAAACTTTCAAGGGGCCATTAAACACTAACCTGGATACCAAGAGGAGCGAGAGAACCATCTCTGGGGACCTTCAGGAACAGCTAATCATTTTAGACGAGTGGAGCTACAGCGAATGCAGTCCATCAAAATGTACGAAGCACTGTGGGAATACTGAGGCGGTGGGAAGCCACAGCATCCTCCCGGAGTAAATTTAAATTGCTTGATTTGGATGCTTCTTAGAAAGGCACGTTTAGGCTTGGTTACCAGGGACTGTAGGTGACGCGGGGCCAAGCTACCCATAAAACAGATTTTACAGGCCTGCTTTTCTGTCTTTAGGTGACACGATCTTAGAGTCAGTTCTTAGCATTTATTTAACCCAGTCATTCTCAATCTTGGCTGGATTTAATGTTTCCTGAAGGATGTGGGGTGGGGGTACTTTAAAAAAATAGAAATGTCTGAGCCTGCCCCAGTCCAATAAATCAGAATCTCTGACCTAATGTACATACATATTTAAAATAAACTCTCCAGGTGATCCAAATGCATAGAACCACACAGTAGTAGCTGAGAACCACTGATCCCATATGACACCCTCATTTTATACACAGAAAAATTAAGGCCCAGAGAATTTAATTGACTGGTTACTTGCCGAAGATCACATACCTAGTTAAGGGCACGGCTTGGATTAAAATCACAATCTCCACTGATTTACTAATCCCATTAATGTCTATCAATGACATTCTAGGGTGTGACCAGCCACCTAGTTGTCACTCAAAAATAAGGTAAGTCAAAACTGGTTCACATCGAAGGATCAGTTAGGTTAGTCCTGATTCAAGTTAAAAGGAGGGAGTGAGCTGGGCTGGCCCTGCTGTTCTCTCTCTTAACCTTTTCTCCCCAGAAGTGCTGGGAGTGCAGGCCTCCAGAAATGAAGAATCCTGCCATCCAGGTAAATCCATCACTACCTATGACTCACTCTCCCATTTCACCAGTTCCTCTACTTACCCAGATCCAACGTGCAACACAAGGAGCAGGGGACAGGGTCCCCAGATGGGAGGTTGGGTGCGGTTCAGTGACACTGGGCTCAGTGGGGCTGAGAGCTGGAGGAGGGACAGCTCGCGCCTTGGCCCTGGGAACAGAAGAAGGAAAGTCAGTCCAGGGGTTCTGGTTTGTTCTTAAAAAGAAGTCATATCCAAAATATTCTTAGTGCTGTTTGCTTACTCCTAATACCAATCAGCTCTCTCCCAAGACACGACTACTGCTATCACAGTGGTTTACACTGACTAGATAACTATGTAATATAATTATCTGTATCTCCTTCCCAAAGGTGAACTACCAGTACGTGTATCTGTGAGAGAGCGAGCAAGCTCAAATTCTGAACCCAACCATTCCCACACTACAGAAGTTGGTGTGTGAGAAACTGTCCCGAATGAGGCCTCAGTGCTGGGAGAAGTCATCTCTTTCCTTGAGAAGAACAAGAAAAATGGAAAAATGAGATTCATATGCTCACGACAAAAGCTGATCTCAATCAACTAAAAAGTAATAGGACTAACTCATCTTTAGTCTTTTACAAATAATACAATTATTACTTCCCATTCACAGAACACGTACTAACAAGGCCAGGTATTGATTCCACTTGAAAGTTAATTAAATTATATCCACAGCTCGTGGATTTACCCACATCCTTGTTTCATTTCCACTTCCCTCCATCTACCTACCCTCTGACTTACTCACTGCTCTGTTCTGAAGCGAGGCACCATGGATCCTCCAGAAAACACACAACATTCTGAACGGGTGTGCATTTTTTCCTAGGGATAAAGTCCCTAACTTTGGCCAGATTTTAAAAAAGACCTGTCCCCTCCCAAAAGTCCCTTAGAAAACAACACTTTTCAAGGGTAAAGTTAGGGAGATGATGATGATGTTGATGTCTTCTCGTATTTACAATGAAAGATTTTATGAAATTGGCCACTGCAACAATCTTCCAAAAGAAGGACTGAAAGAGTGCACGAAACTGGATCTAGCCTTCAAAAGAACAGACTTAGATAAGACATAGTTTGGGAAGTACCAGAGGATTAAATTTATCCATGTTGACTTCGTCTTCTTTTGTGCAATATTTCACTAGTTTGAAACCAAAGGACGGAAAATCATTATCTCCTAATTTTTGTTGATTTTGCCTTCATTAACTCAGTGGTAATGCAAACAGTAATTCTGTTTTCTAGGGAAAACAGAATTACTTTCTTATTTAGTTATATTTTCTAGGAAACCTTGTACTTCGGAATTACTAAAATGCAGACTACATGCAATGGTAGAAAAATTACTAAATGATTAGGATATCAGGGCCCACACATGGCATTTAGACTGAGTGAAAGCCCAACTATTTTTGACTTTAACTTGAACAGGCAGCGCACCCCTGCATCTACGCTTTACAAGTCAGTCCACTGTTGTTGCTGTTGTTTTAATCGGAAAATTCCTCTGTCGTCCAGTCTCCTGCAGTTCTCAGCAAAGTGCCTCAGACAGGAAAGGCCCTCAAATACTTGTTGGACTGAGTGAATTCTTTTGGTATCGCTCATAAATTAATGAGGAACGTGTAACTCTGTATAGTTTCAGAGCAGTTAAAGAGAGAAGAAATGCTACATAACAGAACTGGGGCTTCAGGTGTTACTTAACAGACTAGAATGCTTTCCAGCAGTGCACTTAAGATATCAGCCATAGCAACCTTACCTAGAAATTCTTCACCCTCAGTATCTTTCTAATGCAAACTAGTTTGAATTTCTCTCTCCTCACCTGTCCCCTGCCTCAAAGTCTCCAGAAATAAAGAAAAACCACAGTAGTAATTAGAAGGACTGCCTGGCCAAAACCTATTTCAAATTTCATTTCAAAAAGGCTCATACTGCCTACTGCATACTTCAAACTCCCCTCCATTTCCAACCCTGCCTCAAATTATACATTTATACAACAATGTACACGGTTCCCAGTTTTCAGACAAGAAAAAGCTGAATCTCAGGCCATCTTCGACCCCGAAATTACCTTTTTTGTTGCGTTTCCCTTCATGTTTTACAAACTTTAGACCCCAGGTTGATACACAACCCTCATCACGGTGAGGAAAGGAATCTCCCCACGTCCCCCATGGCCTATGTGACCTCTGCCTTCCGGATCTCCCGACTGACAGACCCTTGCAGGGCTTCCAGCCGGCTTCCTCGTGGGCCCCGGCCCAGAGTGCGCACCCGGGGAGGCAGTCAACACAGGCAAACTGATCTTCTGATCAACCGTTTTATTAAGTACAGGTCAGGGCTTTCAGAGTCCATCACATCAGAGCCGCTGTGACGGTAGAGCACCCACCACGGTGAGTGTTTAGGAGGGAGAAGGGTTTTTAGGAAGCCACCTCCCCTCCCAGCCCCCCACAACTAAGGGACAGGGGGGCTCTTAGCAACCCCGCCACTCATGGAGAAGCCGGAGACCGGAGCTTCAAGCTTTTCCGGGGCGCCGCTCAGCCTCCGACCCACAGCTCCCCTCGGGGAACCCGGGCCGTCGAGGCGGCGGAACCCACCCTGGCTCGTGGCTTAACTGCGGGCGGCGCGGGGCGCCCCGGGGAGGCGAAGGGCAACCCCCCCGGGGCCGGGGCACCAGCGGGCCGGAGCTAAGCAGGGTCTGGACGCCGCGCACAGCCCGCGCGGCTGAGGGTGTTTCGGGCGCCTGACGAGTCAGGCAAACAAAACTGTAAATAGCAAAGGGCTGGGTGAGAACCAAAGTGAAGCAAACGTCTAGTAAAAACATCTGTGCGGCCGCGGCAGGCCCCGAGGCCGTAGGGGAGGCCTGCAAAGGAAGGCGCAACTTCAGACTTCATCCTGTCAGGGCTCAGCGGGCCGGCGGGGCGTGGGCACGTCAAGCGCCGCACTCCTTTCAGGACAGGAGTTTGGGGAGAGGCACAGACAGCCCGCGAGACAGCGGGGCTAGAGCCGCCAGGAGACGCGGCGGCGCCCAGAGCCCCGTTAGTCCCCGCCGGCCAGGCCCCGGCCGCGTCCCCGGCCCGCGCGCACTCACCGGCCGGCGCTGCCCGGCGCTGCCCTGGGCGGAGCCGCCGCCCCGCCGCGCTCCGGAGCCGCCGCCGCCTCGACGCCGCGCCGCTGCCTCCCCGACCGTCTGTGGAGGCGCCGCGCCCGGCGCGCCGCGTAATGCGAGCCCCGCCCCGCCCCGCCCCGCCCCGCCCCGCGCCGCGCGACCCCTGCGGCCCCAGGCCTCTTCTCGAAACTTCTCCACCTTCTAAGGTGTGCTGATAAGGAACGCCGGCGGCCCGTCCAGCCCCCCAAAGCTACGCCGGTGACACCCGCGTTCGTCTCCCGCGGCCCACGGACTCCTCAAGATGGGATTCGTGGAGCAAACACAATAAACGAGAGTATTCATGGGGGAAACACTGCTTACTATTATTACTATTTTTTTAAAAATAAAAACACCCGAACACATTTTCTAATGCAGTCATCGTGGAGACTCACGTTGACACAGGAACATTGTCATGCTGAATGACGGTGTGCGAGTTTCTTTTGAAAGCCCTGGGGAGCTGCCCAGGATTCCCGCTTCTCTTGCAAATATTGACCATCGTGCAGCAGAGCGAAACACGACATTCTTTTCCAGGCATTCCAGTCAGAATTTACAGAACAGCTTTCGTTTTTTATGAAGTAATGCAGCATAACAGACTATTTAGGAGAAGGGAATATAAGGAAAAAAAACAGAGAATGGAAAGAAAAAAGGAAACGGTAAGATAGGAAGGAGGGAGGGAAAGAGCCTGCTTTGTTTCTAACAATTAGGGTGCAAGAGAGCACCGCGGCCGGCACGCCAAAACCCAAGCAGGTGAGGGGGAGGAAAGATTTCAATATAAAAACTCTCCTCTGGCCTTGTGACTTAGCAGGGGTTCTAGTTGGTTGGTCAGGGTCTGGCTGTTTTGTTTTGTTTTGTTTGTTTGTTTTTTGCTTTGTGCATACTGTAGGTGGCACAAATGACGAGCTAGCTGTTTGGCTGCGGGTCTAAGAGCTGAAAAGCGCGCCTGGAGACCCAATGGCGCCGCACAAGGAGACACCACCTCGTGAATACAGGCGGGGCAGCTCCCTCGGGGCGCAGGTGCCGTCCTTCCCGCGCGGGAGAAGGAGCTGGAAGTTTCCTCTCTACTCCACACGAGGGTGCTCTCTTCAAGAGCACCAGACCCCTCTGTGCTAAGGAATTATGATAGTTGGGCATGTGTGTAAAACCAATTTTGCTTTTCTTCAGGCTTTGATCATCTCTCAGTAAATCTTAACAGAGTGAGATAGGAGGAATTGGGTTCCTGTGACGTGCTTTTTTGGTGTCCTTCATTTGACGCTTGGCCTTTGCCATCCTGTGACATGCATTATCTTGTCACATTCATGTTCTACAGCCCAGTACTTAGACTTTAATGTTCATTCTAATCACCCAGGGATCTTGTTAAAAATGCAGATCACCTCAGCCCTGGTGAGTCACGTTAAGAATTTTGGTTTTTGCCCCCAGAGTAGTGTGAACTCTGAAGAGTTTGAGCAGGAGGTATGTTCATATTTGCATTTTGCAAAGGTCTAGTTATTGCTGGGAGAATGCTTTGGAGAGGAGGGAAATGGGTACACAAGAGGTCCGAGTGCTGCCACTATAATAATTCAGGTAGAAGAGGCTGAGTCTGCAAAGAAGGCTGAGAAAACACAAACTGGAGGGTAAGAGGAAAGCCGGAAGATGTAAAGGGCAAGACCATCTCTAGATTTCATGAGAATGAGAAAGATGACTGCCTCTCCAGGAGTCTTGTGCCTTCTATCCGCACCTGTGAAACGGTGGCAGGCTACCTTGTGAGGCTGCAAGCAGGGTAAAATCAGACTAAACAGTTTCCAGCAGTTTTTGAGATGAAAATCTCAGTCTGGCTTTCAGTAAATCCGAGCTCCCTTCTCTGTTTCATATGGGAATCGGTTACATTTATAGGACCGGGACCCACGCTGGTTTGGGCACAGGTCTGGCCATGTGGGCGTGTGTCTGAGGGAGAGAGGCCTAGAGACAGCTGTCCTCCTCCTCCGTTTACCAAGCTCCAAACGTGGAAGATGCTAAAATATAAATATTCTCATACAGTTATGAAATTTAGAGGCAGACCAAAGAATTGACTTGAAATCACCTAAAATATGAAATGTGAAAGAAATTACATTAGAATTAGGAATGACTGGGTTTCTTCTTTCATGTTTAAGGAACTCTGTTTTTTGTTAAGGTGATTGTAGAGGTGTTCAAAAGTGCCTGATTTATCACAGTGTGTCTGCTTTCTACGGATAGTAACATTATGGGATTCTTGTAATAACTTCGGTGTTAGTTTACTATCTCTAGATTTACTAAGGCAATATTTCTCATACACAGATTCTGTGCCTTTTTATTATTCACATCTATATCCATATATTATTCTCTCCATAGAAAGCGATGTTTCCAGACTTAACTTCTCTTTCTCTGTTGTATTGGCATGAGTTCTGGACAGTGGATCCAGACGCTGAAAGAAGGTAATAAGGCCACTGGAGAGAGGCAGGCTTCCTCACTGTCATTGCACGGTCTCCCGTGTCTATAAAGATAGCATCTATTTCCATCCGTGTTGGATTTAAAAAAATACTGTAAAAATGCATTTATAATAAGCACCCAAAGGACTAAGTGGAAGACACAGTAATGATGACAAGAACTTCTCACCTCTGAACTGGAATTTTTTTCAGTCGCAGCTGGGTTTTTTTTCCCCTACACACACAAAAAAATGCAGTTACTTTTTATATCTACTACTGTATTTTGTATGTGAAGCAGTTTGTAGTTACTCTGGAGAAGTATGAATCCTTAGCAAAATTCTTGTCAGACAACTTAAAATTATTCCTCAGCTGTGGTCCCAGGTCTACCTATGAATTCTAGCCCCCTGCTTCTTTTCTTGACTTACTCCAACCCCTCTCCACACCTTGGCCAGAGTGGACTTACCTAAAGGTCATCTGCTTGAAGACCTCAGCAGCTTCCCAGTGCCTCCTGGTTAAAGCTGAATTTTTTTGGTTTGAGAAATTGCTCCCTCCCTCCCTCCTGATGCCCCTAGCACCCCCTGGCCCCTGGCATCTCTCCGGGCTGCTCCTGGGAAGCCCTCCTCAAATTCACAAGAGCTGTGTCTCCCCTAAGGAGCCAAGCTGCTTCCCACCTTTGCGATTTTTTTGCACATGTTGCTCTATTCCTAGAATATGTTTCCCAATTGACTCTGCCTGACAAAGCCTAATCATAAGTTATTTGGAAAGATGAAGCTTTGGCAAAAATTAACCCCTTGTACCAATGCAAAAAATGAAACAAAAATACCACTAAATGGTGAAACAGCAGCAGACAATTTGTGAACCAAGAAAGGAGATGCAACAATAAAGATACAATAGTTATAGTATAACTTTGCTGTACACCTGAAATTTAACATTGTAAATCAACTACACTTCAATAAATTTTTTTTAAAAAGATACAATATTTATAAACATTTATGGGCCACATATGCACCAAATTATACAATGTGTCTTATTTTAGATTAGGTAGAAAAAATAAGACCTTGTATCTCCAAGGCAGTGGCTCACAGTGGATTTGATACCAGGCTCAAAATTTAACTAAACTTCTCAGCAAGATCGTTCCTTATCATTTCCCTATTCAATGTTAAATACAACTGCCATTTAGTGCTTCATTACCTAGATAGATTTTTTTTTAGTCCTCTGGAAAATCAACAGATTCAACAATAGTAACAATTTTTAAAAAAAAAAATTGTAGACGTTAAAACAAGCAGGGAAAATGTCTCAATCACCACTTAAAACACATTTATTTTAATGGAGGTACTGGGGATTGAACCCAGGACCTTGTGCATGCTAAGTGTGCACTCTCCCACTGAGCTATACCCTCCCCCCTCAATTACCATTTTTATCCACAACACTTAGCACAGTGACTGTCACGTAGCAAGCACTCAATAAATATTTGCTGAATGAACCCGTGAGTACTTCTTATGAGCTAGGCTTTGTGTGGGCAGCTGACAAAATTCTCAGGAGTTAAATAACTCTCTACTGACTTTTCTTAGTGCAATTACAGGGTGAATAATAGGAAAAACTGAAGAGGAGAAAATGGCTCAATTCAAAGTGTGGCTTCACAGTTGCTTTTATCGACGACGAAATAAAAAAACCAGTAAATATATTTGACGCTGTCCTTTCCAAACCTGACCTAGCTGACACAATCCTACGCAAAATTTAATTAACAGTGAATAAAGACAAATGAAC
This sequence comes from Camelus bactrianus, assembly GCF_048773025.1. NCBI lineage: Eukaryota > Metazoa > Chordata > Mammalia > Artiodactyla > Camelidae > Camelus > Camelus bactrianus. The sequence goes on from NC_133545.1 coordinate 74,861,336, forward strand.
TTCAAATGGCTTTTGGACATACTTTTTATTTAAGCATGGGCTTTTTGCTTGGTTCACCCTAGAGTGCAACCTTTTAGTTATGTTAATAGAGAGTTCAGGGCTACAGGGCCATTATACTGTTGCTGGTGTTGGTACAACGTCATCAGAAGGTATGACTATGACCCGCAGGAAAAACAATCCACAAAGAGAACACAATGAAAACACCCACTGTTTTACAAGTCACTCTGTTACCACAGACACAAAATGGCAGTTACTGTTAGTAAATCAGCCAGAGAACACTTTCAGTCTTTAGACAAGGAAATGGGAGCTCCTTTGTGGGAGACGGGGTTTTCATCCACAATTTTTAAGTAGAAAATATTTCAAGGTCAAGCATTTTTCTTATCCACGAAACAGCGCTAAACCAACATACATTTTAAGGGGTAGATTAAAGGAGATACAATATCTTTACAACTATCTTCTTGAGTAGGTATTTCAACGAATTTTCTGCAGAATATAAGTAGCCTGAAATTCAGCAGCAAAATATTGCAACATAACAAGTAAATACAGTGTCAATGTGTTATACTGTAGAAGAGAATACATAAAGGACAAACAACGATAATTTAATCATATAAAACATGATCCACAGCTGAAATACAGTCCACTTAAATAGCTTTGTGACCAAGAATGTTAAATACTGTACTAAATGCCATTTTAAACATAAAATCTCTTAAATTTTTGTGCTTAAACTTTTTTTTTTCTGTTAAACTATTTCTTATTTTCAATACTGCCACTGTAACTGATATTACAACAGATCACAATTTTCACGGACACATCAACGTGAAGACATTTACTTATGAGAAAATAAGTCACTTGTCATTAGTTCACAGTGTGGGGAAGTGGTGGACACTCGGTCTTGAGAAGGGCTTTCCGATAATCACCGAGTCCTTCACAGAGATTTCCTGATACCAGATGCAGTGCGGGATTTAAGAGAATGGAAACCAACACGTCACATGTTGCAAGGAAAAATAAACTTTTTGATTCTTCATGGGTATCGTCTAAGTGACCTTCGTCTTCTGTTGTAGAAGTGCCTGAGCCCATGTTGCCGTGAAAAATTCATCATGTAATTTTGTTTGCGAGTGCTGTTAAAACCAGAAGGGATAGAGGCGGGGAGGGAAAGGAGAGAGAGCATGTAAGTCCCATCACCGAAAGCTCAAAATAGTCTAGGTCCTAAGTCACCCTGATATTTTTCTGAAAATTTTCAGGGTTAATTGGTCACACTGACACTACCACCCCAGGACAGAATAACTAAAGGCTGATACCTGCAATTCCACTGCCTTTGGCCTTGAAGAAAGCCCCTGCTTTTCATGAGCGAGCTCTGAACCAGAAAAAAATGGTAAGTTCTCTTGATTCATAGCAAAAGTGGACTGAAATTGTTACTGGATTTTCAGTTTTATTTTTGAACTTTTTCTGAAAGCATTCACTTGGATGGAGTTCATAGGAGAGACTGTGTGCTGTACCCATTACCTAGCTTAAATACATCTTTAACAAGTAGGCAACATAATTTGATTCTTTCAGCAAACATTCTCATTTAAAGCTTAAAAAGCAAAACAAGCAAAGGAAAAACAAACTTGCTATCTGAATCAGCTGGACCTTCCTGTTTTATGCAGTCTCAGGGCAAAATGAAGAAGTTAGTTTTTGTCTCATGTCGGATTCTGCTGCCTTCCTCAAACAAGCAGCAGCTGGGGTCCTAGTCTATAAACATGGCCTTATGAAGGGTACACCTCACTACAAAAAAGATCATAAAATACCAAGAAAGTGTCACTGAATGTATAGATGTAAAAATGTGTGTATGTATTCCCCCTATGAATGTGTATACACAGTCATACATACATACTATATGTGAAGCTGATTTAAAAAAAAAAACTGAAAATGGATTTTAGGAGCCTGTAGGAATATTCACACTGTTAGAGACAGCAGTTAACATTTTGGTATGGAAATGTAATTTACTAAGGATCATTACCATAACATCACTGACAAGAATCAGACTCCTTTCACACCCTGACCTGAGTGAGAACATGTCTCTATGTGGCATCAAAGTGTGGTTTTAAGTGTGAGTCTATTGAGTATTTTCCAAATTCACTGAGTCTCTTGAATTCTGTCTGGTCCTAAAGTCTTTTCCTCCTTAATTTCATGGAAACATAAAATGCATATGGAGCAAGATAATGTTATGTGATGTGATTTCACCATGAAGGTCAGTATGACATGAACCTGAATCAGGGAAAAGAGGAGGGAATGGCTACGTTTGCAGTGAGCAGTGTATTCTTCTGGGTTATTAATGATCAGTAGACCAGGCAAGGTGTAAAATGATACTGTGTTACCTGGGATATTTTACTAACACTTGTAACACACAGAAACCTTTAAAAATGAGGATTTTACAGTTAAGTTTGATCCTTAGAAAAGAAAATTTATAATAAAATCCCTCAAAGGAAAATAAATTTCATCAGCTATGTTTAATCAAAAAGCGACAGCATCTGTGCTGAACACCTGATAAAGACATCACATTGATACATATATTATAAAGTAAAATAAAGTGCTAGTAACCTTTCACCCTGGATTTCTATATTATGAAAATGCTACGAACTATGAAATGGAAAGAAAATATACTCTGAAGACACCATAGAGAAAAAAAGACTCCCAAAAATCAAGTTTTGTCTTCAGGAAGCTTTACTCCCCCACCTCCCTCCCCTGATTTGACAATATTACACGTACCAACTAAGTTGAGCAGTTTCAATGTCACAGTTGAAGGAGGAAATGAATTTATCTGTTATTTGTTACCTGCTATAAGAACTAATTGCTGCCTGTGTAAAGTCTAGTTACACAAAAGGGACAATAACCTAATATACCAAACTAATGAAACACCAGGAGAAAGAATCCTTTCACCTCTTCAGTCACAGAAGACTGCGACTGGCACCAGACCAGCTGTCTTCCTGCCAGCAACCCTGGTCACCATGTGGCCCTTCCCCTGAACTATTACAGTGGCCCCCTAAGCTAGCCGCCTCATCCTCTCCCCTTATGAAATGTCAATGAAAAGAAACCATGAGATACTCAGAAAGCATCACTGCATGTACCATTGTGTGTGTGTGTGTGTGTGTGTGTGTGTGTGTGTGTGTGTGTGTGTGTGTATCTTCCCACACATACATACGGCAGATTTTGCACACCCGCTTCAGTGAGCTTCCCTCAAATGCTGGCTTTACTTTGTGAAAAAAAAAATTCATAACCCTTTTGTCTAAGTCAACTTCGCCAGGAATTAAGTCTTTACACCTTTCACCTTACTCTGTATTTCAAGTCCTTTCTTCCACTACGTTCTACATGGACATCTCTATTCAAACTCACCTCGAGCCCCTTTCACCTGCCTTACTGGACAATTTCAACATGGTTTCCTAAATTTCTACCTACTTTTCAAGGATCACATTTTCTTTGTTGCTCACTTGTCCAGTGGGGATTCTCCCAGCCACCCGGACCCAATCCCGCCAACTACTGGGAACTTTCACAGTGTTCATTTTCTGCTTTGCATGGAGAGTATCTGTGTTCTTATCTTGGCTTCCCATGACTAAACTTCTGTTGGTGTAGCAGCCTGTGTCCCAGGTCCCGCCACCGCTCCGCCCCCCACACCACAGCACTGAGCCTCCTGCCTGACCCCTGGTGGTCAAGGCATGTTTGTTGACCTTTTGGTGACTTACTGATTGGATTCCTGCTGTAAATCATTACTCTTTAACTATAAGGAATAATTGCAAAGTTAAAGCAATGAAAATTATTCTGTTGAAAACACGTTTAAAGATATAAGGTACTCAAAGAGAACTTAAAATAGTTAAAATATTTTACATGGAAGAAAGGATAAATTCAGAACACTCAAGATATTTAGTTATCTCAGTGCTACCCAGACTGACATGAAAGTGGCTGGGAACAGAGGAACATTTAATTTTAACAAAAACTGTTGTACATGTTTAATGGCTTTAAAGCAATTTCTCCATATAATTATTTGCTTACTATGAACTGATATAAATTCTCCATCTTTATCTGGGAGAAAATAAAAATAAACAGGTTGCAAACCTTTAATACCTTGACAACTGGTCCAGCTTGGAAGCTTACATCTAATTTAGGAGGCGTTTTGATTCACTGGATACCCTTTGATATTGAATAAATTTATGTATCAGTAGCATATCTTTGGATCCCTGTGAATATTGATATGCATTCAGCATTTGCTATATATGCCTCATGTTTTATAATCACATTAGAAACGGCCACATTTTCAAAGCACACTTGTAATTTCGTATGTAAAACAAATATCTGTGCAGTCAGTTAGGTTGAAGCAGATTTTTGCAGCTCATAAGCTTTTAAAAATCAAGCACCATGGGAAGCTATTCCAAAATGTTGGTGCCTGTAGGACCATTTAATAAACTGACAAATTATTAAACACTTGTTGTGGCTTCTCAAATGTCTAACAGGATTAGGCATCAGGGGAATTTTAGACAAGGTTAAAGATCTCATGTTATTTTTCTGTGAGCAGATTTGTGAGCCTGTTTTTGTTTTTGATACATATAGATGTACAATTTTAGATAAGCTTATAACCCAAATAATTCTAGGTGTGACAGAATTCTAAGGATATTATTTCTTCACAGCAATTACAAGAGGAAGTATTTTTTTAATTATAATTTCAATGAAAGCAGGTAATGTTCATCCCAAGGCATATCAACCATGGTATTGAAGTATCAGTTTGGTTTGGCTGTGGAGCTAGAAGTAGGTCCATTTAAAAAAATCTCCCATTATGAGTAAATCATCGAAAGAAGGGAGAATGAACATCAGTGGCTTCTTGGAAATGCTAACTTAAATTGCCTCATGGATAATTTGCAAAAAGAGTCTGGGGACTTTAGACAGCAAATGTTATAATAAAATGCCTCCATTTCTGAATATAAATTATGGCTACTGCAACTTTTTTCAAGTGACTCTGTGTTCCTCCGAACTGCTGCTCTCCACTGGAGTCACTAGCTTAGGTCACTTATAATTATGAAAAAATTCAGTTGGTTTTTAATGGATTCTAAAGGAAACGAGGAAGCTAGAGACTTGGTAGGAGTGATCTGGGCTCACAGAAATTTAGGCATTTTTACTGCTCAGTAATTCATTTATTTTTCATGAAAACATGATCCAATAAATAATGCTTTATATCAATGCAAAAATAAGAGTCTTTCTGAGAAATATGAATGAGTGTAGGATGGGCGCTGCCATTCAAACTAATCAATGAAACTGCCCTGCAGAGAGGATGCCACACATTTCACTTTCGAGGCCGTGCATTTTCACGAGGGCTACATGTAAATAAGCATGGGCTCATAGAGCTCACCAAAGAAGATGATTTCATATTTCTTTGCTGAATGAGGAAGAGAACAATATCTGATAATGTATGTGGACCTTGGGGAGTTGCAAGGATTAAATGAAACCTTCTAGCAGAATATGCAGATTCTGTTGGAATGATATGCAATCTGCATAGAAGTGATAACCATTCTGCCTTCTTTCCTAAATTTTAAAGTGTCTCCATCAAGGGACAAATGTAAATATACGTTAAAGAAGGCCAGTCTGGCCTCAGGTGACCTTCTTTACTAAGTTTTACAGTATCTCCATTAGAGAACAAATGTAGGTATATATTTAAAAAGGCCAGTCTTACCTACGGATAGGATCTAGAACTCACAGATACCATGAATAAATCCATTCCCTTCTGTCAGTTCATGTATAAACTTAGAATAGAACTGAGAAGTCCGGGCACCGTCATGCCTCTCCAGCACAGCAGATCTTTGGAAGGACACTACATTTCATCGGAACCCTTAGCTCTTTCGCACACATTTCTATTTTTACTCTCCCCTCATAATGAACTAATAAACCGTGAACATTTCAAGAGCACCTAGTACAGTCCCAGGCACACAGATTTGGTGCCCAAGGAAGGAATGCTGGTCAGCAGTCTGGTCTATGATGCTGTGCCCTATACTGTACGCAGCAGAGAATTACCACAATTTGGCTGAACCCTGAGTGTACAGGATATAGGTTTCAAATGTGTCAGTATATCTCGATATCACATATAACTTTGTTTTCAGGGTTTTGGTTTTTTTTTTCAATTGCAAAGAGCTTCTATAAATCTTTTTCAGCTAATGTAGGTAATACCAGTGAAACAATTAGTAAACAGTTCCCCAGAATTAGTAGGAGGACTTACCTTACTCTAGTGGAAAACCAATGACAGCAAATAATGAAATATAACACAAGTTAAAAAATGCCTTTCAACACATGCAGCACTGTGATTAGTCATAAAAGTCTGATCAGGTTTAGACGCAACATAGGATTTTTCATCTCTTTTGAAAATAAAAATTAAAGAAGTTATTTCTTATTCTCTTCTACCTAATGTACACATATATTTAACTTTTCTATGTAATGCAACATGCAATATTTGCTCATAACCATATGTCAAGGTACATGTAACTGTAGTACTACATTTGGCATAAATGTTGCATATAAAGTAAAATTTGAAAGCAATAGTTTAATAACTACTGTTAATTTTATTATTTGGTTTTTCAATTGTTTACATTTTAGAAAATACTTATTCCTGAATATATTAAGGAATGGGCTTTAAAAAACACAGAAGTCCTCTACATCAAATAACACACTCAAATTTAATACAGGGTAAATATGCTTTGCAACAAATGTAATATGCTCATCTCCATAAATCATTTGTGCCAAAAATGTGACAGTATCTTGAAAATGAATAGCATGAGGGGATGGTCATGATGGAACTCCTATTATTAAAATCTGATAAATGTCTTTAAGACCATAGTTAGCAACATATTGGTTTCCAATTCTTGGCAAATGTGGTAATAATTCACTTTTTGGTGAATCAGGTTACAAAGGCTGACTCTTTACTGAGCAATTTGTTTTCAAGGTACACATGCAAAAATTGGCCCACTTCATCGTACACATGACAGGCTGTGACTCAGACACGTACACAGGAAATGTGATGTGTGAATGAAATGCGGAGTTGGGTGAGGGAGATTCTTAGGATAAAAGGATGAACGCCCAGCAAAAAAGGTTCAGACAAAGGATTCTCTTTTATCCTAAGAAGAACCCCACCAGCATGGATCTTGTGAGGGGTCTGCCCAAATGTATTCACAAACATTGACCGGAAAACAAATATTCTACACTAGTAAATGAATTCAGAGAAATTAGGTTTCTGCACTTGATTGTCAATGACTGTGTTACGCTGCATCACTCAGACTTTACGAAATGAGGGCTTTTTTGTAAGCTTAGAGAGGCTGGAAAAAAGTGAACTGTCAATTCGCTTCATCTGTTCTGTGGCAGATTAGAAAGGGCTAATCATCATGAAGTGCTTTTCGTGTGCAGGTTTTATTGAAAAACATCATCAGAGTGGGAAAGATTACACTCTCCAACAAGCATAAGGCATAAGTGACTTCGCTTGTTAAATGCTAAAACGGTGGTTTTTATCTTTCTGGTGGGGAGCTTATCCTGACTATCCATATTTATGAAACTCAAATCCTTCTGGATGGAGTATTTGAGAATTAAACCAGTAAACTAAAAATATATTATGTATCTTGTTCATTTAGGAGGCACTCCTAAACCTTGAAATCTTTTAGAAAGTGCTACATTTTTTCCTCATCAAAGCCCTGTATCTTCTAGGTTAATATGGGCAGTACTGAGGTTAGACTCAAGATACCATGCGTGACCACAGTTTTCTTTTCTAGAAGTTTTTAGCATGTGTCCTTAGTGCACATGCACAAAAGCTAAACTATGGTAATAAAGCTAGATTAGGGCCAATCTTCACTCAGAAAAGAAAATATATTCTAAAAACGCATATCCCCCACCATTGGTTGCAAAAAACATATTAGTTGCTCTATTTGTAGCATTCAGCTAGGTAGGGCTTGTATCTCTTTAGATACAAGGAGTTAACATTATTAGTTTATGTAACTGAATGTTATTATACAAAAGTAGAGTTAATTAGAAGGATATTTTGAATTTAATAGGGCTTTATGGAAGTACACCACCTCTCTATTTCTAAATATACATCTATCTGCTGCAGCTAAGCTATCATTAGTAATATTTGTGAATTGTGACATGAACCTTGGGTGGCTTCTTTGTGCTTCATTTGGCTAAAAGACATGCTGAAAAATTATTATATTTTATTTTTCTTTAATTATCTGAAACTTTATTTTTAAGCTCATCAAATGAATGAATTAAAAAAATTATTTTATAGAGCTACTAAGGGCATATTAACCAGTGAATGCCTTAAAACTTTTTGTGACTCATTCGCAAAGTAGTAGTTTGAAAGGATACAGTGGCATAGAAATGTTGAGTCCTAAGACAAGTGCAAAACATCAAAAACATCGTTCTGAAAATATAATTTCTTTGGTATTTTTTAAACAACTCATTGACTGAACTCAGCTTCATGAGCTATTTCTTCTTTCCAAAAAAGAAGGAAAACGAACTCCTTTAGTTTTAACAGTTTTCAATTATCATTAAAAGATAACATTTGCTTTTAAAATTATATGTATAATATATATACACATACATATATACATAGTATATATATATAGTATATGTATATACATGCATAAAATTTTGTGGTTATAGGTTTAAAGTTATAAAATTTTTCACTGAAAGAAGACTGAATAAAACTCAAATCATGTGATACTCTACATGTGTGGCGATGCTCTTTTCTAATTCAGAATGTTTTAGTGCCCTGAGACTTTGGGACAATAATGCAGGGTAAGAGCAGACAGGTGCCTGGTCAGTGATAAATTCTTCAAAGTATTAACATTCTGGAGATGGAATAAAAGTGAAGTCTTTACAAATATAGATTATTGCTCCAGAAAAATACCAGAAACCTGTTTTTTCTGGTGTATAATCTGACCTTGACTCTTGTAATAATATCATGATGCTGGTAACTGCTTATAAAAATTAATACCAACATCAGGTAATCCAGAAGCTGTGTGCTGAAGAGCCTCTGAAGTAGAAGGTCTACAACAAGCTGTGAAGGAATGATTTCATACCAGGGAGTGTATTTGTACTTCTGACCCCACCTACTCTTTCATTTTAGTCCATGGGAGGGAACTGCAGTTGCTGGGCTGGGTGAAGGAAGAAGAAATATCTATTCAAACACATGATATGTTAAGAATTGTTCTACCCAAGGGCAGAATTAGCATCCTGCCTTTTATTGTGGACTGTCAAGTTTTGAAGTTTCCACAGGAGTTGGTAATGCTTTGTCAGGCACAGGAAGCCCCAGTAATGTAAATTGTCTTGGCAAGAGACTTGCTATAAGATAAAAAAGTGACTTTTATTGACTCTCAATCTGATTCTCAACCAGTTGATTAGAATGAACTGAGGTGCTTTTAAAAAAGACTGACGCTCAGATCTCACTGCAGATCAGCTGAAATCAAATCACCCACAGGGATGACTATTACTCAATAAAAAAATGTTAAAAAAAAAATCCATAGGGAAGGGCACAGGCATTGGGGCATTCGCTGATGCTTCCAAAAGCTCCTAAGTGATTCTGATGTTCGATCAGTTTGAGAAATGCTGCTCTGAAAGGAAAGCAACGGGGGCAGAATGGCTGTTGGGGTGGTTTTTGTGCTATGTGGGTTGGTCTCTCTCTGGCCTGACCATACATTGTTCATTTTAGAGCCTGGGTTAGTCTATTCTCCTGGGATAAGGCAGTCTGAGGAAATCAAAATCTAAGTAAAACATCAGCCTCATAATATAGATTCAAGTGAGTCTGGACTGTTGCTTTAAACTTCAACTTTGTCTCATGGAGGCAGAGCCCAGCAAGTTGTCCAAAGCAGCAGAGAGCACAGTGTGAGCTTGTGTAGGGACCGGGTTGCTCTTGGATTTGGGGGTTGATATGGATGCCATGCAAGCACGTGCCTCAGTGAAAACTAAGACGAGGGCTAACTCAACACTGAGAAATTCAGCTCATGGCTATGATTGAAAGAAAACAAATCTGGTAGTTTTCCTACCAATTAAATCACTTAAATTTGCTTTCAAAATGACTGAAATCAGCCGAGGGACTGATTTCATTTTTGATTTGGTAAACAGAATGAACATTTGAACCTATCTACCGAGATGATTCGCCTCTCCTTGCCAACCACTTGGAGCCATCAGTCCGAACCCGTCGAGACATAAGCATTCCAGTTCTACAGGAACTAGATTGTTAGAGAAAAAGCAAGTCATCTCTCTGTGGAACAGTCAACCCCGCTAGGTGAGAGCACCGACAACCTTATTCTGTGGGAGAAACCATGGGGGGAACACCCCTAACTTGTCAGGTGCTGGGATTGGTCACAAGGAATCTAAAACCACAAATGATTCATTCCAGCTGGGGAAGAACGCCCCGGGCGTCTGTGGCTCGGACAGGTGTTTGTAACTGGGCACATTAGCCAGTGATACGATTCTCTGGACATGGACCAGTACAGATCCTTTATCTTTCAGGATGTCATCCCATTTTACAAGGCAACCCAGACCTGGCAAAGATACTGTTTCCCATTTACCTGGAGACTTTCGTTCGATCTGATTTAATTAACATTGTCAAATCCTTAAACAGACCTTGGCTCACTGAAGTTTTCTAAGGCACATTAAATTATAGTCGGGGCTTTGTTACTTCACTATTGACGTGAGCTATAGTTGGCAGTTGTGGAAGAGTGTAAGCCAAAGTGGTCCCGTGGGGGTTTCTCGTCAGAAACAGCTCTTACTGAATTAAGGAGCATGCCATACCAGAGGAGTCTCAAACCTTTCTGAAATGGACATGGGATGCCATGTGGCAGATACTCACAGGACAACCTCCACATGGTCCAAAGCCCACTGGTCATGACCTGTTCCATTGTGGCGTGGCTGCCACCAGCGCAATAAAACTCCTTTCATCCGTGCCTCCCTGGGACACAGAAAGGACAGAGAGGTTAAACACTAGAGAACAGAGAACTTTCTGGTATGTGACCTCCTGACTTCAAATATGATAGGCTAATCGAAATGAACAAAACTTTGGGTATGGAATCCAGATTTGCTTACGTCACAGTATTCTTTGAAGCAGCATCAAATTTTATTGGCTCCTCAAGGATCTGCCATCCTTTCCCATCATTCTCCCTCCCTCCTCCCCTGGCTCTGCGAACACCTGGAAGAGCCACAACTTTGGTCGACAAATGTGACGTGCCCTCTGTGTGACGGGCCCCGTGCTAGGCGCTGGGGGATCATTCCAGACAACACTGCAAGCTGCCTAAGCCCAGCAACCTTTCAGACTGGCGTGCCCAGCAGAAGATTCACAATGTGGTCTTCTAAGGGACAAGGAATACTGGTGAGAGGGAGGGAAATCCGCAGAAAGCACCTCTGCATTTGGTTGTTATCCTCTAGTCCCTCTCACCCATATTCCTGGCTCCACATTTTGCCTGTTGTCCTCACAGAAAATAGTGTCACAGCTTGGTAGATCTGCATTAGTCTTGGTTCTGCCACCACCCACTTTTGTGGCGTTGGTTCTGAAACTTCACCCAACACTGTGCTTTCTTTTGGATCATGTGTGACACCACGCCTTTCCCTTCGGGCCACTTACAGGGGGACGTTGTAGGAGACCCTCTGTGCCTGTGTGAAGTCCTTGGGCTGGTGCTGCGCGATGACGTGCCAGGTGATGCCGTTGTTGACGCTGTACTGCAGCAGCACCGCCTTGTCCACGGTGTGGGGGCCGCTCAGGTCGCTGTTGCAGCTGTCAGTCTGTGACGCACTCCCGATTTGCAAAACAAACATGATTTTGCTGAAAAACAGCGGGCAATCATCTTTAAACCAAAGTCAGGAAGTATTAAAAGACTTGTGCTTTCTATTTTTTTTTATCTTTCTTGTTCTTAAAGTCCATAATTTTCAAGTTCATAATATAGTAAAAAGAGAAGCATCCAGTCTTAGGACTAAGTTACATTAATAGCAAAATTTATTTATCTTATCTTTTACATCATACATATGAAAAAATCAGCTCGAACGGCTGGTGTTCTACACTGAGAAAACAATTTTGACTTTCAAAGATCTTTTTTCTTCTTATGATGTTAGAAATCTTGTTAGAGCATTTCACCTGAAACACCTTCTGTTTTCGGCAAGTTAATATGGGCCAAATAGGCAGCTGAGGACACGGGGAGGACAAGGAATAAAACTGCAGCATTTACGCTACATACTATTGTACAGGTAGCTTCAAGCTGAACAGAACTGGACAAGGATAAATCATCATGTCTATTTTAGGAAAGGATGCCTGGAGATCTGAGTGGAGGGAGAGCAGAGTTAGACACAGGCTCTGGACCACGTCTGCTATTGTATCTGATGTGTCCTTGTGTTTTTCACAGGCATCCTTGCCCTTGGAAGATACAGTTATTAAACATAGGAAATCTACCCTCTTAAGATTCCTAGTGATTTAATAGAGTGATTAATAGGTGGTCAAATAAAGAGCTAGACTTAAAACTTGTAAATGTATTCATTACTTTAAAGCAAAGTTACTTGTATGACATGGTGTGTAAAGCCTGGTTGTAGCTATATATGGGGTCAAGGAAAACAGGTTGTCTCTAGAGTAAATGTATCTTTTCGGTAGGAAGAAAACTAGAGATGGGTGGACACAACAAGTTTTGGCATCTATGGTTATATGGCTACTACATAGGAATTCATTTTATTATATTTTCATTGTTTATCATACTGAATGTCCCTCAACCTGCCTTTCTGCCTCTGAAAATACAGGACTAATATTAAGCTTCAAGAGAACATCTACATTCCCACTAACCAGACACTTAATTCTCAAATATACTTGTGCACCTGTAGGCGTCCAGTGAGACGTCTAATCCTTTGTAACCTTTATAAAGCCTTGGAATCTCTTCTTGAATAACACAGATAAAAGCCGTGTTTGCTCTGGCTAAGGTGGCAGAACTGGGAAGGGCAGGTGGGGAAGGAAATCCAACCCTCCTGGGTCTCTTTTCCTGTGTCCTCTGTGCTCTGCATTAGCACACAGCTCCCATAGCATGTGAATTTTCAGAGTTTGCATCCATCCAACCATCAATCCCCCATTTCCATTTATACCTACACATGCTAAATATAGGTGTATGTTTGCATTGCTACAAATCTACTTCACATTCACATTTATTTTACACACTTGCATAGAGTCCACATTATGTTATCTGTATAAATTATTCATAACCAATTACTTAATGTATTTATTTTTTCAAGTTTATTGAGATATATATAACTGACATATAATATTGTGCAAGTGTAAGGGGTACAGCGTGTTGATTTGATAGGCTTATCCATTTTTCACATTTGGCCATTTCTCCAGGCTTATTCCTACCACTCAGCCAGTGTGAATTTTAAGAAATACAAGGTAATTCTACAATAAACTTAAGCAAAGCATAATTCTGAGTTGTGAAAACAGATAATGCTTCCTCATACCAAATTCAGGTGGTATTTAGGTTTCTGCTGCTTAGGGACACTGTGCTATGAAGTTCATGATCATATTTAACAGCAGACAATGATGTGCTTGCGACTGGTTCTGCGTCTGGACCACAACACAGGACTTTGGTTACCTTGCTCGAGTGAGATCCAGAGGTTTGGTGGCAGCTTGTCTTATCTGACAGCCGTTGAAGTAGAGTGAGTCTCCATGGGCATAGGGTGCCAGCTGCCCACAGCCACTTCCTATCATTCCACCTTGAATAGTCTCCCAGTTGGCCTCAGTGACTCTTGCAGACTCAAAATTATCTTTAATATAACTGGGAAGATCATGACTGAAAACAGAGCAGTCATCGCCTGGAGGGAAAGAAATAGTTAGCAAAAATTATCTGGAACCACCACAATCATTAAAGATTCTGAAACTGAAATTGAACAAGCATTCATTTCCAGATTTAATCCAATCAATTTCAGACTTACTGTAAGAATGACAAAATACTTAGCAGATAATAGACTCCGGGAAATAAATGTTTCTCTTTTATTTCATCAATTGCTGCCTTGTGTTGTTGAAAAGATATCATTATCTTTGAGTCGATATTTTGTTTGTTTGTTTGTTTTGGGAGAAGTAATTAGATTTATTTATTTTTAAGGGAGGTACTGGGGATTGAACCCCAGACCTTGTGCATGCTAAGCATGCACTCTACCACTTGAGCTACATCCTCCCCACTCTTTGAGTTGATGTTTATGAAAATATGTAGGTGCTAATGTACTTATTGCTTATATACACCCGTTGTTAAAAAAAACACACAGCATCTGTCTGGGCCTGCATGTTTACCAATGATGGAGCTCAGGAGGGAGCTCTCACCCTGGCATGAGATGCACCCTGGCAACCTGATTTCTTTCTCCCTAGTGTGATTTTGCAGCAAAAAATAAGTCATGCTCTTGTTCTCCTTCTAGCTCTACATTTGATGAGTCTTGAGAGCAGAGTCTGTATTTTATTCATTGTTGAATTCTAGCATGTAGCACAACACTTAGCACATATAAAGTCTTCCATGTTAAAGCTGGGATAAATAAATGAATACTAAATAAACTGGAAGTGTCTCTCAGAGACCACAGAGCTGGAAGACTGGCATTTACAGAAGGCACTACTTTAGCTAATGTGTGTGTCTTTGACTTTTTCCTTGATTTGAATGGCACAACTTTTCTCAATGTCTACAATAGCTCAAAATTAAAAGGTCATAGTTCTGTTGGATCAGGGAATAGGGCAAATTCCAGACAGCTTGTGAGACATCTGATTTGTTCATTTGCTTAAAGTTCAAATTCTCTAGCTAATACTTAGACAGACCCAGCTGGTCTCAGCAGTGAGACCAGGGGGAAAAAATGGCAACTAGGTAACTCCTAGCATCAGAGGTGTGTAGTGGTCTACATTTATCACACTCATTTCATCTGGGGGCCAGGAAATAGCATCCACCAAGAAATCTAAATGGATTCTGCTCCAGAATTCAAACCTATGAGGTCTTGCACTGCACCTTTGGGGAAGTTGTCTAATTCTGGTCCTCTTGACAAGTCTTTCATCTCTAAGAGACAGCAAGGCTGATTGGAAAGAACAATCTGGGTTCTGGTCTAATGATAGTAACCGCAGTTAATTTATGGGGATGTCATAAGTAATAATGATTCTGCCGAATGAATGGATGGACACTGTGTAAATAGTAAAGCATAAGTCAACATAAGAATTCATTTAAAAAAGATTTCTTGTGCATGGCTATATGTCAAGAATTGGGCTCTGAGGATATAATGGTAACTGGATAAAGTGAACTTTGCAACACAGAGGCTGAAACCTGTGACCAACATAGCATCAGATGAAAGCAGGCCTGCAGGCCTTAAGACAGGTCGACAGAGCCATTCCTGTGATGTCAGGAGTGGAGTTTTACTCTGCCCCAAATACACAGTCAGCCTCTAGAAACTCAAGCAGTGAAAATGTATTTTTTTTTTTCTATCATGAAGGTTTTTTTGGTGTGACAGAGTGACCTGGGAAACAGAACATCCTGAATTGTCAGCTACATCTTGGGAGGACAGTGGCCGCTGCAGCTGGGAGAGACAGAAGGAGAAGGAATAGGGGCCAAGTATGTAGGGATGGTCAGAGTGGCCGGGAAGGAGAGAGGCCCAGAGTGTAAGTCAAGCACTGAAGGCAGGGGTTGGGGCAGGGAGTTATGGGAGATGGGGAAGGTGAGGTACTATAGAATATCCCGGGTGGATAAAACTCGCATTTTCAAAAATTCAAGGAGCATAGCATAAAATGACCCTTGGTAATTCATTCCTTACGTAAATAACTCTGAGATCAAAGAGTGTGCCATCTACCCCAAATCCCTCAGGCTGGAGTTTCTACCCATTTCCTAGTGGTCTTTGCTTCTATGTTGAGATAAGGAGAACCCATGGGTCCCCAGTATCAAGGACAGTCCAGGATTCAGACCTTGGAAACTTTCATCACAGATGCAGACAGCGCCGGTGGTACAGTATCCATGCCCGCTGCAGAGCTTGGGGCAAGCCTCGCCGATGTACACATGGTCGATCGCCCAGCTCTGCTTCTCGGCTTCTTCCCCTTTCTGGATCCAGCGGAACTGTGTTGCACTGAAAGTCCCACAGAGAGCAGACAAAATTTAGGAGGCTGTTACTGCCCATGGCTGGGTCCAGCCTCCAGCCTCCAGCCTCCAGGAATGGGGGCTATTTCTAAGAAAAGGGCTTCCCAAACTCCTCCCCGCAGCATCTGATTGACAGAGGTGAGTCAATCTGTACCCCTCTGACTCTGGGAATATACTCCGGATGCCCTGAAAATTTCATGTGAATCTCCTATTCTACTCCACCATGAACCTGTGTCCATTTTTCCTATAGTGGTGCATCATTTTCAGATCTTTGAATAAAACGGATGCTGCTCTAGGAAGACTGAGCTCCATTATGTTTATTCTGTGGCTTCGTGTAACCCGACCAGCCCTGCACACCTTGAGGGCATTTGATTCTGGGATGAGCAGCACAGCCTTTGGGAGCACAGAACAGATACAGTGTATCTGGGGCAGATACAGTGCCAATTCCCAGTCTTTGTGATTCAGGGCGTGTGAC
This sequence comes from Camelus bactrianus, assembly GCF_048773025.1. NCBI lineage: Eukaryota > Metazoa > Chordata > Mammalia > Artiodactyla > Camelidae > Camelus > Camelus bactrianus. The sequence goes on from NC_133545.1 coordinate 74,877,920, forward strand.
TGATTTGTGTGTGTTGTGGTATTTAATCAAAAGAAAAGTTGAGATCTGTGAATCATGTACAAATGAGATCCTATTTCTTCTTGGGATGTGCAATTGCCATTTAGGAGCATGGGATGGTGAGAGGAGGAGGAGAGGGCAGAGGGTACTAGGGCTGCAACCAAAAGTCGAGCCTTATTTTACCAGCTGCTCTCAGCTCACTGTGTGAGCCCTGTAGAGACCAGCAGATAATTCCACAATGTCTACCTTAGTATGAAACCTACCTGGAGGAGACGTGGTCAGGCAGCTGGATGGTGATTCTCTTCCAGCTGGAGCTGTTGACAGCGTTGTAGATGGTGGCTTCATGGAACTGGAAGGGGGAGCAGCCAATGCTGTTTGAGGAGGAAGGAAGGCATTGGGTCTGAACAAGCTGCCAGGAATCAGACCTGCAGAAACCAAAGAGGCTGCATTAGACAACTCTTAAGAGAAATATATGACCTGTCTAATGTCAAGGTAATGCTTTATTTAGGGCTGGATTAAGTTAAGATATTTTCAAATAAATTTCCTATTTCCTACACATAATTAATGCTAATAAAAAGAAAAATTGAACGTTATTTCATATAAGATATAGCCTAATCCTTTACAAGCACAGCAATATTATTCACAGACGACAGAATAAAATACTAGCAGGCACGGAGATGCACTCTAGTAGCTCCTTCCCGCTGATGCTGTTACAAGAAGTCTACCTGGAGCTGATTCACAAAATTGTCTGTCTACCCAAACTTAACTCATTATAACTCATTTTTAAAAGTGGTGGTGGGAGGCAGGCCTATCCACATCTTAATAAGGTAACTGCACTATGTCAGACTTATATTCAGTATTGCTACTGTGTTTTAAGAGATGTGACTCTAGTTAAAGCATATTCAGATCTTTCGTTAATTTATATTTTTATTAGGGTTCACTGAAAATGAGCAGTGTGAATAAAAGAGAGTTCTACTTTGAGGACAAATGGGGTGTCTTATTTTGAACTATAATGTTTGCTGGCTGTAGCCTAGTATAAAATTGATTTTTCATGGCTTGAAGGAAAAATTTGAAAATAAGATACATGTGAGTTTCATACAAATGAAACTTGTACATGTATACACATGAACTGTCACACTTACTGCATGAGAATGCTCCCCAGTAAGCAGCTGCCTTAAAAATAGGCAACCATTTGAATTGTATATTCAAGTCTGGAGGAAATGTAAAAAAATATTTCACAAACCTTGCATCCTTAGTGTACTCCAACATTACGGAATGAAGGTCACCACAAGAAGTGGCTTCACAACCCACCACAATCTAAAACAAACAAACAATTGCTATGTGTTAGGCAAGATTAAATCATACCTATCACTAATTAGAAATCTTCATTATGGCTCTGATAAGTAATCAAGAAATATTCAGAGAAGATGTACAGAGAAGTTATGGTCCCCAAATACATTCTTTTGAGTTCTGTTAAAGTCATGCCATTTTACATGGAAATGAAAATTAAGGTTTTAAAAAATACTATTTCTATTTACTTAATTATTGTAACATATTAATTATAAATTTGGGGAAGATAAATTGGTCAAAAGGCAAGTAACATTTGGAGAAGTAATGGAAACAAACTCAAAGTATCACTGGTTCAAAACGTTTTCATTGATATCCTAATTTTCTTGATGCTACCATTACATTTTTTTTTTTGTAAAACAAATAGTAGTTTTTAATTACTTAATATTTATTCCTAGTTTTTCCACTTCTATGTGAAAAGAAGCACTCCTTATTATGTGCAATTAAATGTTTGAGTCATCAATAATGCATAAATGCTATAAAAATTTGGTGATTCGAAGTTAAGTTCTAATCATCTGCTTAATCAACAAGTCCTATTTCACTGCTGATACTTGGGAAGGTTAGTGCTAAGAATTTCAAGCTATTCACTCATGAATAAAACAATTCTGGTTTCAGAGAGAGAACAATTACATTCCAATACTGGAAAAGTGTATTCCAATAGTGGAAATGGAAACCAGAAAAGATACAAATATAATGCTGTGGTGCTTTGTAGGAACGCGAGATTGAATCCGATTAAGTGGGTTAGAAAATGATTCATCAGAAGTGGGAGATCTTTATTCCAGCTACAAAAATAAATGCTAACTATATGATGTGATAGAGGTACTGTCACTATAATGACAATCGTATTTCAATATATAAATTATCAAACCAACATGCTGTATACCTTAAATTATACAATGCTGTATATCAAATATATTTCAATTCAAAACAAAAGAAGTCATCAAGTAGGTTGCATGTGAGCTGTCCCTGAAGAAAGGGAAGAGTCTGAGAAGTAGAGACAAGAGAAGGACATTTAGGTGGAGAGACTGTGCGCAAAGGTGGGAATGTGCTGTGGCACATCTGGAGCACAGTGTGTGGTGTCTTTTGGTTTAAGTATAGAGCATGTAGAACATTGGTAGAGAAGTTTGGAAAGATTGGTTGAGTTGGGAGACCATGAGGTGTAGTCCAAGCATTTGATCTTTTTAACTGAAGTTCAGTCAGTTACAATGTGTCAATTTCTGATGCACAGCACAATGTCCCAGTCATGCATATACATGCACACATTTGCAAGTGTTTGATCTTGATTTCATAGGCAATGGGGACTCTAAATTAAGGGGCTCTAAGCAGTGGAATGATACGCTCAAAGCTGTGCTTTGTAAGGATCAGACAGTGCTGTTGAAGACAGGTGGGAGTGGAGAGAGATTAGAGGTGAAAAGAGGACTCAAGGGATTATTGATTTAATTAGGGCCAGAATGGAGGCAGTTACAGTGCAAACAGAGAAGTTGGGATGAGTGCCAGGAACATAGGGAAATAGAATGAAAAGGATGTAGTAACTGATTAGATGTGAAAAGTGAAAAAAAATCAAAGGTTACTTTAAAATTTAAAGCTGGTGAATAGGTCACAGGCAGTGCCATTAAGAGAAACAGGAAAATGAGAAAGAGGAGTTGGTAAGGGGCAGGAAGATATGAAGTTCACTGTTAGACATGTTGAGCTGCCAATAAGACAAAGGTGTAGAAATGTACACAGGTTATTAAAAGTTCTGAGCCAGTCGAGGTTGGATATCCAGATCCGGGAGTTGCTCTTAAAGATACGATACTTGAAGCCAGAGGATGAACGAAATTCCCAATGGTGAGAATGTCTATGAACAGAGAAGAAAGCCAGGGAGAAGTACTGAGAAATGCTGATATTTACAGGGTTGAGGGAAGAAGACGAGCCAAAAAGGAGATGGAAGTAGATCAACAAGGTAAGGAGGGAAGCAGCAGAGAACCCAGAGCAGAGGGGAAAGAGAATTTCCCGAGCTGGAGAAGACATGGTCAACAGGGCCAAATAGTACAGAGAAAAGGAAAAACGAGGAATGGGTGGAAGCTGTTGGATGTGGTGTTTAGAAAGTTAACGGTGACTTTAAAAAAAGCAGGTTGAGTGACACTTTAATTATTAAATTTCTGGGACAAGTTTTTTTTTTTTTTTTTTTTTTTTTTTTTTTTTTTTTTAAACAAATTGGCTTGGTTAGAGAAGAAAATTTCAGTTTCTTCAGTTCTGGCTTGATAGAGGCAACAAAAGAGGAAGAACCAACCAACTTAATCAAAAGATGACTTTGATATGGGCCTGGAAGGGGGAAAGCCTTCACTCTTCAGGCACTTGGCTTGGAATTAGGGGCGGTTTAACCCTGGACATGACCTTGAGCATCTGTCGTGTTACTGAGTTAAAGATAGTCTTGAGGGAGTGGTAGCAGTTGAGGGGCCTGTCTCACCCTCCAGTCTGTGAAGGAAAGTTTAATACAGAGCTGAGGCAAAGAGCAAATAACATTTGTTTTTGTTTTTGTTTTTGTTGCAACACATCTCCAGGAATTTTTCATCTTGCAAAATTGAAACTCTATGCACATAAAACATCTCCCTATTTATCCCTCCTCCAAGCTGTGATCACATTTTTATTTCTGCTAATACGGATTCTAACTATTAACTCCATAGCACAGCTTTTAAATTAGAGCATTAGAAAGGCAGTTCTCTCTCTTTACAATGATCTAGTAATAAACTGCATTTCTGTAATGCCCCTTTTTAGTGTGTTCTGCAGTGAGAATGACATTAATTGATCTTGCTTTATCTTTCTCTCTGATTGTCTGTTAACTACCTCTATGCCTTCCCTTCCATTCTTCTATATGAAAAAAATGTGCATTTATAAGAAGAAAGAGTTCTTTTTAAATCTTTGAGGATTTGGGAAGTTCCAGTTGGGCTAATCTACAGGCTTGTTTTCGGAAGTAGGATAGATAAAGAAGCAAAGTGGCTTGATGTATGAAATGGGCACACAGTTAAGAGACAGAGGTAGAGAAATGGGGACAAGAGAGACGGACAGGGACAAAGAGAGAAACAGGCAGAGGCGCCTATTTGCGACTTTTATTTCCAAGGTTTGGAAAGGTGAACCCAAGATTACATACTGAGGTAGAACACAGTTACATTTCTTGCTATGTCCCAATATAATTATAGATTTTTCCTGTGTTCAAATAATCCTACAAGAGAAAGGCCTTTGTGAAAGATTACTTCTTCTAGTCAACAGATAAAGTCTCTTTTAAGGAATGAAATCAATCATTTCCTTACAGTTGTTCAGATAAGCATTCTCTCCACACCCCACCCCCAAATGTAACGCCAGGCTCTGTCTGGAAGAGCCCCTTCCCCTTACTTTAAACTGCATCATATATCCTGGCTGTATAATGAGCTCTCTGGAGGAGAGCGCGTTGTGAGTCTTGTCCTTCTTTTTATTTGGCCAGTAGAGGTGGAAGGATGGGTTGCCACAGAATCCTGCTGTCCTTACTGCATTAGGGTAAAAACTCCAGTTTTCTTCATGGGAAGTGCCTTCTGTTAAGGTAAATTGGAGGCAATATGGCATGTTAGTCTCTTGAGCTGATTGTTTTTTGTTGAACTACTCGAATGTCTATGCTCTAGCTACTTGCTTACCTTTTAAGATTGATTTTTATTTTATTTAATTGGGATAATATATAAATCCAAGATGAGAAATCTAATCTAGAAAAGGTTAGTAAATGCTAGTATGACGATTACTCAATGTTTAAAACGTAGTTGCTAGTCTGGGTAACTTTCATCATTGCAAAATTTTTCTTGGTATACTTCAAACCAATGCAATGTGTATCTCTACAGTACAGAAAATCCTAGAGAAACTGAAATTATTTGAGGATATTAAAATTTCAAATTAGATTTAGAGCTAGACACTTTGTCTTTAATGGGATTTATTAAAAATCTTAGTTGATATTTCAACAAGCAGCCAACCTTGAAGATGAATAAACCACTGGGCAAAATAATAGTTAACATTAATTGAGCAGTAACTATGTGCTAGGCACTGATCTCAATGCTTTTCATGTAAAGACATAAGCAGACAAAAGGCTCGTAGGAAAGATTGTCCAATGTCTGGTTTCTTACCATCATCAAAGGTGTCGACCAGTTGACTGGGATTGATTTCTGCTCCACCAATCAAAATGTTGTCTAGCGCCCACTGAGCGCGCTCCACCCCGGAGACCACGAGTCCGTTGCTGATCACAAAAGGCTGCCACCAGCGAAGGCGAGTTGTGTTGGTGAGGGCATCCTCAGGAAGAAGTATGTAGTCGTGTCTGACAGAAATGTATTTCTGATAATCCATCTCATGGAGCAAAGTCCAAGTAATTCCTATGATAACAAATACACCGACACAGTAACATATCTGGAAAAAACAAAACGACCACCAGACTACTGCAGCTACTACAAGCTTCCCAGAGAAATCTTCAGCCAAGTAATGAGAATGGATTTCACTGACTTTATATAAGTGTTCGCCATTTCTACACATTGTTTCAAAACGTGGCTGATGAAATAGGGGGATGGGCTTTAAGAAATACTGCGCCAAAAATAAAATCACTGAAGTAAAAATTACTTAGTTTCTGCTTTTAAAGTTTTGTTCTTGATTCCTATATGCATTGTCTCATCAATAATGAAAAGCACCCATGTTTTGCATGTTTCTAGACAAAACTCCTAGTTTTTTTAGAATACAGATATAATTCTATGAAATTTGTGATTTTTTGGACAAATACGAAATTTCTCTCATCAATTGATAAGAATGTAGGTGGAATGTTTAAATTACTTAGAAAACACTTTTTGAACACCCTGAAATACTTGAGGCTCATCTATTTATCTGTCAGTTATTAAGAGTGATATCTATCTGCTAAAGCTGACTTTCTAAAGACCTCATGGTACTATTGGTCTGGTTTCAGACACTTCAAAATAATAAAACAGAATTTTATTAAAATAGTATATGACAGACTCATGACTTGACTATTTTCTTTCACATGATAAAGTCTTCTTGTTGATTATCTACAGCATTTATTACATGCTTGTTCACATAAAACTTTTAAAACACTAACATGTTTTAAAAATTATTTTTTGGGTGGAAAACCATACAAAAATTTATTTCTTAATGCATCATTTCTAATCAAGTTTCAGCTAAATATAGTGACTATTTTCTTTATTCATAAAGTTCGGAACTTTCTTTTTGTGTCCTTTTTTTTTTTTTAATGGAGGTATTGGGGATTGAACCTAGGACCTCGTGCATGCTAAGCAAGCACTGTACCACTGTACCCCCCAGAGCTTATTTTTTAAGTGTGATTTTTCTCTTGTTCCTTTTGGGGTAGATTTTGTATAACACAGAAGTCATATGTATGGAACGTGTAATGCAACTGAGATCTGTAGCTTTCTCTCTGTGACCTTCACTATTTGCACTGCCAGGTCAGCAAAGCTTTGTGGAGACTTTTCTGAGGGGCACTGGATGAAATTTGGGAATCTGCTCCCAGGCATGGCTTTCACCCCTGAAACGTGCCTCCGTCGGTGGAGTAGTCCAACAGCACGCCTTCCTTCCGGCAGATGGGCCGATGGCAGGAGGTCATGTTGTTCTCACTACCGATGCGCCCCCAGTACTGCAGGAATCTGAATGCAAGCACACATGATCCATCAGAATAGTTAATTTGAATGAACCATCTACTCAACTTCTTCCACACCTGTGTTCCTTGTTTGAGGGCCAATTTGCTACATCGTAACAAACGTAACAACATGTTGACTTACTTTGCCCCTCTGAGATCCAAATCTTGAGTAATAGCTTGTCTCACGGTAGATCCCCCAAAATAGAGTGCAGTGTCCTCGGCAAGAATCCCACACTCGGTACAAGTACTCCCACCTTCCAAGGACATCCATAAATCAGGCTTGATCTCTTCACTGTCAAAGCGTTCCTTCAGGAAAGTCTGGAAAAAAGGAAGGGATGATTAAAAATAACAATTTCAGAGAACAATAAGAGAATAGTTCAGACAATACAGAATTACATCTTGGACTTTGAAAAGTTAAAGCTGATTTCAAATGCTTTTCCAAAAGATATTGGGGGGAAAAAAAGGATATTTCCACAATGTTCTTTTCCATCATATATTGAAGATTGTTTAAACTGCTTAAAAAGGGTTTAATCATTGGAATTTAAAATCTAGAGAGAACCTTTAAAGCAAGTGTAAAATTTAGTACAGTAGTACTCCTATTTGTAAAGTTCCTTAGGCACGTACTATCAAAATATACTTATTTATTATATATTATGTAATAATACTATTATAATTTATTATGATATTATGAAACATGAACAAAAAATGAAAATTTAAAGGAATAAGATAAAATAAAACAGGTATTTTTAGCACTTTCCCCCCAAGTATTCCCTGAAGGATGGTCTGGTTCTCCCTGGAAGTATGTGCCCTGCTCCCCTCACTGCCACCTTGGAGACTGATTTAGGAACCCAGGACCCTTTAGCTTCCAGCACAGAATGAACTTGAAATGTCTATATGATGACGCAGGGACATTTGAAACCAAAGATTTCCACATGAAATCAAAAGAAAATCAACCTTGGAAGGCAATTTGAAGGACTTTTCACATGTTTATCAGCACCAAGATTCAGGATGATGGGGAGAAGAGCCCAAAATCAAGAATAAAATATTTTCCCTGGGTCTCCAGTTTATCCTTTTAACTAAGAGTGACCGACAACCAGGAGCAGCCTATTTTCCAAACAGAGTAGAATAAAATACGAGGGTCATTATAGATACATTTTATGTCAGAGTATTTCATCGCCTCACATCATAGGCATGATCTTGGTTTTCTATTCATTTTGTCCACAGGACATTCAATTGTCCATAATACAGTTTTGCATTGGGTTGAGGCAGGGTTTTTTTTTTTTTTTTTTTTTGCTTTTTGTTTTTTAAATGACAGAAATATATCATGAAAACAATCTGTTATAGTTGCAAGTGTAGTAACTATTTACAGAAAAATCATACCTTTTCACTTCTTAGCAAAGTTGTCTAGTTGTTATATTATTGTGTAGTTAAGATGATTTAAATAGACCCTCTTTTTATCAGACTTAGAACATAATCAACTCTCTAGTTAGACATGTAGCCACATGTTAGCTTTACCTTACTTCACTGATGTTAGCAAATAAATGCAATTTATAAACAAAGGTTTACATTTAAGAACAGAAGAGCCAGAAGACATGCTTTGTTAACCATGTAATCTCTCCTTAGAAAGATTTAATTCAGAATTCATAACATAGATTTCTACAATTTCTTATCCAACTGAGGAATGCTAATGAAATTTAAATCTAGTTCACGAAAGAAACTAGATTTAAAAATGTATTCATTACCTGTGGCTATGTTTCTCATGTTATAATCTCATTTGATAACAAACAGAATAACATCTTCAGACACAAGTGAGCATTGCTCCAATTTTATGTTTTTAATTTGTCAGTTCCAAAGTTGTTGAAGTATTGTAGAAAAAAATGACAGAACAGGTTTTGTTTACATTGTGACTTAAATGTACAATTTCAATCACATGCTTTTTAGCTTAGTCATGTTTCTGTTATTGTATGAGGAATACACTATATTCAAGAAACAGAGTGTATATATGGCAAGTGTGTTGGGCACTATTTGCTTTGCATATTAAATAATGATAACAGCTAAAGTTTGAAGGAATGATCTTTCTATTCTTATTTAATACACAACCACATTTCAGCAGTCAGCAAATCAGAACACTGAATTTTCTGAACAAAAATTCAGATACTGTTCAGGCTTTTTTGAAATTTTTTTGTGTGTGCGATAATGTTATCAATGTTATTTGCTTTACTTTGTAACAACAACAGTATTATCCTTTAAACAGTACACCTACTGAAAAAAGTGAATTAAAGAAGGCTTAATTTACAAAACAGAAACAGACTCACAGACATAGAAAACAAACTTATGGTTACCAAGGGGGAAGGGAGTGATAAGGGATAAATTGGGAGTTTGAGATTTGCAGATAATAATATATGTAAAATAGATAAACAACAAGTTCACACTGTGTAGCACACGGAACTATATTCAATATCTTACAGTAACTTATGGTGAAAAAGAATATACAAATGAATATATGTATTTCATGTATGACTGAAGCATTATGCTGTACACCAGAAATTGACACAACATTGTAAACTGACCATACTTCAATAAAAATATATATATACAAAAAGAAGGCTTAATATTGTTTTAAAATTAACAGTCTAATTTAAAAACAAAAATAAAAAAAAGTAGACTACGTTATTCTTTAATCCGTGCAATGTGGTTTATTTTATGAACTGGGTAAAATGTACTAGAACTTGATCCTAATATTCTTGTATTTAAGAAACCTAATACATATTTTTAAAGTTTCCATCCAAAGGATTTATTTACTGGGGGTGAGGGGTGCTCAAAGAACGTGGTTATAAAATTTAAGTCTCATTCCTAAGTTGGTTCCTGATACACGGCCTGCAAGGTGAGTGCGTGCTTCCTCCAGGGGCCTTAACTTACCTTCAGAGTGTGAGTCAAGTAGCAGTTTGGTCCAGAGTACCCCGGATCACAGATGCACTGTTCCTTTAAGCAATCCCCATGGCCTCTGCAGTTGTCCAAGCATTCAGGACCCAGGTAGAAATTGTCAATTGCCCACTGCATATCTGAGTGCTTCTGGTAGAACCTAAATCTTACTGGACTATTGGCAACACAAGAGCAAAGGAGTGAAAAACAAAAGTTAACTTTATTTAGGTCCATTTTCCTGTGTGTGTATTCAGTGCTCAAGAGAAAAAAAATTTAAACCATTCTGGCAAGGTGAAATGGGTTAATAAGAGATGTTTTTTGACCACCATTATCTTTATACTTCTAGTAATGGAAGTTTAAAGCCAGTTACATTTAAATTTTAAAATATGTGAGTAATACCGTAAAACAAAGTGAAAATACAGTGGAATCTCTATTTCAAGCAAAAGGAACATTTTAAAATGCAAATCTGTAGCTATCATAAGTCAAGTTGCTTATGAACTGGAGTCCAGTGGTTGCAACACAATTTAGATTCATTAACTGTATTTCTGAAATTGTACAAAAGGTGAATGAATCCTTTGACGGAGCCTTGTTGGCATACACACAGCCCTCAGGTGGTCAGGAAACAGCAATTTCTGAATTCCCCTAAGATAGTATTCTCAGAGCAACTATGCTAATTAGAGAATAATTTTAAAAGGGTTATATTAAAGGACAATTTCCCTGAGATTTTAATCTCATCACTGTTCTTTTCTGTCTTCTGGGGAAAATGCAAGCCTCATAATTAACCTTCTATTAAAATACACCACACTATTTTGGTGTAGAGTTCAAAGTGCATGAGGGAACATTCTGGGACGATGTAAATGTTCTGTATCTGGTTTCATGTGGTGGTTACACAGGTTACACAATGTGCTGAACAATTAAAATGTGTTCATTTTACTGAATGTAAATTATACCTCATTACAAAAGAGAGGGAGAGAACGGGAAGGGGAAAATGAGGCAATGAGGTGGTGGTGGCTCTCCAGCATCCATTTCACCTCAGAGGAGTCCTATGAGATAATCATCGTAATGTAATGCCCCTAACTATGGCTTGAGTTCAGACGGGCATTCTTGAGCTAATCTGTGCCAATAGGATGCAACGAGGTAGTTGCTCCAGCTCTGTCTGAAAGAAAAGCAACTCTCTCTCTCCCATTAGACACAGGTAAGGACACATTCTGCTCCAGTTTTCTGGAAGACATCTATGTTCACGAGGGGAACCAGCCCGAAGGCTGAGCGTAACACCCACGTGTGGACAGTGGAGCAAACAATAAGAGAGTAAGAAATAACAATATCCGAAGACATTGTTGAGCTTGTCAATCAACCAATCCCAGAGCCCACTTATCTTTGGATTTTTTTCATTATAGATAGAATACATTTAATTTTCAATGGAGCCCACATTTAATTTTAATTTGAATTGGGTTTTCTGTTACCCGCAGCTGAAAGCACCCTGATTGTTTTCTAGCATGTTATTTGAGTGAGCCTTTTAGATTTGCTCCAGAAAACTGTGAGTAATAAATGACCTCTATGGGATCCTGGAAAAGCCATGTGTAAGCAGCTTATTCAAAGGCTCTATATGTTCTGGTCATACACTGTAATTCTGTTTCACAAGAACATTTTTCATTTAGCCAGACTATGATTCATCTGGTGGATGTACATCTGTCATTTTCTTTAATGTATCTTTTCCCCCCTAATTTTACAGTTGAAGGGATGTTTTTGTAATAGCCTTAAATTAACTTATCCATAGACTTTTCAGAGAATAGTTTAATCGTCTTGGCTCACTACTGTTCCAGGTTAATTACTTTTCACTGCAGGTGCAGAACATAATGCTTTGATAATAAAAAACATGAAACCTACAGACTACATTTGTACGAATAGCATGATGAGTTAGGTTTTGCTCCTGGCTCTGTCATGGATCGACAAGGCAGTGATGTGGAAAGCAGAAGCTGTACAGTGGACCACAGTTTACAAGGCCCATAAGGTAGCATACATCTTTCCAACTGGTTCCAAGGCCATCACTATTGCTCTGTCCCCATTTTCAAACACTGAGATTTGGAACATGGAAGGTCCTGCTAAGATCTATCTTGACAAGTCTGAGGTTCACAACTTGACATCTTCTTAAGTTAGCTCATCATAAAGGTCACCAATTGGAGAATCTTTAGAGTCAGGGAGGAAGAGACCATTTTACCCACAATTACATAAAACACTCAGGCTGACCACACTGTCCCTAAATCTACGTCTGGATGCTTTGGAACCAGGCTTTATTTGAATTTTCTACTTACTTTCCCACTAAGCTTTCAGGAAGCGGGTAGGTGATCCTTTTCCAACCTTTAGTTGGAAAGAATACAGATGGCTGAGAAACACTTCCAGAGCATTTCGGGTCCGCAGGTAAGCACTGGGGGACCAGATAATTCCAGCTCACACCGAAGTCAGTAGAATACTGCACGTGAATTTGATTCTGGGCAACTTTTTCAGACACTTTACATCCAACAGAGATCTAATAAACAAACATGATTGTTATGTTAAAACCATATTACATGTTTCTGCTCTAAGGACTTGGCAGCAAGAAAGTTGCTGATCATTTGACAGACACGGCACCACATCCCTCCTGTATTTTCAGGTTCATTATTCGCTCTGCTAATGGACGGCAGAGTTAACATCGTTGCCCAAGGTGACAAATTATAGAAAATGCCAAATATATTGTGCAGGGAGTTTGGAGAGAAGACGAGATTTGTGCTTCTGCCATGGCTGGCTAATTGCCTTGGAAGGAAGGCCTGTGCCTACTCTTACAAATTGATGTTTGTTGTGCTAATGGTCTGGCACTTCTGTTTGGCAGAATGCTCGACCAAGAAGGATTAACGGCTTTACCAAGTTTACTGTTTTGTTATACAATTTATGACTCTCAATAAATCACGTTCAATTACAAATAAGATGCAGTGAAGTGATTACAGAAGGTACCTTCCATAAGGCACAACACCTTTTGAGATAGTCATAATGCAGCATTTGTTGCTAATATAGTGGGATTGAGGTAGAATAAACTGGTTGACATAGAATCTTGGCCAAAATTGATGTTGGCATTAAAGCTAATCATGCCTCTATTTTCTACAATTTTCTTTCTCCAGAAACACCAAAATGATCTCGTAAAAAAAACCAGGAATAACCCTAATATCTTTCATCCTCTCTTAAAGAAAAAAAAATTGCCTAAGTCATATAATAATTTAACCTCAGGGAATTGAAGTCAGTATCCTACATTTTTATTATCAATATTTTACTCTATCAGTATTTAATCCCAGACAGAAACACATTTACTCCTATGTAAGTTTCACCTTGAAATAGTTCAGAAATAAAACACTTTTAGCTGTTAAGCTTTACATAGTTGAGATGTATATTATCTTAATGTTAAATTTTATTTTTCAAAGTATGCATTAAATGGACAAAATATTGTTTGACCATTGTCTCTACAATTTTTTTCATTTTTATATTGCTGGTGTCTGGTTATTTACATAATTAAGATCATAACATTTCCACCTTGAATTGCATGATCCAGCCTTCAGTGGGAGTCAGGTCATGAGTCACTGCGTACACTTCTCTTCCATCGTGACTGCCACAAATCATGACACCATCAGGGGAGTCACAGAATCTTTCTACTGTACAATCATCATGGAATAGCCAATGCTCATTTACTTAAAACAAAACAAGAAAAATTTTATGACAGATTTATGACAAAAATAGTTGAAGCAAATTTTCATTTAGGCAAGATTTAGAATTATTTTAGGTAGAAGTCTCTCTTATTACCTACCATCCATAGACAAAATACGAATATAAGCACATTGTTTTACGAACATGGATACTGAGAGGTTGAGATATGCCAAGTTTCTAATATTAGCAAAGTCTACATTTGGAAAAAAAAAAAGAGTGTACCGTATGTGTTATAAATAAAAAACAAAGGGAAATGTATATTTATATTTTCTGACAGGTATTTAACTTTTTAGGCAGAATCTAAAGAAGGAGAAAAAATTTTTAGTAACACGATAGGGAAGTGAGTTAGCTACGTCTGCTCAAATTCTGGTAGTTATCTTCTGGGCAATTAAAAAAATTGTAATAGTCAAACTCATAGAATCAGGGAGTAAAAGAGTGGTTACCAGAGGCTGGGGAAAGCCAGAAATGAGGACTCGTCAGTCACAGGATGCAAAGTGTCAGTAATGCAAGGGGAATAAATTCTGGAGCTCTGCTGTGCAATGTGGGGCCTATAGTTAACGACTCTCTGCTGCATATTTAAACATTTGCTGAGGGAGATCTTCACGTTAAGTGCTTTTACCGTAACAGAAAAATCAGTATTAAAAAGGGGGAAGGGGTGCAGGAGGAAACTTCCGGAGGTAAATGATACGTTTATGGCCTTTATGGTGGTGATGGTTTGTTTCACAGATGTATACTTATCTCCAAACTCTTCAAGTTGTACACGTTAAATATCCACAGCTTTTTGTGCATAAATTATACCTCAATAAGGTGATTAAAGAAAGCTTCTGAAGGTCTAAGGAAAACTAGGGCAGCAAGACTATGAGTTGATTAGTGCAGAGTACATCCCATTGTCCCTCTCAAACACACACACACATTCATGTCTCTTATAATTCCCTTCCCCTTCTGGAAGGTGTTTTTAAAACATCATGGTTTAATCTCAGAAAAGTTAGAAATTAAACATATCTGTAAGCTTCATTTAATGCATGACACGCTTCGATTTCATAGGTCCAAATTTCTCTGGACGGCTCCTGATGAGCTCCAGCGTTCACAGTGGAGATGAGTGAGTTCAACCAGAGGCTTGGGTCACTGTGCAAGTCACAGAGTTGGAAGGCCTCAGGGGAGACCAAACGGAGAAAAGAGACCAAACAATTTAACTGGAATTCAGCCTTCACCAGTGTTGTGTCCTTTTGATTTTGTCTGAGCAGAGCATATGTCTGTAGAACAAGCAGTTTACCTCTGGGACTCAAACAGCTACCACAATGCCATTATCTGTTAGCTTTTATTCCATGGACGCTGGAGCTACACTTACTCCTACATCAACCAATATAGGACTCAAAAGTCAAAACACACAGAAATTTGAATTCCAACAGGAATAACCTGAGCCAGTTTTTTCTAAGGGATATATTTTATTTTAAGCTAGAACGCTGCAATCCTGATGAAAGAGGGCTTATATTAATCAACTGACATCAATCTCTTCTGCAATATCAAAAACTATTTCTATAGGTAGGTATTACAGTTCCTAGGAGCACAATCTTTGCAAGACAGGTAGAAGCCTAGTTGTACATCACAGATTAGCCTAAAGTAAAAATGAGTATTTTAAGTACTTGAAAAACATATGTGTTTGCTTTTATTCAAACAGAAGCTGTGCGTAAACTATTCTCTGATCATAAGCTCACTTACGTAAACCAACACACTGGGAAAAATAAGCAACTTAGCAAAGTTCTGAACCTGATCTATGGAAGTAAGTCTTCTCAATAACCTTCTTAAGAGAGTAAGACTATTTGGTAATAGTGAAGATCATTTTAAGCTTCTCTATTTGAAAGGATGATTTTTATTAAATACTTGCAATTATATCACTATACCATGTGATATACTAATAAATGAATTAATAAGAATAATTAATCTAAATATTCATTGTTAAAATGAGAAAAAATTATAATGGAATATTATACAGCTATTAAAATTATATTTTCAAAGATACTTGAGGATAAGAGGATATGATAAAGATTCAATTCTGAATGAAAAAAGCGGGGGGAATGGAATAGAGAGCCCAGAAATGAATCCACAAACTTTTGGTCAACTAATTGACAAAGGAGGCAAGAATATACAATGGAATAAAGACACTCTTTTCAGCAAATGGTGTTGGGAAAACTGGACAGCAGCATGTAAAGCAATGAAGGTAGAACACTCCCTTATACCATACACAAAAATAAACTCAAAATGGATCAAAGACTTAAACATAAGACAATATACAATAAGCCTCCTAGAAGAAAATATAGGCAAAATGTTATCTTACATACATCTCAAAAATGTTCTCCTAGAACAGTCTACCCAAGCAATAGAAATAAAAGCAAGAATAAACAAATGGGACCTAATGAAACTTACAAGCTTCTGCACAGCAAAGGAAACCATAAGTAAAACAAAACGACAACCTATGGAATGGGAGAAAATTTTTGCAAATGAAACCAACAAAAGCTTGATCTCCAGAATATATAAGCAGCTCATACGACTTAACAAGAAAAAAACAAATAACCCAATCCAAAAATGGGCAGAAGACCTAAACAAGCAATTCTCCAAGGAAGAAATACAAATGATCAATAGGCACATGAAAAAATGCACAATGTCACTAATTATCAGAGAAATGCAAATCAAAACTACAGTGAGGTATCACCTCACACCAGTAAGAATGGCCATCATTCAAAAGTTTACAAATGACAAATGCTGGAGAGGCTGTGGAGAAAAGGGAACCCTCCTACACTGCTGGTGAGAATGCAATTTGGTGCAGCCACTGTGGAAAACAATATGGAGATTCCTCAAAAGACTAGGAACAGACTTACCATATGACCCAGGAATCCCGCTCCTGGGTATATATCCAGAAGGAACACTATTTCAAAAAGACACCTGCACCCCAATGTTCATGGCAGCACTATTTACAATAGCCAAGACATGGAAACAGCCTTAATGTCCATAAACAGATGACTGGATAAAGAAGAAATGGTATATTTATACAATGGAATACTATTCAGCCATAAAAACCGACAACATAACGCCATTTGCAGCAACATGGATGCTCCTGGAGAATGTCATTCTAAGTGAAGTAAGCCAGAAAGAGAAAGAAAAATACCACATGAGATTGCTCATATGTGGAATCTAAAAAAACAAAAACAAAAACAAACAAAGAAAGTATAAATACAAAACAAAAACAGACTCATAGACATACAATACAAACTTGTGGTTGCCAAGGGGGTGGAGGGTGGGAAGGGACAGACTAGGATTTCAAAATGTAGAATAGGTAAACAAGATTATACTGTGTAGCACAGGGAAATGTATACAAGATCTCATGATAGCTCACATTGAAAAAAAATGTGACAATGAATATATGTATGTTCATGTATAACTGAAAAATTGTGTTCTATACTGGAATTTGACACATTGTAAAATGACTACAACTCAAGAAAAAATATTAAAAAAAATACAATTAAATAAAAGCTTAGGAAAAAAGACTCTAAGGAAAATATCAAAATATTGACCATGGTTATCCTTTAGGTGATTTTTATTTTCATCATAATTTTCTGTAGTTTCTTAATTTCATACTTTGAACATGTATTGCTTTTATAAGAAAATGTAAATAACTAAGAATTTTAAGTTATTAGAATTAAAATTTCTCACATTTCAACTATTCTCAGCATAAGTTTCATTCTTCTGGAAGATGCTTATCAGTCTTACTGTTAGATACATCTAGATTGTCCATTCTATGCAAGATTCTGGCACAGTCCCCTGTCTGATGAATCTACGGTGGTACAGTGTATCTATTCAGATGACACTGGCAGTGTTGGTATGAGATATGTAATTAACATCACTACTTTACCTGAAGATAGCACGTTTTATGTAGCATAACCAAGGATGTGGCACGATAAAGCCACATCCTTAATATAAGACACGACTTAAAAAAAAGGTGACCAGACTAGTGTCACGGAATGAAAACAAGACATTAAAAATAAGAACAGCATGGAGAGATCCTTGACAGTTCACTGGGACCGCTGCACAACTCCTACTGAGAATGAAGAGTAACAAGCGTGACCTTGGACACTCTCTGAAACATGAAATGCCATCACAAGTGTGTCTGACACATAGCAAAACAGAACACTTGTCTCTGGAGAGTAAAACACATGTCTAGGAAATGTTGGTTTTTGCTGCAAAGTAAAAAACAGGAAACGTGGAAATGAAAATTTTCTAAGAAAAGAAAATTACCCTCTTAATAAAATTATGGAATGCTATTTATTAAAACAAACTTGCTGGCTTGAAGGAAGAAGAGATGTAGATACGACATGAACCAGGAAGGTTGAGAGAAGCCACAGGGCAACACCCTTTTCACAGTCTCTGTACCACTTGACAATCTGTAAAAGGTGCCACATTCCACTCTTTGGAAAAGACCCAAATCTAGGCTGCATGTCCACTGGATTTTTATTAGCATCAGTGAAAAAGTTACCTGCAGTCTTGTCCTCCATAAACATGTCAAAAGCAATTCTCCCAACAGGGCCGGCGTCGGCGGGCGAGCGCTCGTGCGGGGGCACCGGGGCGCTGCTGAAGGTGTCCAGCATGACGGTCCTCTGGTCGGCAGAGCCCGAGATGAGCACATTGTCGATGGCCCAGTCGTTCTGGTCCAGGCCGTCGTGTCTCGGCTGCCACCAGCGGAAGCGAGTAGCCATCTCTTTAGCATTGGGAGGGAGAAGGATATTCACGAATCTGAAGAAAATGATGGTTGGGGTGGGGAAACAGTCTTGTCAATGATCTCATGGGAGTAAAAGACATGTAACCAGAGATAAGATATCTGTGCCGTGTAGGGGGTGAGGAGAGGACTTTAGCTAAAATCATTTTAAAAACCATGATATACTGGCTTGATTTTATGAAATCTCAAAAGTCACTAGATTGGAGAAACAGATTGTGAACAAATTTAACCATCCTGGAAATACCTCCTTGCTCTAACTGTCCCTGGGCAGGCCTCAGAGGGACCCTACAACTTTCTGCTTCCCTAGGGCCCCTCCAAGATTGGTAGGCATAGGGTATTTGCACTTTGGTAGACATAAACCAACATCGACTTTTTTTCTGTCACCCAGAGGTTGGCTGCATCTGTTTCGTTCCCCTGGAAACTTGATGTCATTCCACTCCCCAAAGTACCAACAGTTTGATTTCATTCCACCCCCATGAGTACCAGCAGTTTGCTAGACTGTGGTAGAACATTTGGGCTCTCAGCCTGAGGGTTCCAGGTTGTGTATAATTATTTCATCAGTTGCTTGGTTGGACAGTGACTATGCTTTATTGAGAACATTATACCAAGTAATGCTGAGTGAGAACCACTGACTAACATGGGACTCAGTCACCAAGGATGGACACGGTACTGCACAGCTCACGCTCCAGCATGAGCCTTCATCACAATGATGCGTTTAAACCCCAGGAAGACATCCAACCCCTTCAAATTGATATGTACAACTCATAACGTCTGTCAGGGAAAATAATTTCCTGAGGTTTACTCTCCTCTGCATAAAGTCTCACCTTCTCCTCCATGCTAATCTACCTCCCTTTACTTTTCAGGGCTGCCATTACTATTACGCCGCAGGATGGTGTCAACAAGTCCCAGTTCATCCTAGAAAGAACCCTTAAGCTGAGGGCTTCAATACGACCCCTTCGTTTTTGTCTTTCACAGTGAAGAGGTTTTGCTATTTTAGTTTTGTTTACACAGTACCTCCTGTGTATGGAGATCAATCAAAATCCATTCAAGGCTAGGATGTTATTAGATTTTCAGGACTTGGATTTTAAGTACTTTTTGGGATTATGTCCATCATTTTGTGCACCCTTTGAGCCATGATGGTTTAATGGATCTTGGTCTTAGGGAAGGAAAGTTTATTAGACTGTGAATCTCAGACCCTCATCTGTGTAGTTACTGACAGTTTGGAGACCATGAGTCTTTAGGCAAATAATCTTTTCCCAAGTTCATTTCCTCCCACACCTCAGTTTTGAAGCTCACCTGTGCCCCTCCCTTTCCTCTCTTTTTTTGTATGCTCACCTTGCAACATCTTTCTGCAATTTATCTCCATTGAATTGGCATGTTTAGCATTTTAAAATGTACTACATAATACGGGAAATCTATCTGTTCCTGGAGGGATGCACAATCACATTTTTTTACCCAGAGCAATGATCTTTTATCTTAATTTTTCTTTCCTATTTCTAAATTAGTTTCCCTTTTCTGATAAATCCTTGACCACACATTAAGAACCTCTGGAGTGGAAATGTATCTAAGGCTGCTGAAAGTTTAAATAAATTATGATCACTGTTCCTATCTTGGTGAATTTGTTTCTCCTTCAGAGAACTAAAGTAGATTAGACAGGTGTGCTTTTATGCTACAGAAACATAACTTCCTTCTCCCTGCATATTATGCTGTTTAAATGTTCAAGAACTCATACTTGAGAGTCATTGTAACTATCTCCATAAACAGTTTACTTGACTTGTCTATTCTCTCTAATAGGGGAGCACACTTTTTGCACTATTCCATTGTGTACCACTTAGTGTCTATTTGGAATCCTTTACTGGTGTTCAGCTTTAATGTAAGTGCAGGATTGAAAACTTTTGCTGGTGGCAGAGATTGCTGGCATTTCCTCAACGGCCATATTCCCCTTTTTCCTTCATAAGAGGAGCCCATCTTTTCAGTGGGGTGAAGAGTCACCCAGAATAAAGACAAGGTGTTCAGACTCCCTTGTATCTGGGAGTGTCTTTGTGATTAAGTTCTGGCTACTGAAATGTGAAAGGAAGTACGGGCAATGGTTAGGAAGTGTCCATAGAGATGACACACCCCTCTTGCCCCATCCTCCTGCCTGCATGCTGGAACGTGGCGGAGCCAGAGTCTCCCTCTGGTACCACGAGATGTAGGTCATGTGCTGAGAGTGGAAGAAGTACCAGGTAGAAGGAACCTGGGTCTCTGGTGCTGGTGGAGCCGCTGTAGCAGCTCTGGGCTACCTTCTCCTGGATCTCATTTACAGAAAAGGGGAAAAAAATCTTTTAAGTTATTTTAGGTTTCTGTCACTGCACCTGTTTTTAACTGATACATTGAATCTAAATGATCATTTACAATATTCTTAATTGTTTTTATTTTACCTAATTTTTAGCCTGTACCTGGTTTGCTATGTACTGAGGGATTATCTAAGTTTCTTCTTTTTTTGGTGTTTTTATTTATTCTATTTCTTTATTGGGTGCAATCATCCCTCTCTCCTCTCCTTCCCTCCAACATTCTCTCTTTTTCTCTTCTTTCACCTTCCTTTTCCCTCTTCTCGTCTTCCTACTTTAGTAAACATGCTCTTTTTCTTTTTAACAGCCTTTTGATTTTTCTGATTGGTCACACTGATTGCTTTTTGCCCTTCAAGAATATATTTTTTAAAATGACCCATATATTGTGTTTATTCAGGGCTTTTTAGATAAGGAATTTAAAAATAGACTCTAGGCTTCTTAAGGATATTTATCTACTATTGTGTTTATTTTCTAGCCCCAATTCTCCAAAAGGGAGTGAACACTACATAAACAAGCACACAAATAAACTGGTTTTATTTCCACTTTCCCAGAATGTTGAAATTCATTTCCCAAAATGTTGAAATTCATTATCATCTACTCATTCATTTATGTGTTTTTTTTTTGTAGTGGGTCTATTTATTATTGACATTGTGATTGTGCATTTTATCTTATTCTGCGATTTGCAAACTAGTTGTTTTTGAAATAAAAACAGCTGTTTGTCCAGCTCAGAAACCTTATCTTTGTGTTGGTCTCAGAGGCATCCTCTACTGGTGAGCACAGGGTCTAGGTCCCCTGCAGTCCCTGTAACTGATCGCTGGCAGGCCTCACCAAGCATCTTCACCCAACATACTACTTATTAGAGATAAAATTGAATACAAACCCAGGTTTACTGTACTGGTCATAGAAAATTTCCATTAGCAGGTTCCAGGTAATGCCTCCGTTGACAGAATATTCCAAGAGAACGCCTTGGTTACGGTTGTTTGGTGTGATCAGGCATCCATACATGAAGTAAAACTGGATAAACTCAGCATTAGTGAGGTTTAGATCCACAGTGACCAACAGTCGACTGCACCCCTAAGGAAAAGAAGCAGAAAGCAACAACACGGTGACAAGGGACCATCTTACAGGTTCTAGGTACTCTCTGGCTTCCATCCTTTCTGTATTTCCTTTGTAATACAAGTCACACAGTATTGCAACAATGATTTTCTTATCACCTCTCCTATTATACTAGTTCCTAATTGGCCTCTTGCACACAGCAGGTACTCATCAAATATATGTCAAGCTTTGAAATTTCAGTATTAGAACTTACTTACAAAGGGCAATATATTCTAAGGAGATTCTCTTCTATTTTCTTCTAAGTAATAGGAGAGCTGGAATTAAAGAAACTTTTCTATGTTTTTATTAAACTATTTCCAGTTATTTATAGGTATTTATTAGATTTTTAAAAGGCATCAGCTATTAATAAAATAGCACATTGTATAGTCGAACTGTAATAATTCTACTTAATAAAACTGAAAAAGAAAAAAAACCAAACCAAAACAAAAAAAATAGCATACTGAGATGACTACTTGAACAGCAAATTTACAAATGATGTCCAAAATTTTCATATAATTTAATTATAATTAGGGATAATACTTGTAAGCTTTTTTTGTTTTACTAAAGTTAAAGCATGTTTAATTTTGAGCTGAAATCCTATATTTTTTTTTCTGTTTTTTTTCTTTTTCAGTTTTATTAGGTAGAAAGGTGTAAGCTTTTTATTTAAACTTTGATAGTTGATTTTAATGCTTTCTATATTAACTCATTAACATAGAAAGGCAGTCATTTCTTAGTTGAATCAATGAGGAAAACGAGGCCTTTTAGTGTTCCATCTAAGCTAGGACTCTGCATTCTTAGTCACTGCTGATGATTATAAAAATCCTGTATGCTGTATGTCCTCTTTTTTACTCTTGGGCTAAAAAACTAGTATACTTCATTGGCACAAATGTAAACTTCAAGGTAGGGCATGGTAGTAAAAAAAAAAAAAAAAAAAGAACTGGCAATGAATTTGTAATTGTTAAAAAGTTAAATTGCCTATAAAGGGTTTTTAATTATAGAATTAGAGAATTTCTACTTTTAAATACGTCATTTTTGGCAGCAACATAGAATGACTATACAATTTCTCAAAGCAATTTTCTAACATTACTGCTGTCCTTCACAAAATAATCTGCTATAAATTCAAGTGTCTAGTAATTACTAACAATTATTCTTTCTTGGATCATTTATAGAAAGGATTAATTATTGTTAATAAATTCAGGAAACTATGAAGCTCATTTTCCAGATTTTTGGCTCCTTAAATCCCAAACCTCTTGCAAGCTCAGGAATTTTCAATAAGAGCATCAATCTAGATGGAAGACCCTCATGCACTGTGTAAGTGCTCTATCCCAGGATAGAAATTAATTTAAGTCTTTTTTAGAAGTGTACTTAAATATGCCTTGTGCGGACACTACCCTGCATAATTAAATTATCTCAACCAATTTATGACTGGAGAATGTTGAAAATAATTAGTGTTTTCTGATTTGTATACAGTTGCGAGTTTACATTAGGGTTATTATGCACTTAGAGTGTCTAACTCTGCATCTTGATTTGCTAATTAAACTTCAAAAGAGACTCAACTTTTTGGCGGGAACTCAGAAGATGCAGAAATGAATAAACAGCAAACACTAACCCCACTGAAGTGGAGAGCCATTCCCGAAGCCACAGCTCCACACACGGTACTTAATTTCCCTCCGTTCACAGTCAGCCAGTTCTGGTTGGATGGGGCCCGATTGAAGTTGTCTTTTAGTTGCGTTGGAAGGGAGGTCTCGGGCTCATCACAGTACAGGCCTCCCCACTGCTCATCACAGCTGGGAGTGGAGAAAGAGAAAGGAAAAGTCAACATCAAACAAAGCCCCTGCAAGAGGGCTCTCAAATTAGTGCAGCCAACTCCTTTTCCAAGTCCAAGATGATGAGAGGTTAGTTATCTTCACAGAGTGTGCTGGAATCCACCCGCTCTCCTGAACAGTGCTTTCGGTTAGAAATAGGCTGTGAATTAACTGCCTCTAAGCTTTCCTAAAGCAGTGACTTGGGCTTATCGGTGGAGAGAAAGAAGCAACTTCAAAGAATTTATTAAAGCACTGTCCTCACATGACACAGCTCCCGATGGCTGATAACATGACTGCGGCTGCCAAACTAGTTGGTAAGGCCTAATAATTTATGAAATTGGTCTTCTGAACAGTCAATCAGGAATCCAAGAGGCCATGTTCCAAGCAGCAGAGGGTACTTTGGATGGCATCTGTCATCTTTGACCAAAAGACTGAATTCCCTGTTCATTGTGGGAGGAAGTATGAGTATAGGGCTGGGGGTGTCAGGGGTCTCAGAGGTCATACTGGATATGGGCTGGGGTCATTCATCAAGGGAAGGACTTCCCAGGTGTGCAGAGATTCGTGGAGAAGGGACTATGGATGCTCTATCAGCATCTTCATTCATTACATCCCGCCCAATAGCAGAGTCTTTGAAAATAAAGCACAGAGGCCTGTAGTACACAACACACCACAACACAACACACATACCACTCACTCACCACCCCCCCGCCCAGCACACACTTAGATCCTTCCCAAGATGCGATGGCTCTTTAAGAGTAAAATACTAGGTCTCTCCATCAAATACAGCTGGTAAATTGATCAGGCTTGATATACCTTCTTACGCAAATAACACAGGAATACCAATTAAACCACAAGTAATGCATATCATTACATCCACTCAGACTTAAGTGATTAAAAAAATACTTACGATGTATTATTTTCATTCAGAACACACTGAACCCCTGAACCTCTTCTAATGTCTTTTCCAAGGCTCAGGTGTACCACAGAAACACAGAAGGAAATAAGACACAGCCAATTATAACTCAGCCTCCTCCTGACAAACTCGCAAACTCGCAACTGTATACAATATCCTCCTTATTTCCTGACAAGACAGCTCCTGTTCAGTCCCTAATATCTGAGCAAGAAGGAAGATACAACAGCCATAAACTCCAGAGTTAGCTTGGCATCAGAGTTCAGAAAAAATGTATAACCCAAGGCAGCTTGGAAGTGATTCAAAAACCAGTTTCAGAGGAATCTCCTGGCTGGAATGTGAGCCAGGAGCTTTCCGTAGAAGAGAGGGAAAGCCTACTTACACACAGTCTCCCTGGATGCACCTTCCATGGCCACTGCACATGTCTACGCAGCCGTCCCCAATATACACATTATCTATCGCCCACGTCTGCTGCTTGTCAAAAGGAGCTGGTTGATGCCAACGGAAACGAGTGGCTTGGGACCTTTGAAGAAAAGGAGAAATACAATGAAAGCTGTGGTGGACAAGAGAGCATGTTCTGGTACGTCTGAACAAGTGCGTGGAGGAGTGCAACGCAAACACACGTACATCCCCATTTGTGTCCTCGAAAAAGCGTTCATTACTGCAGAATTCTTTGCCAAACGCTGATGAACAAAACCAAAGCAGACTGAACTGCAATAGCTTGAGAATGTATCTTCGGCCAATGATCTTTCTGATCCTTGTAAAAACAGACTGAAACAGAAACTAAAATCAATTTTAAAACCAGACGTCTCAGGGGGGTAGTGAGCCCTGAATTTTGTGTGGAAACCATGGTTGGGGGACAGCAGGGCTGCTGCAACGCTACATTTGCAAATCAAGAAAAGATGCCCGTCTTTGGGTGGCCACGAAGCCTTTGCATCTGACTTGGGGAGAGGATTTCAACTCCTACATGTTACCTAAGGCCAGACACTTCTGTGCATGGGCGCACTGGTTGGCCTCACACAGCCTTCATAAGGAATTCTCACGAGGAGAAGCCTTAGGAAGACAGTAGGGGTATAAATCAGAGGGATCAACGAAACCCTAGATAACTGGACAGAGAAAAGAGAGCAGGTAATAAGTAAGACCAGACTTATTTTATGTTGATTTAAATGCAGTATAAATAATACCTAAACCGACTCTCCCATTCCAGAATCAGAAATATATTTGCTCATTTGTAGTTTTGGGGAGCATCTTGTTCAGAGACACAAATAAACGTAGCTTTTCAGAGACACTAGATGGCAGTAAAATCCAAACAACGCCTGACGCTCAACAGAGCCTGAACACTAAACCCTGTAGAGGAAATAATTATTAGCCAAACCAAGTCCCCTTTATGGATTCATGCACTTCTGTCATTAAGAGATAACTATTAATCACTTGACTGAGAGGTCTCTGTGTTAGGCAGGACAAAAGACCAAACAACAGCAAGGATTTTAAATTTTCTAATTGAACACATTTATATTAAGTTTAGAAAATAGAAAAGAAACAGAGCCAAGCTCAAATCTTCACTCTAAAAATGAACATCAGTTTACTATTTGTTTACTGAGCGTCTATGCACTCATTTCTCCACACCCCATCTTGCTCGCCAGCTCCCATCTGTTCCTCTCAGCGGAGAAACGTCTACCTAATACCCTCCTGTCACTTCCTATCGCATTTAACTTCCACCCCAAGCTCCTCCTTGGTCCCCGGGGCTCTGCCTGGGCAGAGCTCTCTCCTCTGGTCCCTCTGGTCCCTCAGCTGACTGCTCCTCCGCAGCCCTCAAAGCTCCCAAAACTCTTTTCTGCCTCCTGCCTGCCTGGTTTTCCTTTCTCTCAGCTTGCTTAAACCCTGTGAGTCTTTTAGGTCTCAGAGAAAACGTCAGGTCCTCCAAGAGAAATTTTCTTTCCGATCCCTTTAAAAATTGCATTTCTTCCATAGCTAACTGTTCTTTTCCTCTCACAGTATTTATCACAATTGTAGTCATAGATTTATTGGCTTATGTATTTCTTAAATGTCTGTCTCTTTCTCAGAAGGGTAAGTTACAAGGGAGCAGGGTTCATCCCTTTTTGTTCTACATCATACACTCGGGGTACAGCGCCTCGCAGCAGGTGCTCTGCAGGTGCACGGAGGTGTTCACACAGCAGGCAGTGTGAAGCTGCCCCCACCGCTGTGCAGCTCAGTGGCTCCACTGATCACTTAATTTTTAATGCCTAAGTTTATTAATAGCTACACCTCTTTACAGGCAGCAACATCTTATAAATAACATAGTGGAATACCACATTTCCATAGCACATCATTACTTGGATTTTAATAACAAGTCAACACTCACATACTTATTCTTTCTTTTAGACTATACATTTCTGACGGCCAGGGAATATCTCTGCATCCCTTCAAGGAATATTGTTTTGCATCTTCAGTGCTTGTAGATGGTAGGCAAGTAATAAAATGTCCTTGTTCCCCTGATAGTGTACATATGCTCCATCACCTTTTATTAAAACCCTTATCAACTCTTATTAAAATTGCCTATTTATGCATAGTTTCCTCTGTTGGATTATTCTCTTTATTTATTATCTTACTGTTGCTGACGCTTATAGATGGGGCTTCATAAACCTTTATGGAAAGAACGTCAAGTTGGCAGCAATCAAGCTGACCAGGAAGAATCAAACAGCAGACGTTTTGAGGGGGGGTGGGGGGGTCACTAGCGGTGCCGGCAGTGACCTGATGGCTGTTACAGAGGGAGGAGACCTTCCTAGCAGTTGGGAGGTGATGGGCTGCCTAGCAGGTGGTGGCTTTCTGATCACAGGCTGTGCTGAATCACAGTCCGGGCAGTCACTTCATAGAGAGACCGTACAGAAGATTTCAGAGCCAGATGCGCTGCTGGGGTCATAGCTTTCATGGGGCCTTCTGACCACGGCACTTCCAGTCTGTACAACTCTGTGTCATTCCACAGAAAACAAAACAGAGGGGAACCGTCTGTAGAACGTACGAAAACCGGAGTTGGCCAATGAGAATAAAGACAAGGAAGGGCTCTAATCTGTACTCTGGTCCTAGTAAATTCCATATCCATAGTGAGTAACTTAATATATATAATAAGGGGTTTAAATCAGATGATTTCTAAGGCCTTATCTCAAATGTGATGATTTTATATCTCAGGAATAACTACACCTACCCCATAAAACAGGGGTACATATAATATTATAAGAAAAGGAAACACTTTCACTAAGGGGATACTTTGGAATATAAGGTAAAAATGAAAGTCTGGAAGTAGAATTTCCAGGACTTCTTGTTCCCAGCCCTGTCATGCTTCACTATGTAAAGGGGCCAAATCACTTATGTTTACATGCCGACACTTTCCCGTCTGTAAAACTAGGAAGATGCTGCTTCCCACCTCACAAGGGTGTTGTGAAAATTAATTAGTTCATGTTTACCAAGACCTACAAGTGTCTTGGTGAAGTCCCTCGGCAGGTGTCATCATTTATCCTGAAGCTTCCTTATAATGACGGCCACTACCAGCTGCTGCTTCTTGCAGTTGTGCGGAAAAAATGGTCTCAAAGCAGATTCCTCCTTTTCCCATATCCTTGAAATGTCTCTCCTTGCATCTTTTCTGAATTTATATCATTTCCTCTACATCTACAGCACATAGTAAGTGCTCCAGAAGAGTTGCTTAATAATTAAATATCCATTGCTAAGAAGTTAAAAAATGTTACTGTCAGTAGCATGATTTCCATCACTGCTTTCTCCAGGAACCTTTCCCCACGCTGCCTACACATCTCTGAATAAATTTCAATACACATGTCAATCTTCCCTGTGTGCTCTTTTCTTCAGAACGACTCTGTCTACCTATGAAGTCCTCACTGTCATCATCACCATCAGGAGAAAAAGTTCTTTGATAAAAACAATGTATAATTTTTTAAAAGACTTTTCACTCTTCCCTGATGTTACTTTTACTTTCAAAGAGATACATAAAGTATTTAAGACTAGAAAATATAGCCGACTCTCTGAATCCACCAATGAAGAAGCTGAAGCCCAGCGCCCAAGTCATGCTGATCCACTCGCAAAACTGAGACAAGGATAGTATCTACTGGATCATCGTTACTCTATATTCTCAGTAAGCAAAACCTTCAAACTGTACTTCAACCTATACAAAATAATCCTATTCCTACCATTACCCCTAACTTTGAACAGTTGTTTAGCTGTGGACGCTGCGTTTATCGCTGCTGTA
The DNA here is from genome assembly GCF_048773025.1 of Camelus bactrianus. Taxonomy (NCBI): domain Eukaryota; kingdom Metazoa; phylum Chordata; class Mammalia; order Artiodactyla; family Camelidae; genus Camelus; species Camelus bactrianus. The sequence goes on from NC_133545.1 coordinate 74,906,725, forward strand.
CGTGTACGCCAGTCTATCTTGACTTCCGCAATCCAAGATCAGAGTCGAAGCCCTTGGCCCTCTGTGTCTGAATAAGAGGCTCTGCAATGTCTGTCTCCTTTCAAAATGTGTCCCCTATTTGCCTTGCTAGCCAAGACCCTGTCTTTATACTGGGCTTAAAATTTCCTCCATGGCTCTATTTCTCTGTGTTAGACAAAAGTGGAGAATATTCCAAAGAAGATATATAAAGGGCCAATACGTGCATAAAAAGATGTTCAATAGTCTTAGACATTAGACAAATGCAAATCAAAACCACAATGAGATATAGCTTTATACCTACTAGGATGACTATGATTAAAAAAAAAAAGATGACAATTAATAAGTGTTGACAAGGATGTGGAGAGATCTGAACACTTACATGCTGCTGATGGCAATGAATAATGGTGTAGCCACTGTGGAAGACAGGTTGCCAGTTTCTCAAAATGCTGAACGTAGAGTTACCATATGACCCTGCAATTTTACTCGTAGGGGTATACCTGGGGAGTAGCACAGGTCTGCTCAACTGAACAGAGGGTCACAGCCCATGACCTACAGGTAAAAGCAGGCTCCAGAAAGGAGGCATGAACTTTGGTACCAGGAGTGTGAATCAATTACTTGTGAAGGGCTCTAAATGAGGGGGCCATCTGACAGGGGACATAAAGACCCTGCTCTGGGGGAGATTCTGATGAAGAAGACACTGAACTAGGAATAAAACAGGAAGTCACACTTTGGGGTGGAAATGAGAGGATGACTCTTAGAAACTGTTCCGTACAGTTGTCTCATTTCACAGGTGTGAGGACTGCCAGTCAAGGAGGGAGACTTCTACAGCTTCTTAGTTCAGAACTGAACCTAGAACCCGCTGTCTCCTGACGTAGTGCATCGCAGCTGGAGATGTGCTACTGAGAACCCTGGTTGCCCTGGATGGTGGGTGAGGGCTGGAAGACCATAGATTTGGCAGCTGGCAGGGTGCACTTAATACATGCATCACAGATCTTTTGGGAGAAAATTCTCTTAATGATTATAATTAACATTGGGCATTTATAGGACACTAAGTGAGTGCCACATTCGGGGATTTTTAGGTAACATCAGTCTGTCCATGAAAGAAGGTACAATGTCATTTAATTTTCCTTTCTCCTAAATTTCTTATAATACACTGAGGTCTGAATATTGGCATGAGAAGAGAAAATGCTTGGCCTACAGGTTATGACCCCCCACAAATGTGATAAAGGTAAGATAGCATTTGAAGGTGACCTAGATCCATCATGCTACTCTCTGGAACTAGAGTAGAAAGCACACTATAGAGTTAGCAAAAGAAGAATTTAAATGAGCCAATCCACATGGCTTTTCTTTCTTCCTTGATAGAGAACAAGTGGAGAACTTTTGTTGCAATCCTGGTTCAGCCACTGACTTTGTGTCTGTGGGGAAATTGAATAACTTCTCTGTGTCTTAGCCCTTATCTTAAAAAAGATAAGCAGGGGGGCCTTGAGGTTATAGGAGACTTAAGAGCCATATCAACCAATTACATTGACTTGTATCCCAATTTGAAAAAACCTGTAGCACATTTTACAAGACAAACAGGGATATTTGAACACTGAATACTTAGTATTGAATAAAATATTATCATTAATTTTTGGGTGTGATAATAATTTCATAGTTATTTTTTAAAAAGTCCTTTTAGGGACACATGCTAAAATATTTACAGTTGAAATGATATGATGTCTGGGATTTGCTTCAAAATAATGTGGGGGGCAGGAGTGAGTGGTGCTGTTGATGAAGCAAGGTTGGTCATACAACAGTAATTACTGAAGCTTGGTGACGATTATATTGAAGTATAGTATACTATTCTCTATAATTCTGCATGTTTGGATTTTAAATAGATAACAGTTGAGTCAAAAATAATCTGTGGTCCTTTCAAACTCATAGTAAAATTTTGATTTGAGGATTACAAATAAGAAAATGGCTATGCTTTGGTAAGATAAAGTTATATTATCTTTGTTGATAACCATAATTAGTAATGATTATTACTGGAACTACAGTGTTCTGAGTGGGCATACTGAGGGCATCAAATACATTGGACTATCCTTCAAGTAAAAGGGATTTCCTAAAACTTACAAAATACCTTCTAAATGGAGAGTGACTTATATTTAATTGTTAAAACAATCTTAAGAATCTACTGACTACTATATACAAAATACATAAACAGCACAGGGAACTATATTCAATACCTTATAAGGACCTATAATGAAAAAGAATATGAAAAGGAATATATATGTATGTGTATATAAATGACACTATGCTGTACACCAGAAATTAACACAACTTTGTAAATCAACTATACGTCAATAAAAAATCTATATGTAGCATACATACAAAGTATAGTCAAAGACATAGAAAACAAACTTAGGGTTAGCAGTGGGGACAGAGAGTGGAGAGGGATAAATTAGGAGTTCGAGATTTGTGGATACTAACTACTATATATAAGATAGATAAACTACAAGTTTCTACTGTATGGCACAGAGAACCATATTCAAAATCTTGTAACCTACAATGAAAAAGAATATGAAAACAAAAATATGTATGCATATGTATGAATGAAACATGCTGTAGATCAGAAATTGACACAACATTGTAAACTGACTATACTTCAATAAAAAAGAAAACAAAATACACTCAAATCTCAAATTCTCAGATAAACCTTTGGCAACAAGGTTGATAAGTAATGAAGCTTATAGGGAATGCAGAATTTTTGGAAATAGTTTTACTCTGTTGTAGTGGAAATGGAAACAGATTTAATTTGTCTTAACCTAATGCCAAAATATATATTAACATATTCAGTATGTGAAAATCAATAATACCATGGTTTATACCAAACAAAATTGTTTTATGTTCTGAAGTCCTGAGACACCAGCATAAATTTGGTAAAGTAATAGCAGCGATGTTCAAAGTATCAAAATGATGTATGAGAGGATGGACACGTAAGAGAAGTCCAAGGCTTCCTTGACTTGATTGATAAATTTGAACAAGATGTTCAGTAATATGAATGCTGGCAAAAAGTACTTTTAAAAAATACTGGTAAGTTGGAAGTAAAAATGGAGAGAAATAAGAGTAGCAGGGAAAAAGTTTAAATAATCCGTCTTTAAAAAAATGAACTTTTAATTCCCCTGAATATTTCTCCATAATGAACCCAATAAATATTATGCTTAGTTATTTGATTTTCTTACAATAAGACATTTTATTTGCAATTACAGTAGATGGGAACATCATTGAAAAATTCCCTCTCTAAATATGTTTACCTGCCAAAAGGCATAGACCCCTCCAACCCAGCCCATCACCACAATCCTTCCAAAATCCTTTTGTCCTTTCTTGAGCTTATCACCTTTCCTTTAAACTTCCTGCACACACTAAGTAGCTCCCACACTGTGGCTAAAACCACCTGGCTTGCAAAGTGTAGTAGTTAATCTTTCAAGACAGTGGTATCAGTCGGGCCATTAGGGCTAGTAGAAGGGAGTGGACCATCTTCAAACTGTGACTTAAAATAGCCAAGTCACACCTGAGCTTTGCAGTGGCTGCTCCCCGCACCCCACCTTTCTTGGTGGGTTTGGGTTACTGGCCCTTCCCCTGACTCACCCTGGTTCTCAGGTGACATTTCAAGAACTCATGCCACTTGAGCCACCTGTTATTTTTAGATCTGTGGTTAGTAAAGAGGAGGAGGCGGCGGCAGATTCAGATTAGGGGCTATAAAGTTGATTCTGGCATCTTCCAATTTTTTTTCAGCCTCTCTCAACAGCTCCTAGCAGTCTCCCCTCCTATTTCTTCTAGGACCGTATCTCTTAGGCAAGCAATAAAGATGTGGTACTAATACAGTGGTTAAGCTCATGGGCTCTGGGGCCAGACAAGCTGTATTTATTTCCATTATCTTATGGAAACAGTTCTTTTGAAGGTCATTATCTCCTTACTGAAAAACCTAGTACACCTATTGTGAAACTTTTTTCTTCATGACTGTAGATTTTGCCACTGTTGGTCATCTCTTCCTGCTTGGCTTGGATATGACGGTATTCTGATTCTCCCTTTAACTCCCTGACTGCATCCTCTTGACTCCTTTCATAGCCATTTCCACCCATTTTGTTACTAAATTTAGGGATCCTTTCTTGTCTTTTTAAAAGGCTCTTCTTTGGAGAGCTGCTGCAGTTTTATCTCATTGCCTACGACCTCCATGCTCATGGCTCCAAGGTTTGTTATCTTCCTTTGGTGTCCAATCTTCATAGCTTTGCCAGATGGATGTTTCCATCACATTTAATTCAGCATCATTTGATTAAATTTGCTGTACTGTTCCTCCTGGAGTCAGCTTTAGCTCTCTCCCCACTTCTTCTCACTACTTTCTCAGGCTTCAAATTTTAGAGTCATCTCTTGGTGTGTGTAATGGAGAAGAAGTTAGTGACTGAGTTATACTAAGCCTTTCTTTGAACTGTCCCATAATACGTGCCCCATCTTCTCCACGTCAGCTGTAGCCCTGACCCTTGTCACTCCATGTATAGTCATGATCACAACTCCTTTGTCACGTTTCTTTTACTCGAGCCTCTCTGTTCTTCCAATTTTTTTTTTCTTGGAAGAATATTCTCAGCTCAAAACCCACCATAGTTCATTTTCCATACAATCTAAACCCCTCTGCCTTGCTTCAATACTATAATACTTACAATACTTGCTTGGGTTACTGTAAGTTAACCCAACTCTACTAACATACAGCTTTGCACAGCTTCCAGACAGGAGCTCCCTGCTTTAATCAGCAGCCTCCCTGCTCCTCCCAGGCTCATGTGCCCTGTTCGCATTGTTCCCCTAACTGAGGATGGTCTTCTTACCCACCTAAATCCTTGCCATCCTTTGAGGCCAGGGCCCATCTTTTCCATGAAACCCTCCCCAACTCTGGCATTCAACACTGTCTCCCATTCCCCAATGCATACAGCATTTCTGGCCCATTCATCAGTGAGGATACCCTGTACTCAGCACGTATTATTTCAAAGTTGTTTATTCTTCCTAATCAGATTGCAACCTCCTCTAGGGCTGGAATTTAAGACAGAGTCCCACGGCTACCATGGGCTCCCTAACTAAGGAAGACTTCTTAGTGTGACTGAAGTCGATGTCTGATGATAAACTTGCGCTATAGTTAACGAGTGTGATTATGTGGTTAACTCATTAAAAGCAAAAACAACTTACATTTCAGTAAATGTTTACAATGTCACATACACGTCCATGCACATTTATTAGAGTTTTATACAATAAAAAGTATCTTCATTTCTCAGGTGAAGAAACTGAAACTTCAGGATATGAAATGACTTGCTTAGAAGCTCACAGGGTTGCAAAGCTGGAACCACTAAACCACAATGTTTTCCAGCCTTTTTTTTTTCTTTCAAGAAGATCTAATGTCGCTAGCGTATATGGGAGGATTAGAAACTATGATTCTATCTACCCCAATTTATTTGGGTTTTAACAGAGCAATGTCTGGAGCAGAGTGTGACATACCTTGTGGTTTTTGTTGTTGTTGTTTGTTTTTGTTGTGGGGAGGAGGTAATTAGATTGATTTTTTTTAATGGAGGTACTGGGGATTGAACTCAGGTCCTCGTGCATACTATGCACATACTCTACCACTGAGCTATACCCTTCCCCCGTATCTTGTGTTTAGTCTCACTCTTCCCTTCCCAATAAAAAGCACCAGCATCCAATCAGTTTTGCAACTCAGAGACCAGGGAGTCATCTTCACCACTGCCCTTTCCCGCACCGTCTCCTGTCCACTTCATCATTAAGCTCAGTCCATTTTATTGCCTCCATTTCTCTTGGCTTTCTCCACTTCTCTTCGTGTCGGCTACACCCTGATCCAAGCTACCAGCAGTTACTGTCTCTTTAAGAGCCTCCTTACATCTACCTTTATCCTCCCCAATTTGTTCTCCAGTTAGAATAAGCTTTTCTGATTGCAAATCTGATTGCACCTCCCCATTCCCAAGCACTTCAATAGGCATTTTCCCAGCATTTGGAGAACAACCCCCCAAATCTTTAGCACAACGTACGGTGCTTTTCTTGGTCTGGCACCATCCTACACCTCACTCCACTTTCTCTCTCAATGCCTGATCCATTCTTTCAGCATCTCAGGTGTTCCTGTGTGCTCCTACTATAGGCTGCTGTCCCTGCCTGGAACACTAGTCCTCTTACTCTTCTCCTAGTTAACTCCTACCTTCTTTCACATCTTACTTCAATTATCACTTTCTCAAGAAAGTATTCCTTGACCTTCTTGACCAAGGCAAATCTCTCTAGGATGTGTGGTCTCTCAGCACCATGCAAGTGTCCTCCATCACTTATCCTAATTGAATTTCACATTTACTTCTGTGATTACTGGTAGTTTCTGGTTGATACTTTTCTCTCTCACTGGACTAAAAGTTCCTTGAGGCAGGAATAAGTTCAGCCCCCGACACAGACCTAGCTTGTAATTAAATACTTCAAACATATTTGTTTAACGAATGGCTAAATGAGTGAATAATCGTTACTGATGACTACTGGCCATTTCCATTTGATTAATGGTTTGATGTCAATTTGTGGACACCTCACCTCAGTTGACTCTTTCCACCACTTGTGCCAACAATACTGGGATCCTAGCCTTGTTG